>NC_138772.1:254058383-254478383 GCF_965119305.1 Pelophylax lessonae | reverse complement strand
GGGTTTCTTTTCTTATTTTCCTTTCACTGTCATCTCTTTTCGAGCAACAAACCACGCACATCCTTGTAGGTGCCGAATTTTTTCTCAGTTGGTGGGATGAAGTCAATGAAGTGATGACCAGTCAGGCGTTCAGCACTACGTCCAGATCTGTTCACAGCCATTGATGGTGTTTGATCACTTCGTCACTTTCCATACCTGATTTGTTCGGCAACTTTCCAAATAAAGTCCGTATGCATCAAAGGCTTGTCACACATTTTTTTGAGCAGAATGTATGCATTTCACAAGCATTGCTCAAGAAGATGTCTGAAGATCTTTTTATAGTTTTTGTTTTGCTGCTTCTCATATATGGGTAGAATGTCATTAATTGGTCAGCTCCGTCGACACCTCCCATGGTGTTTGAGTCTATCACTACTTGTTACTTCATTACTTCTTTCCCACCTTTCATCAGTGTTAATTTTGGCAGCAAATTTCAATTTAGTTTTAGTCTTAGGACTAAAATGGCATTTTAGTTTTAGTCCCATTTTAGTCTTCTGCAAGTGTTTTAGTTTGTCGTACATTTTAGTTGACTAAAACGTCCTACATTTTAGTCATCTATAATCGAATGGGTGTAGTTCAATTGTAACTTTTAATGCATTATTTAAGCATTTCTCTACAATTTCCAAACTCATTATATACTACTGCTGGAGTGAAAAATCTAATATGTTATTATTTATGGCATTAAGCTTTGAGCATGCACTAGCACAGGGCTTCCCAAACTTTTTTGGGCCGAGACCCACTTCTGAATACAGTTATTTTTCGGGACCCACTGTAATTGAATATTGTAAAGCGCTACGGAATTTGTTGGCGCTATATAAATGCAAATAATAATAATGCATATTTTAAAGGGAGGGGGGATGTTAAATTAAAAATATCAATCAATTTATTTTTGAATACACTTAATATTTAAATAAATATAAGGCTATATGGCACTCACCCTCCTTCCTCTACCAGTGGTCCACAGTGAAGGTGAAGCCCCTGTTTGCCCTCTCCAGGGCCCAGCACACCTCACTCAGAGTCTCCATGATGAGGAGCTCTATGCTGGTCTTGGTGTCCTGGCTCTTCTCCTTCAGATCCTCTACTGGGGTCACAGAAGCTGCCATGAACTCCTGACCCCGCCAGGCCACCTGGTCCTCCTATGGCACCAAGGCTGCTGTCTCTGTCCGCTATAGCTGAGAGAATCCCGCCGCCAGTCTAACCACCACCGCTGCTGCCAGCAGTACCGAGGAGCTGGCTCTGCACCCCATGAACATATCCTACATAACAGCCCACATACGTACTCACTGATGCAAGTATCCTCCTCGTGGGAAATGCAGACCAGCCTCCATAAACTGCATGGGCGGGGTCCTGAATCCATCGCAATTTGACTGTTCTGGCTCTCTGTAATTTGCGCAGGCTCGCACAGCACAATTTAAGCAGGCCAGCTCTCAGTGAATTCCAGGCTCATCGCGACCCACTCAAATGCAGCTCGCGACCCACCAGTGGGTCCCGACCCCCAGTTTGGGAACTCCTGCACTAGCACAGCACTACACAGACACAGATTTAGTCATTAAGTCTTTATTTAGGCAAAACTGTTTCGCCAAGAATATTGTTTTTTTGACCAAAGGGGGTAACATAAAAATGTAAAAATTGAATAAAAATACAAAAAAAATAAAAACTTTGCAGGCTCGTCGACTCGTGATGATGCCAGTCATGTAGTGCACATTTACATGAACTTTAACAGGTCAAGAAACTGAGCAGGATGCCTGCAGTGGTCAGACTCAGAGGAGGGCTAATGCCGCTGGACAATGCTGGATGGTGGTCTCAGGTCTAAGGGATGGCCTGTAAAATGCACAGTGCTGGATGGTGGTCTCTCAGGTCTAAGGGATGGCCTGTAAATATCCCTGGATGCCTGTGGTGGTCAGGTCAGACAGAGGAGGCCTGTAATGCTGCTGGACAGTGCTGAAGCCTGGATGGTGGTCTCAGGTCTAAGGGAATGCCTGTAATCTAATGCACAGTGCTGAATGGTGGTCTCAGGTGGTCTAAGGGATGGCCTGTAAAATGCACAGTGCTGGAGGGTGGCCTGTAATGCCCTGGATGCCTACGGTGGTCAGGTCAGAGGAGGCCTGTAATGCTGCTGCACAGTGCTGGATGGTGGTCTCAGGTGTAAGGGATGGCCTGTAATAAACACCGTGCTGGATGGTGGTCTCAGGTCTAAGGGATGGCCTGTAATGCACAGTACCCTGGATGCCTGCGGTGGTCAGAGGAGGCCTGTAATGCTGCTGGACATGGACAGTGCTAGATGGATGGTGGTCTCAGGTGGTCTAAGGGATGGCCTGTATGCATTGCACAGTGCCGGATGCCTGCGGTGGTCAGGTCAGAGAGGAGGCCTGTAATGCTGCTGCCTGCAGTGCTCACACAGCACAGCACTGTGCTGTGTGAGCACAGCGCTGTGCTGTGTGAGCACAGCACAGTGCTGCTCAGAGTGCTGGATGGGGTCTCAGGTTTAAGGGTGGTCTGAAGTTGAACAGGATGGGCCGGCCTCAGCGGCCTATGCACGCACACACACACACAGTGCTGGATGGCGGATGCCACTGGTCTGAGGGGAGGCAGTAATGACTGGCCTGGCTTTTGTAACTCACTCAGTGGGTTTTCTGCTCTGGATTTGGTGGTGGGTGCGACTGCCTGGGTGGTCGTCTGCCATGTGATGATGTGACGGAGTCGGGTTGGGGGTCCGGAGGCTTGGCTGTAGTGCTGCAGTGCACTGGTGAGGTAACTGGTCTCGACTCTCTTCTAGTCATCACGTCTGACGTCACGGGGGGGCACGCCACACCACACAGTCGCTTACTGGGAGCGGAAGCAGGCGGAGCTCTGTGAAAACCGGAACTTGGGTAAACGTCCCTGCCTCACATTCTCGTTTAGTTTTCGTTTGTTAACGAAAACGGGTTTGATTTTCGTCATAGTTGTCGTTATTTGACGAAAATGTGCTATACTTTGCGTTTCGTTTTCGTCACTTGAAAAATGGCGTTGACGAAAACGGTGACGAAAACTTTTTCGTTGCCGAAATTAACACTGCCTTTCATGCATACCCTAACAGTGGAGGTGTTATGCACTTTGCTCATTAGGCACACATCTTTCTTGTCCTTCCATCGCAGTGCCATAATTTTACCTTTCTGCCAGGCAACCATTTCACCTGTCTTCAGCTTCTTTTTGCCAAACATTGGCGGCATGTCGCGCTGGTTAATCCTTACGGTTCCGTATGCATCAGTTTTATTGTGCAGCAGAACCTCATAAAGTTCAGGAGATGTATAAAAGTTGTCCGTTGTTACACAATAGCCCTGATTTAGCAATGGCTCAATTAGTGAAAGAACGGATGTTGCTACTCCATAATTGCTGTATTTTTCATCAAATTTTGTTCCTTTTCCAGTGTATATCACTGAATTCCAAATGTAGCCAGTTGATGATTCGCACAGCATGTAGGAATTTACACCAAATCGTGCCCTCTTTGATGCAATGTATTGCACCCAGCTGAGCCTTCCCTTTAGGCCATTAGACTTTCATCTATGCTGATGACTCTTTCTGGCACATAGCTCCGTTGGAAATTCTGAAGAATCATTTGATATACTTCCCAAATTTTGTATTCGTTTTGGTGCAGGATGAGTAGTTTCATCAAATTCCTCATTATTTTCAAAGTGCAGATATTTCATTATGAGGGAAAATCTGTATTCTGACATGACCGTGCCAAAAAATGGAGTACCACTTCTGCAGGGGTTTCCCCACCACTCCCTGAAGAATAATTAGGCCCAGAAATTTCCAAAGGTCATCTTTGGTCACTGGTTCCCACTTTCTGCATCTTGCATACCCCTGATGCGTAACGCATTGTTGGTCTTTCTACCTGTTGGTCTTGGTAACAACTTTTTCAATAACCTCATCGTTTAAAAATAATTGGAGGTATGCCAAAGGGTTGTCATGGTCAACATGAACTTTCATACCAGGTGCTCCTGTAAATGGGAATCTTGGGGTGCTGCCTGATTCGTACCGCAGTCAATAGAGCACCAAGTCCGCACATCGCTGAGCTCAGTCGCAGAATCGTCGCCGTCGTCACTTTCCATACCTGATGACGAATTTTCCTATGAATCACTATTACTCAGTTCTTCAAGTAACTCCGTTTCACTCTCGCTATTTTCCAGTTAGTCTAAAAGCGCTTTTGCGCAAAAAGAACGCTTTTTGGACGCCATGGTCGTTCTCGATTTTCCAGGCACAAAGAACTAGAAAAGCATAGACGGGGCACTGGAAAAGTCAGCAGGTGAAATCCTGAGGTAAATGACTTGATACAGTGTAATCCGTTAGGATAACAACTTTGTATCATGTCATTTATTTTATTTACCTTTTGAATTTGCCACCAGTTCCATCCCCCCCCCCCCCCCCTGCGTCCCAAGGCTCGCAGGGAAGGGAACCGGAAGACAGGTGGCGGCATAGGCCAAGCACACAGCGGGGAGACAGAGTGAGGATGCCTGGAGGACGGTGGGGGATCGCAGGGGAAGGAGAGTTTGATTCTGGGGTAATCCCGAGTGTGACTTACCGCTTTTGGTAGTACACTATATTGAAGAGGTTTTTTTTTTTCTTTTTGACCCTGCAAGAGAAACACATAATGAGCTAGTATGCATCGCTTACTAGCTCATTATGAAATACTTACCTTATAACGAGCCCCCGCCGTGCCGCCCGCTTAGCTGGATGACGGGCGACATGTCCAGTCGCCCGTCTTCCGGGATCGCGGCATCCTGCCATCTGATGCGCGCGGGAGCCGACAGTCACGGCACGGGGCTCTGAAGAAACGGCACCAGCGGCCGTTCCTTAAGAGCGCCTGCGCCAGTGACATCACTGGATGCATCTAAGGTAAATATCTCCTAAACGGTACATGTTTAGGAGATATTTACAGTACCTATAGGAAAGCCTTATTATAGGCTTACCTATAGGTACAAGTGTCAGAGGAGGGTTTACTTCCTCTTTAACCCTGAGCCACACTCGGGAATACCGCTAGGGAGGTTAACAAGCCAGAAGGTAATTTTCTAATTTTTAATTGTCTAGTTACACTTGAAAGGTATTTAAACACAGCCACACCGAGAGCATGACACCCCAGAGGACGTCTTATGAGACAAAACGCCACGTCGGGTCTGCTGTGGTTTTGTTCTGGATGTTCTATGTACTATATACAACCGCTATTCTTTCTGGATACATGTAAGTGCTTCTACTTTAAATTAAATTCCTTTTACACGAGTACACACTATGTCGAGTCTTCTCGTTTCTTGAGCTTATGAGGGTTGATATATTCGATTCATGTGGTATTATAAGATGATATACTTGCTGGGATTAGAGATGTGCAGTGGATGCTGAATACATCTAATCCATCTTGAGATTGCAGGTATCGTGATCGTTGTATAAATCAATCTACCTATGTGACCTGGAGAGTATACGCTCTATCAGGTCCTATCCGTCTGGTAAGCCCCCTCCTATTTCATCTATGGGTGGAGGTGCACACAGCGATTAACGTGGAGACATTCTTCATAAGAAGAATTGTCTGCACTCTTTCTGCACTTTGGGAGTTTCTTCCTTTGAAGCACAGAGACTGTTTCTATACAATTGTTTGCATAAAATATATGCACTGTTTATGTATTTATGGCAGTTGCTAATCCCAACTGTTTACAACACTGGATTCATATGCACTTTTATTACTGCACTTTGTCACTCTAATATTATAGTTTTATTACACAGATTTAAATGCACTTTAATTGCTGCACTTTGCCACTTTAAATATCATTGTAGCGCCACAATATTTGTTTGTTGTAATACTAGCAGGGGTGCTTAAAACCTTTATCCCAAAAGGAAAAAAACTGTTTGCTGTAACTGCTTATAAAGTGTTAGCTTGAGTCTGGCTTCAATTTTTTAGTGTATTTAAATCTGCTAGTGCATTAAACACAACCCCCTCCCCCAGACTGCCAGTGCTGCTGTCCAAAGGTGCCCCTTGTTCTCATTCATTCAGAGTAGGGGCATTCGAATGGGGTGTTACAGGCCAGATCTCCAGGTTTAATGTTTTCACTGCTAGAGCCTGAACTGCCAGAGCAAACACCCTTGAGAATAAAGTAGCGGTAGTTCCAATTTTTCTATCGTCCGTTGACAGACACAGCCTCATCTCCATGAGCTGAGTGGATTTATTCTCCTCCCATCAGGAATAGTCTAGGCATTAAAAAATGTGAATACACACGCACAGGGGGCTGTCCCTCTCGGCATAAACTCCCACTGCATGACTCAGCACATAAGTTTGTTTCTGCCTAGAGAAAGAGTAGGACCTAGGTTTCCTGCTGGGACTCCGTTCTAAGTTTTTTTTTATTCTTTTCAGAATATTTTCTTTTAGTTCTCTTTAATCATTTGCTAGCTAGTGTTCAGGGAAGAATTGTCCTGGTGATCTAAAAGCAATGATGCCGGCTGGGGCTTCGTACTGGATAATCTAGATCCTTATGATCCCCCCAGTCTGGCCTACGAGCATGAGCGGGTTATAGTTCCGACCTAGGCCTAGCCATGAGGGTGCCCCCTGGTCCGGAGGGGGACGAGCCAGCGAGCGGATGCCTCGCCAGGACGCATTGACCTGGAACGCCCGGAGTCCCAGCGTACCCATTGGCTGGCAGCACCCCCACTTTGGGTGGGAGGCAGTCTGCCCGGAGCCGCGCCCACCCGGTCTATGGTATGGTGAGTAAATGTACCCCCCTTGCCCCTGCTGGCCTTGGGGGGATGTGGGCCAATGTTGGATAATGGGATTTGTGCCTCACAAGAGATCCCCCTGGTCTGCCCGGTGCCCGGCTTTGTGTGTCCTTCCCTGTCCCTGCGGCTACTGTGTGTATGGAGTGCTCTGGCACTCGAAGGGGGGGGGGGTTAAAATTGTACCTTGGGCTTGCTGGTCCCTGTTGTTCCTGAGGCCTGCATGTGTCTGTCCCTGGCCACATGGTAAGCCGTGGGCGTCGCCATATTAAATGTGGGCAATGTATTTTTTCCCTGCAGCTTCCTATTACTTTATATGGGCGTCCATCTTTGTGTAGCCCTGGTGCTATACTCGGCAGTACTTCCCTATCAGGGGTCATTTCCTGTGTGGTCATTTCCTGCTGCAGTGCAGAGGTCACTTCCTTTTTTTCTCTCTATGCTGGGATTGATTCAGGAGGAAGTGTCTAAGGTGGTAAGGTAATTGGGGGTCCCTGCGGGCATATCCCTACACTTTTTTGATATGCGTTTGGGTTAAAGGGGTCCCCTGCTGAGCGCTGCGCCTGGCGGTGTATACCGTGATCTGCGCTCTTAAAGCGAAAGTGCTCCATTTTTTTGCGATTTGCATAATGGAGTCCCCAGCTCGAAAATCACCCTCAGACCCACTTTGTGTTTCTCTTGGACAGTCTGGATCGCAGTCGCTGGCCTCTATTTCAGCTGCACTGGAAAGCCTGGCAACTGAAGTTGATTTAGTCATGAAAAAGGTTGATAACCATAAAAGACCGCTGCCTTCCCCTTCTAGGGAGTTGTTCTCTGATTCAGAGGCTGATGAGGATGCCCCACCCTACCTAAGGGGTCCTGTCCTCGCAGTCAGATGGTAAAGAGGACCTGTCTTCAGCTGCAGCGCGGGGATGCGCTTTAGTGGAAGCCCTGATTATTTCAGTGAGGGATACTTTAAAATTGGCTAATGAGCCCATGCCGGCAGGGATGCTGTTGGCTTTTGACTCCCAAAAGTCTCAGAAATCTTGCAAGGTTTTCCCTTGTCCCGACACCTTTCACATTATCATGAATGACCAATGGCGGCACATTAAGCACGTGTTAATGGTGCCAACATGCTTTAAACGCCAGTATCCTTTTTGCTGAAAAGCTCTGCAACCGTTGGACGGTGGCACCTAGAGTGGACCATCCTGTTTCCAGATTGAACAAATCTACCCTTGTGCCTGTGGAGGATTCCCCAGTTTTTACGGATCCAGTGGACAGGCGGGTGGAATCCCTTTCCCGCCATCTTCACATGCTGGTGGGTTCCATTTTAAAATTGGTTTCACAGATGGTAACTAAATGGATTAGGGGGTTGCGGGAGTCTTTGGACCCTGAGACTGTTCCTCCAGAAGAGCTGGAACTGTTGAACCAGGTGATCCAGGCTCTGGTCTTCCTGTGTGATGCGTCTATGGATGCGGCTCCCCTGGTGGCCAGGGTTTCGGCCATGGGTATTGTTTTAAGATGCATGGTTTGGTTGAAGAACTTGTCGGCTGATCAAGCTTCTAAAAAAGCCTTAGCTGATCTCCCCTTTTTGGCAGACTGGTTGTTTGGCGACTCATTGGATGAGTTGATCAAAGGACTGACTGGTGGGAAGAGTACTTTTCTTCCTCAATCCCCCAAGGGTAAGATGCCCCGTGCTAAGCGGGGTCCCTCCTTTTCTGCTCACAAACGTTTTTTTCGTGCCCCTGGGGCAAAAGAAAAATGTAAGCCGTTCAGAACTTCTGGAGGTGCTAAGAAGCCCTGGGGCAAGACCAAGGCCGGTCAGTCAGGTGCTGCTGACAAGTCCTCTTCAGCATGAAGTGGCACCCTCACCCGTCTCATGGGTGGGGGGACGTCTGCGCTTCTTTCAGAAACCCTGGACTTCGCTCATGCAGGACAATTGGGTTCGCGACCTGGTTTGTCCGGGTACAAGATCGAATCTGTTTCCGGCCAGGGGACAGGTTTTTTTCAGTCAAATCTTTACTGGTCTCCGGAGTGTTTGACGGATCTGTGGGGGGCTGTGCGAGATCTCCTGGCTCAGGTGGTGATTGTGCCGCTCTCAAGGTTTCTATTCAAACCTGTTCACTGTGCCCAGAAAAGAGGTCAACGTGTGTCCAATCCTGGACCTCAAGGCTCTGAACCACTTTGTGCGGGTGCAAAAGTTTAGAATGGAGTCCATTCGGTCGGTGGTGACATCTTTGAATCAGGGGAGTTTTCTGGCCTCCATCGATCTCTAATGACACTTTTCCACTGCAAGTACCGGCTCGGCTCTACTCAGCCCTGCTTGGCCCGGTTTGCTTTTCCACTGCTGGTACCGCATGGTATAGTGTCGGAACGGTTCGGTACGGTACGGTATAGGTTTGCTTTTCCACTAAAGTAGTACTAAAAAGTGGGTGGGATAACAACGGGGTGGGTGGGATTCTCTGACCAATCAGTGGCTAGTAGTGACTGCATGCAAAGGATTGTGGGATATGGTACCAGTTTGGTACCTGTTGGAACCACAATCGAGTAGGTACTGTTTTTGTAGAGCCGTACCGTTCGGTTCCATGCAGTGGAAAAGCAAACCTATACCGTACCGTACCGAACCGTTCCGACCCTATACCATGCGGTACCAGCAGTGGAAAAGCACAAAAGCGTGCCGAACCGGTACAGTTCCATGCAGTGGAAAAGCGCCAAAAGATGCCTATCTCCACGTCCCCATATTCGAGGGACACCAGCAATTCCTCCGCTTCGCGTTGGCAGAGGAACATTTTAAATTTGTGGCATTACCCTTTGGTCTCACCTCGGCTCCCAGAGTTTTTACCAAGGTCCTGGCCCCTGTGCTGTCCTGGTTGCGTCACCGAGGTATCTCCATTGTGGGGTACCTAAACGATCTCCTGTTACGAGCAGTTTCCCATTCGGATCTGCTGGACAACGTCTCCATCCCCATCCGGACCCTGCAGGAATTCGGGTGGACGATCAATGTTGCCAAATCTGGCCTGACTCCGTCTGTGCGGGTCACCTTTTTGGGGCTGATCCTCGACTCTGCGATGGCGAGGGTCTTCCTTCCCTTGGATAAGCTTCAGAAGTTGCAAGGGACCATCAGGTTGTTGATAGAGACCGAGTAATCCTCCTTGCGGGTTTGCATGAGGGCCCTGGGTCTGGTGGTCTCGACCTTCGAAGCAATTCCATTTGCTCAATATCACACGAGATAGCTGCCAAAGGAGATTCTGTCCAGATGGAACAGAGATCCTCAGTCATTCGATCGGAAGATTCGGTTGAGCCGTCTCACAAATTTGACTCTCTCTTGGTGGCTCCAGTCACCTGTCCTATGCCGAGGCAAGTCCTCCTGCCAGTGTTTTGGACGGTGATTACCACGGACGCCAGCCGCAAGCCTATCGGGTTGAGGTGGAGTGCTGGGGAAGCTCTGTGCCCAGGGAACTTGGGCAACAGAAGAGTCTTCCTTGACGATCAATATCCTGGAACTGAGAGCAATCAAGCTCGGTCTGCTTCACTGGACGAGTCAGCTTCGCGGCTCTCAGGTTCAGGTCCAGTCAGACAATGCCACTGCCGTGGCTTACATCACTCATTAAGGGGGCACCAGGAGTACCCAGGCGGCCGAGTTCTGATATTGGTGGAACACAATGTTCCGGCTCTTTCCGCAGTCCACATCCCGGGTGTGGAGAATTGGCAAGCGGATTACCTGAGTCGTCAGGTGTTGGATCAGGGGAGTGGTCCCTGCATCCGGAGGTGTTTCATCTTCTGTGTGCCCGATGGGGGACTGGGGAGGTGGATCTGTTTGCTTCTCACCTCAACAGAAAAGTTCAGAGGTTTGTGGCCAGGTCTCGGGATCCTCTGGCGCTCTGGTGGCTCCTTGTCAGTATCGCCTGATTTATGCCTTCCCTCCGCTCGTTCTCCTGCTGAGGTTTCTTCGCCGGGTGGTGATGGAAGGCATTTGTTGGCTCCAGACTGGCCTCGGCGGTCTTGGCTCGCAGAACTGGTAAAAATGGTCGTGGATCCTCCATGGCGTCTTCCTCTGCGGGACGATCTGCTATCTCAAGGACTGATCTTCCATCCTGCTTTACGGTCGCTGGCTTTAACGGCTTGGCTGTTGAAAGCAAGGTTTTCAGGGATAGAGGTCTCTCTTATTCGGTGATTCCTACCCTTTTGAAGGCCAGGAAATCTACCTCTAGGAAGATCTATCATACGTAGAAATCTTACATTTCATGGTGTGAATCGCTGCAGCTGCACCCTCGCTTGTTTTCTATAGCTCGGGTTTTAGCCTTTTTACAAAAAGGAGTTGAGCAGTGCTTAGTGTTTGCTACGCATAGTCTGATTTGCACCTTCATTCAGGGGGGTGGGTCATCTGGCCCCTCCAAGGCGATCCCTGTTGCTTCCGTGGGATCTTAATCTGGTTTTGTCTGTTCTTCAAAAGCCTCCTTTTGAGAATATTAGGGAGATTTCTCTGCTTTCTTTGTCTTAGAAGCTTGCCTTCTTAGTGGCTATAACTTCTGCCCGCAGAGTTTGAGTTGGCAGGGTTGTCCTGTCCGCCTTATTTGGTGGTCCACAGGGATAAAGTGGTCCTCCGACCTAATCTGTCCTTTCTTCCTAAGGCGGTGTCGGATTTTCACCTGAATGAAGACATTGTGTTGCCTTCCTTATGTCATAAGCCTAAACATCACAAAGAAGTTGCCTTGCACTCTCTGGATGTGGTTTGGGGGATAAGGGTTTATCCTGCGGTTACTGAGCCCTTCAGGAAGTCGGACTCTCTCCTTGTCTTTCCGGACGGTCCTCGCAAAGTTTTGGCTGGGTCCGCAGTGACCATTTGGATATGGATCAGGCAGACGGTTGTTCAAGCTTATTCAATCAAGGGTCAGGTTCCTCCTTTTCCTGTGAAAGCACATTCTACCAGAGTGTTGAGTGCCTCTTGGGCGTTTCGCCATCAGGCCTTAGTTGTACAAGTTTGTAAGGTGGCGTCGTCTGTGCACCACTTTACCAAATTTTACAAGGTGGATTTGTTGGCATCTTCGGATGCCTCTTTTGGCTGCAAGGTTTTGCAGGCTGCTGTTTTGTGAGAGAATGTTTTTTTGCTGTTCTCTTAGGGTCTTTTTACCTGGGTGAGCTCCTGTTATTTGGTTGAGCTCCATGTTCCCGGGTTGGCTACGTTTAGCCTGTTGGAGTTGATATTACTGTCTGGTTGCATTTTTCCCACCCCTCATGCCTTTACTGCTTTGGGACATCCCACTCAGCTCATGGAGATGAGCTGCATCTGTCGACAGATGATAGAGAAAAGAAGATTATTGTAAGATCTTACCGTAAAATGTTTTCCTCTGATGTCCATCGTCAGAAGCAGCACCCACCCCTCTGTTTGGGGTTGGTTCTTTGTTCTCACTGCTTTAAACTAAACTGATGTGCTGAGTCACACCCCTGGGCGTGTGTATTCAAATTCTTTTATGCCTCGACTACTCCTGATGGGAGGAGCATAAACCCAGCTCAGCTCATGGAGATGAGGTTGCATCTGTCAACGGATATCAGAGAAAATGATTTTACGGTAAGATCTTACAAAAATCGTATTTTTTTTATGTCACACAATATTACTGCAAAGGTCTAGAAAACACAAAATTTCAGTTAAAAAAACACACTAAAGTGAATTTCAGGGTAAACATACGCAACAACTTGTCCAATCTTTTGGTTAAGTATAAAACCTTAAATTTGTATGGGTCCATGAAATGGCGACAAAATTCATTGCCCTATATTTTTTATAGGCAACACTTCAAAAACTCCCTATAGGTCATCAGTTTAGTGTTACGGAGGAAGTCTTGTCAATGTTTTCATGCTTAGGCGCCCCTAACATGTATGTTTACGCTCATACGTGCGTATATGTGGGGTTGGGGGGCTTAATTTTTGGGGGGTATTTTATGTGCTTAGGTGTATCTATTTTTTTGCAAATAATTTTTTTTCAGCACATTTGTGATGATTTTTTGGTGACCGGTTCTCTTTAACCACTTGTCGACCGCCCCATGCAGATTTACTGCGGCAGGGCTGCTCAGCTGTGCATAATCATATAGATCTACACAATTATGTGCACGCGCCCCGCCAGAGCCGCGCTTCCACTGTGATTAGACACAGCAGTAGGGCAGACCATGGGAGGAGCGGGCTCGATCGCCGCAGGCCTCCCGCAATACTGATAGGAGAGCTATATTTTTAGCACTGATTACTGTAGTAATGTCACTGGTCCCCCCAAAAGTGTCAAAAATTTCAGTTAGGGGTTCAATCTGTCCACCGCAATGTCGCAGTCCCGCTAAAAATCGCAGATCACCGCCATTACAAGTAAAATAAATAAATAAAAATTACATAAATCTTTCCCCTAGTTTGTAGACGCAATAACTTTTGCGCAAACCAATTATTATACGCTTTTTGGGGATTTTTTTACCAAAAATTTAGCAGAATACAAATTGGCCTAAACTGTTAAAAAAATTGATTTTTTAAATCTTTTTATTGGGAATGTTTTATAGCAGAAAGTAGAAAATATTGGTGTTTTTTTTTTTTTCAAAATTGACGCTCTTTTTTTCACCACAGAGGTGATCAAATACCACCAAAAGAAAGCTCTATTTGTGGGGGAAAAATGACATCAATTGTGTTTGGGTACGGCGTTGCACGGCCGCACAATTGTCAGTTAAAGCAACGCAGTGCTGAATCGCAAAAAATGGCCTGGTCATTAAGGGGGTAAAACCTTCCGGGGCTGAAGTGGTTAATGAGACATGCAGGATTTAAAACAGTGGAGGGTGGGACACGGTCAGCGGGCTGTGGGAAGATGGTGGTCATGGTGGACGAGTTGGGGGATGGGATATTCGCAAAGTCTGTCCACAGCCCCCATCACACCACAAGCCCCTTTACAGCGCAGTCTAACCATTATATCAGTGTCCACAGTCCTCCTTTACATCACAGTTCCCCCTTTCAAGCAGTCCCACAGTGTCCTCAGTTCCCCTTCACATCACAACCACCTTTACACTACAGTGCCCTTTTACAGTGCAGTACCTTTTACATTAATCTAATAGGGACTGTAAACTGGTCACTGTGACATAAAGAGGACTGCACTATAAAGAGAGCACTGTAATGTAGAGGGGGGCTGTGATATAAAGGGGACTGCACTGTAAAGGGGCATTGTTACAACAGTGCCCCTTTACAGTGTAGTCCCTTTTATATTACAGTGCCCTCTTTGCATCACAGCCCCTTTTACATTACAGTGTCTCTGTAGTCTGCCCCCTCCCCTCCTTTTCTCTCTAACATCAAACTCTGCCTTCCCTGCTTAGGGCTCCTACATGCAGGACAGAGGCTGTTAACAGTCCAAGTGTCTTCTCCCAGCTCCTCCACCTGCCAGCCCGGCTGACAATGTCATCTTATCAGCAGAGCAGGGGAAGAGAGGAGCTCTCCATTCCAATCTGCAGCTCCTCCCACCCCCTGCCCTGCCGATTGGATGACATTGTCGGCCAGGCAAGTGAAGAAGCCAGGAGAAGACACATGGGCATGTCCGCACAGCAGGGGATGAGTGACGACCGCGGTCTGTGATAGCCCTGTGCGGACTGCAGTTGCCGCTCATCTCCTGCTGTGTGACCCTGTCTGCAAAAGGCCATGGACCGGCACTGGTCTGCAGCCTGGGGTTTGGGGACCCCTAGTCTAAAAGATCAGTTTTCAGCCTACAGTGCTTTTGGACTTTGAATGAAAATTGCATGTTCATGCAACACTTCACCCATATTACATTTTTGTCATAGTTGCATAGTTAGTTCAACCAATTAAAAAAAGAAAAAAAAAACAACCATACAATCCCATATACATACCCACAGTCTATCCAGAGGAAGGCGAAAAATCCCAGCAAAGCATTATCCAATTTGCTCCAGCAGGGTAAAAAATTCCTTCCCGATCCCCAGAGAGGCCATCATATATTCCCTGGATTAACTGACCAATAAATGTGAGTACCCAGTTATATTATGTTTATTTAGGAAAGAACCCAGGCCTTCTTTAACGTAATCTACTGAGCTGGCCAGGACCATCTCTGTAGGGAGTCTATTCCACATTTTCAAAGCTTTTACTGTGAAGAAACCATTCCATATTTGGAGATGAAATCTCTTTTCCCCTAGACGTAAAGAGTCCCCCCTTGTCCACTGTGATGATCTTAAAGTGAATATCCCAAAACCAAGTTCACTCTATTGACCTTTTATGTATTTGTACATGTTGATCATATTCCCCCTTAACCTACTATCAAGAGAGAATAAATTCAGTTCCTGTAATCTATCCTCATAGTTGAGCTCCTCCATGCCTCTTATCAGTTTGATTGCCCTTCTCTGCAGTCTTCTGCCTTCTCTTTCTTTAATTCCCCCATATCCTTTTTGAGAACTGGAGCCCAAAACTGAACTGCATATTCGAGATGAGATCTTAATAAGGATTTGTACAGAGGCAAAATTATATCTCTCTCTGGAGTCCATACCTCTTAATAAAAGAAAGGATTGCTTGCTTTGGAAACCGCAGCTTGGCATTGCATGCTATTATTAAGCTTAGGATGGACCAAAACCCTCTTATCCTTCTCGAACATTGATTCCCCCAGTTGTACTCCCCCTAGTATGTATGATACATGCATATTCTTACTCCCCATGTGCATAATTTTACATTTATAAATATTAAAAGGCATATACCAGGTTTCTGTCAATGCTCCACCTTCCATGATTTACAGAAACCTGGTATACTGTATGGTGTGACTGCTGAATCATTCAATATTGACACCTGATGCATTTGCTTTGTCCGGCCCCCTGACCCAACGATTATCCACAGGTATAGGGAGCACCTATTGGACATCTGAAGCAAACTGCGTCGTTAGTCAGTATTGTATAAAACAGTATGACTTAGGTTGATTATTTGGTATCTCCAAGTGGGCTTGCAGTAGATGTAATACAATATATTAGGCTGAAGTATGGCCTAGGGAATTTGGAGAGGAGGGAGGTAATTCTGGGTGTGCTGTGGGGAATAAAAGGGGGGGGGTCAGGGTTGACCTGAGTGATGTTGGGGACACACCCTGAGCGGGTGGAGTTTTTTTCCTGTGCCACATTGATATTACATTGCTATATTAAGTCCAATAAACGTATTCAATTTTTAAATTGGTAGCCTTTGTAGGTGCATTTTCCTTGTGTGTTGTTTTTGTATGGTATATTTTTGGAAGCACCTCCCCTCAGAAATAGGGTATAGGCACAATTTCAAACAAATACACAGCACTGTCTGCACCATGCGATCACTTTGACCAATCACAGCTAGCAACACATTTGTACACAATGAATGGCATAAAAGGAAGCTATCCATTGTTTACAATTTTAATGTGATCTGCTGTGATTGCCCACAGCGATCACATTGTACCAGGAGTGGCCTGGTAGAGTCATCTGTCCTCGACCGTGTCTGGTGGACACAACCGGTGACAGATCGGACCGCAGCGTGGCCCTTTCCAGGAGTATGTCATATGATGCCTGCCTGGAACGACAAAGGTCCCACCTAGCCATCAGTTGACTATAGGCCAGACGGGAACTGGTTAATGTTATAACATCACAAAAAGTGTAGGTGCAAGATTTCAAGACCACACAGGACCTCTTCATCAGGCATGTAAGACGCTGCACTGCATGAAAACATTGCATCTGCACTTTTTGTGATGTGAACACTTTAAATAAGCATTTGGAATATTGATTATGAATCCATGGTGTACTGTTGATATCTGTTCTGATCTATGCTGATTCCAGTGAACCTGCTGGCAGTTTCTAGAGCACCCTACTTTAGGCCGTGTCCAGGAACGTGTGCAATAGGGATATCTAGCGACCTCATCAGAGATGTATTGTACTACAGAGGAATAGAAGGGGGTTTAACCAGGTCTGTTAGATTGCAGGGTTTATCAATGAATGTTCTTCCTCAATAAGGATTTTTTTTTTTTTTTTTCAATAAAATAATTCTTTTTTTTTTTTTTCATTGTGTGTGTATGCATATATCCAAAGGTCTTCTGGCAAATTACATCACAGGTCCATCCTCTTCTCTTTTAGATTACAGAGTGCATTAGAAAATGTTATTCCTGAACATGGGGCATTTTTGTAATATAAATGGTTCCAATTTACAGTGTCTGTGTGGGTCCATCACATCCTTGGCACAGAGGAAGTGGGTTGAGTGCTGCTGACTGTCATTCAGCTCAGAAAACTAGCAGCATCTTATTGCAATGACATAGTACTAATCATCCCTAATTAACTCCTCCTTCTTTAGGTCCATTCTCAATCTTTTTACCCCAGAGAAACTCTTGAAATACTACTTAGTTAACCACTGTTAAAACCAATTAATTGGGTGTGTGTGTGGGGCAGGGATCAGTGGTAAAATGCCGCTTACATTGGTGGTCTGTGGAAAGAATGTCTCCCTTATTCTGGTGGTCAGAATGCCACCCTTACAGACGTCCCAAAGAAATCATTAGTGTCCTTCAGCTGGCTCTGCTAGGTGGCACGGGCACCAAAACTGTTAAGGCACCGTCAAATGGAAAGTTAGTCAGTCACAGTTCAAATAACCTCTAGGAACTTCCTAAGGAGCCCTAGGGTTCCACAGAACCCTGATTCAGAATGGCTGCTTTAGGTGTTACATTTTTCTGATATTTTAAATAAGAACATTTTTTAGTTTTATGAGAAACAAGACAAATTATTGTACTTTTTTTATGTAAAATAACACCTACTGGTCTAATTAGAACCATGTCAATAAAAATCTTCCTGTCCCAAACCAGATATGTATGGTAAGTAATGACAAATTTGTTTCTGAAATCAGCAGGCCCTTGGAAGAAATGTAAAAATTGATCTGGTCCATATGGTGCATTTGCATTCTGGAGATGAAGTGGTTAATATACACTTTATTGTCAAACATATTTGGACACCTGCCTTTATTTGCACATGAACTTTAATGGCATCCCAGTCTTAGTCCGTATGGTTCAACATTGAGTTGGCCCACCCTTTGCAGCTATAACCGCTTTAACGCCTCTGGGAAGGCTGTCCTCAAGGTTTAGGAGCGTGTCTATGGGAATGTTTGACCATTCTTCCAGAAGTGCATTTGTGAGGTCAGGCACTGATGTTGGATGAGAAGGCCTGGCTCCCAGTCTCTGCTCTAATTTATCCTAAAGGTGTTCTGTCGGGTTGAGGTCAGGACTCTGTGCAGGCCAGTGAAGTTCTACACCTGATGCCTCTATGGACCTTGCTTTGTGCACCGGTGCACAGTCATGTTGGAACAGGAAGGGGCCATCCCCAAACTGTTCCCACAATGTTGGAGTATGAGTATGAAATTGACCAAAATGTCTTGGTATGCTGACGGCTTAAGAGTGCCCTTCACTGGAACTACGTTTTAAGTCCAACCCCTAAAAAAAACAACCCCACACCATAATCCTCCCTCCACCAAATGATTTGGACCAGGTAAATCATTCCCATAGACACACTCCTAAACCTTGGACAGTCTTCCAAGAAGAGGTGAAGCTGAGTATAGCTTCAAAAGGTGGGCCAACTCAATTATTGAACCCTACGGACTAAAACTGGGATGCCATTATAGTTCATGTGTGTGTAAAGGCAGGTGACCCAATACTTTTGACAATATCGTTTGTATTTTATATGCAACATGCACTACTGTTAATTGCTATTGAAGATGCAATTTCTCTGTTTGCAAGGTGAAGTTAAGAACGCTCCTAAAGTGCAAAGGTGTCATTAGACCCTTAAAATGTATTCTTAGTCATATTTGGCTGTTGTGAAACATGATCATGTTTAAAGAGATGCTTCATTTTCAATTTTTTTTCCTTGTTTAGATTTTCCAGACCCTGACAGATTGCTACTGTTCATTGTGAGCTCTTGGAATGATATCTTTTCTACACATGGCGTTGTCAGTAAAGCAATACAGGCTGTATTGAAGAACTTGGCAAAGGATGATGTTGGCTCTTGTCTGAGTGCCTACCTTAACTGGGAAAAGGCAAGTCAGTTGTTCATGGTTTTTGCAAAAAAAAAAAAAAGATATTCTTGGTTCACATATACTAAATTACGTGTTCAAGCTGGCCAATGGCATCTTTGATCCCTCTCTTTTTTTTCTCTACTGTGCAAAATGTCAAATACTTTATTATATCATACTTAGATGGATATATAGTTCTAGTATGGGCCAAACACACTGAATATTTTGCCATGTACGGTATATCAGAATATTTAAATTTTTTTTAACTAGCTTAGAGACTAAGGCCCCAGGCATATGGCTGCTCCGCTTATGCACATTTGACAAAGACACAGCCCATTCTCCTCTAAGGGTGGTCAGATGTAAACGGACCGCCTGTCATCCGATTCAATACACCAGATGGATAGGGAACAGATCCCCATCCGTCTGTTTTTAACGGAATGGATTAGATGTCAACGAACACATGTCTGTTGGCACCCATCGCTCCATTGAGGGCAGTGGATGGTCTGATCGGGTCTACCTAAAAAAAAACTGACAGACGGACCCGATCAGTCCACCCGTGTGAAAGGGGCTTTATGGAATCAGCAAACTTGCTTTTCAATGATAGTGCTCATGGTCCCGTGCCATTTCCACTTCAGCTGCAGGGGAGCGGTAAAGAGTGATCATTTTAAATAAAAGGGAATCATGCTGGATTTTTTCTGTTAGAAAAGTTTAAACTACAAATAGCATGGTATTATATTTGCAATTATTTTATTATGATTAGGATCTGAAATCTTTTTTCTATTTTATCTTTTCCTCAGTTAAAGCGTAACTCCACTTTTGTTGAGAAAACAACGCTCCCCTCTGGGTGATCTCTGTACATTGCAAGGATTTTTAACAAACTTTGTTGCAAATTCCTACCTTTTGTTATTCTGAAGAAATCCTTGTTTGTGTCTGTATTTATGTGGGAAAGGAAGTCTAATGGGAGTGGTTTCATAATTATTAAAAAGCTGTGTATTTTCAGGGCTCTAATGCGGAAAGCTGCTGACCTGCATACCTTTTAGATGTGATTTCCTATTGGAAGTATCTCACCAAAAATGACATTTTTGTTGCAGGGGATGCCTGAAATCTGACTTGTATCTTAGGGCAGACTTCTGTGAAAATTGGTAAGCCAATCACACAAGCAGGAAATTATGTTTCTGGGGGGGCGTTCTGTACACTAGTTCTAACTCTAGTTAGCCATATTGCATTGCATTTTCAGAAAATTACGGAGCTACAGATTGGAAAGAAAAGGTCAATTTTATTTATTTTATTTTTTTTAATTCATTTTTATTGGTATTTCAAAAACAAAATAGATAACAAGGAAATGCGGACGCAGCCGTTAAATACGTGGAGTAATAAACAATACAACAATTCAAAGCTAGGCATAAGATAAGTTTTATAAACGGTACTATCTCTGTAGCTTTCCATTAAAGGAGGTGTGGAAAGGAAGAAGTGGGGATGGGCAGATATAGAAGGGAAGAGAAAGGAGGGGGGAGGGAGGAAAGGAGGAGAAGAAGTAGTAGTAAGAGAGAGAGAGGGAATGGGAAGGCTCAAATGGGGGTGATATAGAAATCAGCAGGGATACTGTAAAGACAGGAAGTTTCAAGTGTACGGTCTAAGAATGCATATATATCCAGTTATACCTTGTACCATTCAGTCCATGGTTTCCAGATTAATTCAAATTTATGTAGATTTTGTAGAGTGCTATAGATTTTTCCCATATACAATGTTGGTTGGTAGCTGTAAGGACCTCCGAATGATTTGGGGGTGTAGTTTGTTTGCAGTGTCTAGTAATTGATAGTTTCGCTGAGATAAGAATATTGGTTACTATGCCGCGGTATATTGTGGGAAATTTGTCAATACCTATATTGAGCAAGGCAAGAGCGGGGTCTGGTGAGGTGATTATGCCGATTATTTCTGAAATTATACTGAATATTTTCTGCCAGTAACTGTGGATACTGTTACATGTCCACAATATGTGGAATAGAGTTCCAGTTGAATTGCATCCTCGCCAGCATAGGGGCGAAGATGTATTATATATTTTCGCCAGCCTATGTGGGGTGAGGTACGATTGGAGTAAGATTTTAATGGTTAGTTCCCAATGATTTGCACAGCGAGAGGCTGAGTGGGAATGAGTGATGGCTTGGGTTCATTGGGAGTCAGAGAAGGATGTGTTAAGGTCTGCCTCCCATTGTAGCATTGGTTTGGTTTTCGTGAATACATTCTTCTCTTGCAGTGTATTATAGAGAATCGAGGTGCCCTTTGTCTTTTTTGGATGGCCAAGAAAAAATTGCCATATCTTAGAGCGGAGTGTGATCTTGGGGGGTGGAGTGGATGTCGCAAAGTGTAGTATGTGCAGTAGCGTGAAGTGCGACGAGGGGGTAGGGCGAATTGTTGGATGAGGGAGTTAGGGCTATGTAGGGTATCACCATTCCAGAGGTGTTGTACTAAAGTTAAGCCCTTTTTTTTTCAAGTCGCGTACTTTTATGTCAGGTAAGATGTGTTCTACGGTATTCAGGGGAATGTCAATAAGCTTGTCTTGTTTGGATGAGGGTAGTAGAGCTATTTTTCTCCAAGCCATGATTGATGCCATGATTGATGCCAGTTGTTGGGAGAAATTTGGATAGTGCAAGGGTTGCTAAGTGTCTGCATATAGTAAGGAGCTTAGGGAGTCTACCTTAAGGATACTCTTTTCGATTTCCAGCCGGGGGGGGAGTTAACGGGCTTCCAGAACCAATGTTTCAATTGATCGGAGCGTGTTGCCGTTCAGTAATCTGGTAGGTCCACCATGCCCATTCTTTCGACTGATTTGTGTTTTATAAATGAGGTGTATGAGCTGCGAGCTCTCTTGCCCTGCCAGACAAACCTTTTGAGTTGAGATAAGGTATGTATGTGGGTCTGTTTAACAGGTATTGGTAGGGAGCGGAAAAAATAGAGGATTTGGGGTAGGATTTGCATCTTGTAGGCTGCAAGTCTTCCCATCCACGAGAGTTCAACTTTTTTGCATTGTTTTGATTTGAGCGTCTATTTTCGTGATCAGCGGCCCGTCATTTTCGTCGCATAGGGTGGAGTAGGAGGAGGTGAGCGTGATCCCTGGGTAAGGGATGCTCTTGTCAGCCCAGGTGTATGGGAATTTCAGCTGAAGTTTTCGTTTTATTGAGATGGGGGTGTTCATGTTCAGTATTAAAGATTTGGAGTGGTTTACTTTATAGAAGGAAACTGCGCTGAACGAATTCAGAGTGTTGTGGACGTGTGGGAGCGTAGCCATGGGGTTGGTCAACATCAGAATGATGTCGTCTGCGAAAAGGTTGATGACATGGGGCTTGCTCCCAAAGCTAAAGCCCGAAATATGTGGGTGGGATCGAATTTGTTCCGCCAAAAGTTCTATTATCAGGTTAAATATCGTTGGAGAGAGTGGGCAACCTTGTCTCGTGCCGTTGTTGATTAGGAAGGGTCTTAAAAGTAAACTGTTAGCATACATCTGGGCTGAGGGCGAGGAGTATAATGCAAGAATTGCTGTGAGAATTTTGCCTTGGAATCCAAATTTCGTTAGAACTGCAGTCATGTATCCCCAGTTGATTCTATAGATCGCCTTCTCCGCATCTATCGAGAGAAGCAGAGAAGGCGTTCGATTACGCTCTGCAAAGTGCAGGACATTGAGAATCCTCTGGTAGCGTCAGACGTTTGTCTACCAGTGACAAAACCAGACTGGTCCGGTCGTATTAGGGAGGGAAATATATGCTCTAGTCTTTTAGTTAGTGCTTTTGCATATAGTTTTACGTCCACGTTAAGGAGTGAGATTGGCCTGTAGTTAGCTGGACAGTCTGCACTCTTCCCCGGTTTAGGGATGGTAACAATGTGGGCCCTTAACACTACTTGTGGGAAGTTCTGGCGTTCAGCAGCTGCGTTGAACATACGCACCATGGGAGCGACTAGGATAGGGGAGGAGGATTGCTAGTATTCGGCCGTGAAGCCGTCTGGGCCAGGGGATTTGCCACATGGTAGCGATTATATTAAGAATTTCGTTTGGGGAAAAGGGCCTGTTTAGTTCCTTTAAATCAGTTGGGGATAGGGAGGGAAGGTTGAGGCCATTTAGAAATTTGGTGATAGCGTCCTGGGAAGGTTGGACAGTCATAGGATCTTTGTTTATGTTGTAGAGTGTTTCATAATATGTAGCGAAGGCGTCCGCTATGTTTTGTGGGTTGGTCAATTTTGTTTTATTGGCTGGGTGTAGGATGTGGTGGATCTTTGATTTTGCCCTACGGGTTTTGAGACGGGAGGCCAGGAATTTGCCCACTTTGTTGTGTTGAGAGTAATATTGTAGTTTGTGGGAGTTTAGCAGCTTGACGTGTTTTTCAGTCAGAAGGGAGTGTAGTTGTGTTCATAGGGTGTGGAGTTTAGGTAGGATGGCAGGGTCGGGTCGTGATTTGTTCTGGTTCTCTAGGATGCTTAGGGTATCCAGGGTGTCTTGAAATTTCTTATCGTAGTTACATTTGGCTTGAGCCCAAAGTTGTATTAAAAGACCCCTCGTGAGCGCCTCCACAAGGACAAGATAAAAGAAAGAGTAAAAATCCGCGCTTAGGATAAAAAGACAGGGTCTGGCTGCTGCCCACCTCAAAAGTATACCCCCAAGGGGGTGTACAAAGACAATAAAAAAAAGTGAGGTAAATGGCGCTGCCAATAATATATGAGTAAATGAATAAAAAAATATATAGTTTGTAAAATCACAAAGAATATAAGACCTTAAGACACAAGCCTAGAATAAATATAGGTAAAAATGACAAATAAAAGGAACCAGGTATGTAAGATGATAACAGAAAGGAAATAATCAAAAATGCAAATCCTAAAATTAAAACCTTCCATTGGATAAACAAGGTGCATTGAAGTGTAGAGATATGGTAAGGTGCACAAATATATATAAAGTGCAAGAGGTGAAAATGGTAAATAATTGGCCAAGAAAAAATTGCCAAAACGGAAAATTTGATTAAGGTGCAACGATAAATAAAGTGCACAAGTAAAGTAAATGGCAAAAAATTGCCAATGGCAGAGAGTATTGATAGGTGATAAGTGAATGAATTAATATTCCAAGAATATCATTAAATAAATAGAATTAATAAGAAAAATAAGTGAATAAATAGTCCAATAATAGTGTTAAAGTGACAAAGGTAGGAAAGCGTGATCCGAATAAATATATAATTAATAATATATAACTAGTGATCCAGGGACAAAGGCAAAGTGACCAGTGCTGTAAGCTCAAATGAGCAATAATGTAGTGACTATAAAAAAGTCCAAAATGGTGCTCCAGGGGTGTTAGCCCAGAGATACAGGGTGGGTCCTAGGGTGGTCCGCTTCGTAGGGTGCAGGTGAGGGGTAAAGAGTGCCTCCCCTATGATTATGCCCGCACTCACCGGAACTCCGTACCCCTACAGGGGTAAACAGCGTTGTATATCTCAAGGGGAATTAGGGGCTCCTCTCCACTATGGACTCCAGTATAAAGTAATATAGCCACAGGACCTTCACTCCAGATATATGTATGTAAGAGCGCCAAGGGACATCAATATTATGCCAGGGTATACAAGGAGGTATTCCGGACCATATAATAAAGAAAAACCTCACATAGTGAAGTACAGTAAAGCCAAAGCATTTATTGAGGCAATAAAAAGGGTACTCACATTTCATAAAAGAAAAATGAGCTTTGAATACACAATAAAACAGGGAACAGCAGCTCCTTAGCGGTGTACAGCGGTGTTTCTGGGACGCCGTGCGCTTCACCAAAACCGGAAATGCCTTCCAACCAAGGTAGCAGATGTGACGTAGTTACGGCTTACGCGTTTCGTCATTCAGACATCATCAGAGGCCTTGTTCAGGTAGTTGGTCCTTCTTACGAAATGCGGCCAGGATCGTTTCTTTCGCCTGGTAATAGTGCAATTTCATAAGGACGTCTCTGGGAATCTCTTGTAACAAGAAGGCAGGCTTTGGGATTCTGTGGATCCGGTCAATTGTGAGGTCATTCGGGTTAAGTAGCGGGGCCACTGCATGGAATAGTTCTTTAACGTAATGTGGAAGTTGCGAGGCAGGTATTGTTTCGGGTATGCCCCTTATTTTTAAGTTGTTGCGTCGCGAGCGGTCCTTGAGGTCTGCAACTTTAGATTTAAGCCTCGCTTTTTCATCAGAATGGGAGTCATGGGCATCAACCACATTATTATAGGAAGTCATGCAGAGGCTTAGGGATTCTTCCAGGTCATTGACCTAATCCTTGAATGTCAGCTTTGCACGTTTGGAAGCAGGTGAACATATCTGCCTGTAGAGAGGAGCGGAGGGAAAGGAGCATGTCCTTCATTATGATATCGGACATGGGTTGTCCTACCGTGGGGAATGATGCAATAGGGTCGTTCTGCGGGTTAGAGTCCAGTGGACTATGTGTGTCCATGCAGGGTTCTGCAGCATCTTCCCGCCTAAATTCATTCCTTGGCTTTGATTTTGCAGGGCGACTCGTGCTAGGGGAAGGAGGAGTGGAGTCCCCACCATGTTCCCTGCCGTCAGCAGGTTTTGTAGTTGAAGGCTCAAACATAAATGTTGGTGCAGCTAGAGGGGTGCCGCCAGGGTGCGATTGTTTGCCGTCACCATCATGTTGGAGTCCTCTGCGGACAGGAGTGAAAACCCCCAACAGTTTCTGGAGTTTATTATCCTCTCTGGTGCGGCGAGAGATTGTTGGATGGTAGAGATGAGAGATATCTCCCTGGGTGTGAAAGTAGGTGGGAGCAGGTGGATGAGGCTGTTCTCTCCTAAGGTGTGGAGGAGTTAAAGCATGGGGTCTGTCAGTGCAGCAGGTGCCTTTTCCCCTGGTGTGAGGGCCTTAAAGTGCGTGGGCTGGTATGGTGGGTTGCACAGATGATATACTGTGGTGCCCGGTGTGGGGAGGTTATACCGTCATATAAATGGCCCAAAAAAACTGATATGGCCCGGTTCTGCAGAGTGGCAGCGGAGAAGAGGCAGGCTATGCAGGGTGAGTAAGGGGTTAAAAGCTAAATGCCAGGAGCAGTGAGTCTCTGGGGGGAGCCTGGATGCAGTTGCGGGAATTGCGGCCTAATTAAGATGGCGGCCGGCTGCGGTAGGCTTGAGCAGGGAGTGCTGGTAAGGGCTTTGCAGCACAGTGCTGATGATGGTGAGGTGCTGCGGAGGTTACAGAGGATGGATTCAGGATGACCAAGGGTCGGATGGCTTACCCTCTCGCCGATGGCGGCCTACGCAAGCCCGGGGACGCAGTCGTGGCGGTTCGCGGTTAGGCCGCGGGTCTCGCCGCTCGTCGATCCGGTCTGCTGGGTGTGAAATGAAGGTGTCCCCAGATGCCCTGAGGGACGCACAATCTCCTGGGGATGGATGCTGGAGTTGGTCTGGCTCTGGTCGCTCCGATGGCCCTTGATTCTCTCCGGTGTTCTGGAGCTCAGGCGGCGAGTGTCCAGCCCGGCTGACTTCCGGGTACGCCCCCAGGAAAGGTAATTTTTAATAACATTCAATTACAACAGGGCTTGACAAATTTGCCTGAAATCTAGGAGCCAGCTAAAAAGGTTAGGAGCTAGTTTTTTCTTTCTTTTTAAACAAACAACCAAGCTTTATTTCCAAAAAAATAACATACTAAATTTACACATAAAGACAACTAGAACCCCACTCTCCTCTATAGCGCAATCGGATGGAAACAGACTGTCTGTCTGTTTCCATCCGATGCCATCTGATCCGATCCACGGGATGGATAGAAAATAGAACCACCATCCATCTGTTTTTGGCGGACAGGATCAGATGGTGGCAGAAACTGACAGGCGGACCTGATCAGACAGCCCGTGTGAAAGGGGCCTTCGGCTGTGTGGTTGTGGCATTGCGATGAGAAAAATAAATAAAATTAATTAAAAAATATATATATATATATATATATATATATATATATATTTTTTTTTTTTTCTTTAAAAATTGAAAAAAAAAGAAAAATAATTATAATTTTTTTTAATAATTAAAAAAATAAATAATAATAATAATAACCACACTCCCTGTCCACTTACCTTTAAGCAAAGGTAAGTGGACAGGGAGATGAAGCCTTCAAAAACTTCCCTCTCATCTCCTCTTGGGAAGGAGATGGACAGGCATTGAGAACAGGCAGGGGAAACAGCCATTAGTGACTGCTTGTCAAACTTCCGGCCACCACAAGAGGGCGCCAGTTCCCCGTTCTCTCACTGAAGAAGGCCGAAAAGCCGCGGCCTCAATTATCGGATGGCGCGGTAGTCCGTGCAGTCGGGGAATGGGTGGGGGGGGGGGGTTGTGCAGAAGGGAGAGGACATCTCCTGCAGTGCACCCCAGGCGCCAGGTCGCTAATTCTAGCCTCGAGCCCTGAATTACAATATGACTTATGTCACAATTGTATACGCTAAATTATTTTTTCTTTGCCTTCTTTGAAGTAACCCTTTAAGCTAATCTTTTAGAGCTCTGATAATATTAATACTGACTAAAAGAAGCAAATGATTTATCTTTTACAGGACCCAAGCAAAGTATTTATAGACTCTGGGTTATATGCTTGTGCCTTCAGGTGATTGGACACTGGCAAAGCTTTAGAGGGCATACTCCCTGTCACCTCATCCCACTTCATGAATCCTCCATTTTTTGCTAGTGTCCTAAGGTGATCACTTCTTAATGGAGAAATCACTGTCTTCTCATACCCCAAATAAAAGCAGTGCATCAGGCTCAGCACAATCTGGACCCCATGTGGTGGGGAGGTCTTGTAATGTTGCTTTGGGCAATGGATGCTGAATGGGTGCTTACCTTGGCATTTAGTACAATGCATACAGTCAGCTACCTTATATTTAGTCCAGCATTGTGGACAAGTAAACTCTATGCTTCTGACTATTATTGTTAATTACTGGAGTGATATTTGATTCATATTCACTACGGTGTAATCTTTTCAAATTTGGCGCTAGAACTCAACCACTCAGAGCTTAGTCTTGCACATTTTACCACCACTTCACCTAGAACCCTTATATGGTACTCAGGCGCTTCATTACTCCCTTTCACCCAGATGAATTGCTTATAGGAAGGTGTACACCAAGTAGCGGTGTTCCTGTGGACACGCTTATCCTGTATTTGGCACCCCACAGAGAATATCCTCACACGTAGCTCTGGCAGATAACGGGCGAAAAGAAGAAATTGCAAAACCACAGGCAAACATTTGCTAACAACCCAGATAATGTTCAATCTCAATTGACAATGAGCCCCTTGCACTGGAGCAGCAGCAGAAACCAAACACTGATTTCTGCATCAAATTCTAGCTGTAGCTCTGTTTCGGGAACAAAACAAGTTGCCTACTTGGAAATGTAACATTTTTTTGCATCTATGTCACAATTATTTGAGAAAAATAACAACTTTAAAACAGCCATCTTTGCCCAGGGCTCAAAAATGCCACGCTTTTCTTGCTCCCATTTCTCCACCGTCAGTCAGATCCTGATATGCCTGCCTTACATGAGGCAGAGACCAAAGGGAAATCAAGAGGGCATTACTGGAGGAAGCTATGGAAGGTTTTTTTCTCCCCTAGAATGTCACTATCTTGAAGAAGGAGTTTTACACAACATGCTTGTCTCAATGTACATTGTGCTGTTTGATTCTCCTCCATCTTGACATGCCCCTTTGAGTAAAAAGAAACCTACAAAATTTTTTCGAATATTTCCATTTTTTGTTCGTGAACAGATAGAATGTGCAGTCTATGACCTTTAGATCACTAAAGACAGCATTTTTCTCCCCCACCCCCATCCCCTACACACAAAATCTTTGCCGAACTAGTGGAGAAAGAGTTTACAAAGAAATGGTCTATTCCAGTAGTTGATCCTGTCTCAGTCTTAAACACCCCACTGTGCCTAATGAAGATGTTCCTTCTTTCAAAGATTCTGCAGATAGAAAATTGATATTCTTTTAACCGCCAGGGCCATTTTTGCAGTTTTTGCACACATTTTTAAAATTACACAAATCCCCCAAACATTATATTTCTATTACGTCCTCTGACAGTCGCCGCCCATCCATATTAGCCTTCACTAGTGGGTAATGGCGCCCTTTTTAGGAGCAAGCTAGGCAGATTAACAGGTTAATAAAAAACCTTAATACCTAGGCACACCTCTAGGGGGCCATCCCTCAGCCATTATCCTGAACCAGATCTCACTGTTCCTCAGTTTTATGCTGCCTAGCGTCAGGAGTAGGCTAGCTCTTCCTGGCCGGGACCTAGCTTCTCAGTCGTCTTTGTTTTTTTCTCAAATTATGTATTTTTCTTCTGAAAATAGGTTTCTATTTCTCTCACTATCACCAGTTAGTCAGGGACCTTTTCCTGGAGGACAAGTGACTGCAGAGCTGGACCTCGCACAAGGTAATATAGATCCTTATGGAGTCCCAGCCTGCCAACAAGCGTCGCAGGTTACTGGTGTGCCCAGGCCTAGCGACAGTGCCCCAAGCTTGGAATGGGGACGAGCCTGCGGAGCTGCGTCTTCGCCAAGGTTGTCTCAACTCTGGAACGCCTGCATGTTGCTAGCATCCCTCCTTGGCTGACGGCACCCTCACTTAGGGTGGGAGGTCTCCCCTATCAGAGCGGTGCTCGCTTTCCTGAACTGGTGAGTACTGATAACCCCTTGTCCCTGGGGACGTTTAGGGGGGTTTGTGGGCCCACTCTTAGGGGATGGCAGGGCTGGTGGTCTCTGTGGGATCCTCCTTCTGGCCGGCTTGGTGTATTTTCCCTTCCTCCCTGGCCCTGCTGAGGGGTACTTGTGGGGGGGGGGGGGCTCCATAGCGGTGACCGCATGTATATGCTTAATTTGGCGCCGTTTAGTGTGGCCGCCATTTTGGGTGAGGGCAGGTGGCTGTGCTCTGTGTGTGGGCAGCAGCCATTTTACACCTGTCCTGGCCATCTTGGCTAAGGGCACATGCCTATTAAGGGCAAGCGGCCATCTTGCCGGTGACTTTTTGCATTGAGTTTCCCTTGCATTTTCTCACAGAGCAGCGTGTGTGGCAAGTACCTGACACTCTGGGGGATTTTTGCCTTTGCCTAGGCCATTTTCCTGAAAAAAATGTTTTTTCTTGGGGCTATTGTATTGTCTGAGGGGGCTCTTTCCATTGGTGCAGGCTGCGGCGGGGGGGGGGGGGGGAGGGGTCGTGAGAACCGCATATTTAAAGGGCCAGCGTCCCTTTTAATTTATATGACAAAAATGGACTTCCAGGATAACAAATTCCCTGCAGACCTGGTGGGGGCTTCGGGTACCCCTGAATCCTCTTCCACGGCCTCATTATCTGCTGCTCTTGCGACTTTGACGTCCAAAGGGGATCTGCTGATGTTAAAAAAAGCTCTTCTAAAAAATGGGCTATGCCCTCCCAGTCCTCTGACTCTGAGCTTGAATTGGTTGCCACAGACGATGTCCCTCCTGAGGGGTCCCAGTCCTCTGCTTCTGAGGGGGAGGAGGAAGAATCTTCCTCCTCGGTGGCGTGGGAACGTGCTGTGATGGATGCCCTCATTAGCGCCATTAAGAAAACTCAGACAAGTAAGCGGGCTGCCTTCGGGTTCCGCAGGGCCCAGAAGTCAGGTCAGGTTTTTCCCTGCCATGAGGAGTTTTACAAAATTGTGAATGACCAGTGGCATTGCATTAAACATATGCTGGTGGTGCCTACACGTTTTTCCCAACCGCTATCCCTTTTTGGAGGCAGTGGACAAACCTTGGATGGTGTCCCCTAAGGCGGACCACACTGTTTCTAGGCTTAAACCTGTGTTTGCCTCAGTGATGGCCTCTCAGGCTCTCACGGGATTGTCCAAGGGGCTTCAGAGCACCCTTGTGGCGGAGTCGGCCTTGACATGGTGGATCAGATTACCCAGATTGGGATGTACCTGTGTGACGCAGCCTTGGACAAGGCTTGCCTTATTTGGCTGAAAAGCTGGTCGGCTGACTACGCATCCAAAAAGAACGGTGTCCGATGTTCCTTATGTGGGGAGTCTTCTTTTTGGGGACACTCTGGATGAGTTGATTAAAGGGCCTACGGGTGGTAATAGTACTCTGTTGCCCCAGATCACTAAGGGTAAGCCCTCCCACGCTAGGCGGGGGCATTCCTTCAAAGCTCAACGTGGGTCCTTTCGCGCCTTCGGGGTGCAGGACAAGGGCAAATCATTCAAGCCCTCCGGGGGCAAGTAGCCGTGGTCGGGTAAGCCAAATAACGGTCAGTCCGGTTCGGCGGCCCAGTCCACCTCTTCCTGAAGGGACGCCCTCACCCGTCTTAGGGGTGGGGGACGTCTGCGTTGCTTTCGGGAACCCTGGTTGTCCGGTGTCGTGTCGAGGAATGCCCTCCGTCGGATAATGCCCGGGTCGGACTGCGCATGCTCCGTAAGTGACGTCACCCTGTCAGAACAGCTGATCGGCTGGGGTTGGCGCATGCGCAGTCCGTCGGGGGCACAATCCGACGAGAGACAGAGCGGGGAAGAATCTAATGTCAGATTCTGACTCGCTCTGTAGCGCGTGCGCAGTCCGTTGGGGGCATTTCTCGACGAGAGACAGAGCGGGGAAGAATCTAATGTCAGATTCTAACTCGCTCTGTACGATGATTACACATATGAACATTCTAACTCGCTATATGTAACTAATACACATATGAACATTCTAACTCGCTATATGTAACTAATATATATATATATATATAGTTATATATATATATAGTATATATATATATATATATATTATATATATATATATATATATATATATATATATATATATATATATATATATATATATATATACTATATATAGTATATTATATTATATATATATTATAGTAGTATAGTATATTATATAGTATATTATAGTATATATAGTGTGTATATATATATATATATATATATATATATATATATATATATACACTATACTATACATATACTATATATAGTATATTATATATATTATAGTAGTATAGTATACTATAGTATATTATATAGTATATTGTAGTATATATATATATATATATATATATATATATATATATATATATAGTATATATATACTATATATAGAATGTGTATATATATATATATATATATATATATACTATATATATATATACTATATATAACTCATTAAAGGGGCACCCTGAAATACTATGATCAGTACTCATATAGTATATTATAGTATATATATAGTATAGTATATTTATATATATATATATAGTATATATATATATATATATATATATATATATATATATATATATATATATACTATATATAGTATGTATGTATATATATATATATTGTGAGGGATTAGCTCGGTGGTAGGCGTGGATGACCCCTTTGGGGGTGCGTTTTCACAGAGAAATAGCCCAAAAGTGCTTGCAAACAACAGGTTTATGGTTTATTCTTCCAATTTCTGTACACAAGTGCATGCAGCAAAACAACAAAATAAAATAAAACACAAAATAAATCCTTGCCTCTGTGGGCGGCTACCTTCTCACGCTGGAACCTACCTAAGAAGTCTTCCCAACCTACTGTTGGGCCGACACTGCTGATCCTACAGCAGACACTCAAATGTCCATTTGTTTTCTTTCATATATAAACATTGTCCATTGAACATGTCCCTTTGTTTTCTTTCACACAGAAACACTTCGTCTTCTCACCTTTGAGACGTCTTCACTCGTGGTTACCCTCCTTAGCTTCACATCGCTGTAGGGGGTCTTCTCCCATGCTCACCAGCTTGTCGGGAGGCACACATCCGACTGTCCCCCTCTCCCAGCCCACACGGCGACAGGAGGCAGCAGTCCTTCTCCCATGCCCACACGGCGTCGGGAGGTACACGTATGTCTGCCTTCCTCTCCCAGCCCACACGGCGACAGGAGGCAGCACTCAATAGATTTTCTCTGGACAAATTATAGAGGCCTTGATCTCCTCATTCTGAACAGCTGAATGGTTTTCAACTTCCTGCTGGCTCTTTTTGCAGCCAACACCCTATAGTATCAGTGAACTTTTCAAAGCAGGTGGGAATGTGTCTCCTCTCAGTGACTACATTCCCAGATTTACCTGACTTCCTGTCACATACCCCCCCCTCTTGTTTCAACCCTAGGGTTGGGACACATATTTCCAGGCACGCATGTGTCAGGCACTGCTGACTCACTGATAAGCCTCCTATTATCCTCAAGCTTCCGGATGAAACTGTTTCTGTCATCTTTACTGACAGATTTCTCATAAATGCCACACAGTTTGTCTCTCATCTCATATACACATTCTTCAACTGCATTTTTGGCATAATTTTGCTCCTTCTCGTTTCTGTCATCTTCATTGACAGCTTTCTCATAAATGTCAGACAGCTTGTCCCTCATAACCGTCTGTCCAATCCACCATGGAGGACCGTGATCCATAGGCAACTCAATTGGGCTAGTCTTAATGTCTTCAACATTCTTAAGACGCCTCTCTCTGCAATCCATAAATGTTTTCCACAAAACTTTGAGAACCTTTGCTTCACTAAGCTTTGTTCCAAGTAGGGACTCTTGACATCCCTCTGTGACTTGAGTTGCCTCTCCATACAGCTGTACACAATCATTGACTTTTTGTTGTAAAAGGGAATGATCTTCCTTCTTGAGCTTTGCTTGCTCTAAGATGCTGTGCAGAGGATTTTCCAATTGAGACAACAGGCTGTCACACATTTCTTCAAAGTGACCCCTGTTCCTTTTCCCAGAGATATCAATATCATTCAAACATTTCATATTCATAGGCAGATCTGAAGCATTTGCACTCATCAACTTCTTAAACTTTTCGCCCTCCTGAGCGAGTCGCAGTAAAGGCCTACTATTTGATTTGATATTCAGTTTATATTTCTTGCCAAACTCTTCACAGAAGTAGCCAACCAGAACATCATCAACTTTCCTTCCACCAACATAGGGGTTAAAGGCAACAACACAGTTGAACCCAGAGATCTGGGTGGTATCCATTATAGACCTCCTCTCTGCATCAGTGAAGAAGCATGGAACTGCAACACATTCTTTTACAGGTTTCTTCAATGCACTTTCTGCTGAACTATTTGACCGCTCAAGGTCACCTAGTTCCTTTTCTCTATCTGAATTCCACATGGAATGTATCTCAAGATCACGATCAAACTTCTGCCACCCGTCTTTCACCAGTTCCATTTTGGAAACACTCCCTGAAAGGCACTTATTCATTTGCTTCACGTTTTCACCAACAGCCTTAGTTTTCTCCACTAGGTGGCGTTTGCTTTTTTCTCCCAGATTTATATCACTTGCTTTAGTTTTCTCCGCTTTAGTTTTCTCCACTAGGTTTTCAGCCTGAACTGAGAAATCATCACATTTCTTACACAACTCTTTTGTTTGCTGAAGCTCTAATGATACATTTTCCAATGCTTGAAGTTTTTGAAGGAACGGTTTATTCCAAAGGGGTGATTCAAGCCACGTGTCATCACATTTCTGAGGCTCACTCAGGACAGACCCCAAAACACTGATCCTTTTAAAAACTGCATCAGGCACACTATCCCCTCTTTGGGACAGATCCTCTGTTGCCTGGAATTCCTCTTCCAGTTCCTGCAACGGAATCTTCATCTCTTCTACTTGCTGTTCTAAGGCTCGCTTAGACTTTTCTAGCTCCTGAACTCTTTTCACAACATCATCCTTGGAGCGGACCAAATCTTCCATTTCTGTACACAGCTGTTGGTTAACTCTTTCTAGTTCAGCCTTACACTCTAGAGCTTCCTCCAAAGAGCGAGCCAAGAACAGGGCTTTGCTCTCGTTATCACGCACCTCCGTTTCTTCACGTGCGCGTTCTTCTGCATATTTTGCAGACACAGTCTTCTCTTCACCAAGCATCTGATCAAACTTCTTTTTCACATCTTCAACACACTGTAATGAACCAACGCTTTCTTCCATGCGTTTTTTCATATCCGCTATCTGAGCTTGCAATGTTGCGACTTGCTCTGATAGGTTTTTCTTTTCTTCCGCCTCCTCTTTTAATTGTTCCAGGAAGCCATTTTTCTCATCTTCCATTTGTTTGAGCTTTGTGCTAAAACTCAGCCTTTGACACCTCTCTTCCTGTAAGAGTTCCTGCGTGTCTTGCAGCTGCGATTCCAAGATAGAAAAATCTTCCGCAATTTCTCTAGATTTGCTGTCTGCTTGAGAAAGCTGATTTGTAACATTGTCCAACTCAACCTGCAGTCGGTTTGCCTTCTCTAACAGCTTAGCACACAATCGGTCACCTTCTGACACCTTCACTTGCGATTCCAGAAGCTGTGCCTCTACTTTTTCCCTCTTATGTTCACAATCTCCTTTTCCCTGCATAAGAGCTTTCACCTCATTGGCTAGCTTCTGGGAATGAGACCGTAATTCTGCCACACAGGCTTCTTTCTCCTTTAACTGCTGCTGGAAACGTTGGGCTTCACCTTTCCAACTTTCACAGTCTGCACGTAATTCATCTACCACATTGCTCAAAGTGGTGAGCTCATACACAGTACTCAGTAATTTAGCCTCTCTTTCACTTTTCTCGTTGTCGCTGAGAGACAATGTCGTTTTCAGAGCGACATTCTGTTCCTGCGACTCCTGCAGGTCTATTTTTGTAACTTCCAAACACTGAAGACTTTTTTCCAGCTGATTACGCAACTCCAACATTTCACACATACTTTGCTTCTGCAAAGTCTGAATTTCAATTTCCTTTTCCATGAGGATGGTATCTTTCTCCTTTATAGTGTCTTGACATTTTTGCAACTCGACCAAAAGAAGAGCAGTGGATTCTTCCCACTGTAACACATGAGACTTGAGTAGTTCATTCATTTCCTGCAAGTTTCTATACTCCATTTTAAGCAATTCCAAGGCTTGTTCCTTTTCTTCCATTTTCCGTTGCAAGGCATCCAACTCAGCCCTGCACACATACTCGGTTTCCTCCAAACCGATGGCCTCCATTGGCTGCTGGCGTCTCTGTTTCCAGCCTGCCATGCTCTCTTGATGAGCCTTTTGTTGAGCTGCAAAGCTCCGTTGTTTCAGCATCTCCCCCATTTTGGGTTTACTTTTCATCTGAGCACACTGCGTCTCCATAGCAGTTTCATCAGTGTTGCTAGGGACAACAACCTTCCTCTTTAGTAGACTCTCTTTAGGCATGGATGGGGCTGGTTCAGACGGTAACATCCCCTCCATCCATAGAATCCGGTCTCTCATTTCATCTATCTTTGCATTTTTCAGGCGTTTGGATCGCCCCATCTTCAATAACTCCACAAATTTTTCACAGTCCAGCAAAAAATTTTCAGACCACTGTCTCTTTAACACATGTAGTTTTTCTCTCTCTTGCAAGATCTCTTTTCCTGCACACACAGTTTGTGCAGTCACTTGCACCAGACACAACAAAGTTCATCAAATAATTTTGAGACCGCTGTCTCTTTAAAACACTTTTTTTTTTTCTGTCAGGATCTTCTCTCCTGCACACATAGATTGTGCAATCTCATGCACCAGACAAAGTTCATCAAACATTTGCACTTCCTTGCAGGGATCTTGCTGCTTCTGCCCGCATCCTCCACCATATGTGAGGGATTAGCTCGGTGGTAGGCGTGGATGACCCCTTTGGGGGGTGCGTTTTCACAGAGAAATAGCCCAAAAGTGCTTGCAAACAACAGGTTTATGGTTTATTCTTCCAATTTCTGTACACAAGTGCATGCAGCAAAACAACAAAATAAAATAAAACACAAAATAAATCCTTGCCTCTGTGGGCGGCTACCTTCTCACGCTGGAACCTACCTAAGAAGTCTTCCCAACCTACTGTTGGGCCGACACTGCTGATCCTACAGCAGACACTCAAATGTCCATTTGTTTTCTTTCATATATAAACATTGTCCATTGAACATGTCCCTTTGTTTTCTTTCACACAGAAACACTTCGTCTTCTCACCTTTGAGACGTCTTCACTCGTGGTTACCCTCCTTAGCTTCACATCGCTGTAGGGGGTCTTCTCCCATGCTCACCAGCTTGTCGGGAGGCACACATCCGACTGTCCCCCTCTCCCAGCCCACACGGCGACAGGAGGCAGCAGTCCTTCTCCCATGCCCACACGGCGTCGGGAGGTACACGTATGTCTGCCTTCCTCTCCCAGCCCACACGGCGACAGGAGGCAGCACTCAATAGATTTTCTCTGGACAAATTATAGAGGCCTTGATCTCCTCATTCTGAACAGCTGAATGGTTTTCAACTTCCTGCTGGCTCTTTTTGCAGCCAACACCCTATAGTATCAGTGAACTTTTCAAAGCAGGTGGGAATGTGTCTCCTCTCAGTGACTACATTCCCAGATTTACCTGACTTCCTGTCACAATATATATATATAGTTACTATATATATATATATATATATATATATATATATATATATATATATATATAGCTATATATAACTCATATGGCACACATTAAAGGGGCACTCTGAAATACTACGATCAGTACTCATATGGGACACATTAAAGGGGCACTCTGAAATACTAAAGGGGCACGCGACTGCAATAATAAAAGGGCACTCTGGAATACTAAAGGGGCACCCTGAAATACTACGATCAGTACTCATATGGGACACATTAAAGGGGGCACTCTGAAATACTACGATCAGTACTCATATGGGACACATTAAAGGGGCACTCTGAAATACTAAAGGGGCACGCCGACTGCAATAATAAAAGGGCACTCTGGAATACTAAAGGGGCACGCCGACTGCAATAATAAAGGGGCACTCTGACCGTGGGTCATAAAGGAGCTATGTGACTGGGACACATAACGGGGCACTCTGATAGGGACACTGATGTAAAGGAGGACTCTAACGGGAACACTGGATGTAAAGGGGGACTCTGACGGGGACACTGATGTAAAGGGGAACTCTGACGGGGACACTGATGTAAAGGGGGACTCTGACTGGGACACTGATGTAAAGGGGGACTCTGATAGGGAAGCACTAGATGTAAAGGAGCACTCTAATGGGGACACGGATGTAAAGGAGGACTCTGACAGGGACACACTGGATGTAAAGGAGGACTCTGACAGGGACACACTGGATGTAAAGGAGGACTCTGACAGAGGCACCGACACAGGCCAAATTACGGCGGGGGGTCATGAACTGCATGACGGCGGGGACACAGGGTGGATGACGGCAGGGACAGGGCCTGAATGACGGCGGGGAAAGAGGCTGAATGACAGGGGGATACAGGCTGCATGATGAGGGACACACTGATGAGGCACAAATGAGGAGGCACTCATTGGCATGATTTAGACACAGATGGGCATGAGACACAGGTGGGCATAAATAGGGCAGAGATGGGCATGGATGAGGCAGAGATGGGCATGGATGAGGTAGGGGCGGTGCCCATCGGTGTGTACAGCGTGCGAAGAGAGAGCTAAACCAGACATGCAGCGTTCTGTTGACAAATGATCGCTCTGTCATTGGATGGAGCGATCACATGGTAAATGGCCCCTGTCGTTGGCCCTTTAACACAATCCGTGGGAAGCGCGATTCGGATGTCTCTGTACGCCCTCCCAGAATAGGCCGACCACGCTGTAGCCATCATTGGGCTATGCCCTGGTCGACAAGTACTTAATCCCCATAGTCTTAGCTATCCGATATTACCCGTAAAGCGGGGCTTTGCATTACTTATGTTCTGCAATATTTGGCCAAACTCGATCACAATGCCAGTCTCTGTGAAAATTAGGCATTGCCCCCAAAAAATGTGTGTGGCTACTGGAGGTCCTCTAGTATAAGTTTGCCGAGTATGGTGCCCTGAACCCCCGTGATTTGGGCTCTACATTTATAGAAGCTTGGCCTGCTATGTTAATCTATGGCAGAGTCTTAGTCTGGAAATTTGAGGGGCTACAGCTAGGACCCCAAATGAGTCCGGGGGCCATATTTGGCACAGAGGTAGGGGGGTCCTTCCTTTACCACCCCAAACATTTTGGGGTTAGTTAGCTCAAAATTTCCTGATCAACTTTTTCTAGGGCCCCTTGAGAGTATGTGGCCCCCGGGCCATACGGCACAGCAGGGAGTGCTGGATACCATTGGACTATTCTGCGGTGGTCAGCTAAAGTCTACCCCAATGCAGGTCCCTGTGAAAATAAAGCATTGGCCCCAAACAAATGTATGTGCCAAATTTGGTGCCCCTGAGCACCGTGGTTTGGCTACCACAGGGCCCTACATTTAAGCTAGCCTGGCCCATTATGTTAATCTATGGTTCAGCCGCGATCAGGAATTTGAGGGGCCACAGTTCGGGCCCCAAATTAGTCCAGAGGCCCAGAGGTAGGGAAGGTCTTCCTTTAACACCTCTACATTTTTGAGGTCGCTAGCCTGAAGTTTTATGGTCAGCTTTTTAGGGGGCCCCTTGGGAGTGTGTGGCCCTCGGGCACTAATGCGGAGTGGGGATTGGTGAGTACTGCAGGAATCTCTGGACTCTTAGCTATTTAACAATATTTGCAGAGCCTGGCTCTACAGTTCCTATGTCCTGCGGTGGTTGGGCAAATTCCACCCCCATGAAGGTCCTCATGAAAATTAAGCATTGGCCCCAAAAAAATTTTGTGGCCCCTGGGGGTCCTCTAGTAACCCTATACCAAGTTTGGTGCCCCTGGGCAACATCGTTCCGCTACCGTGGGGCCCTAGATTTAGGCTAGTTTGGCCTAGCCTATGGTAATATATGGCGCAGTAGGGAATTTTGGAGGGGCCACAACGTGGGCCCCAAACATGTTCAGGGAACCTGGACTCTTTCAGGGCCTGGGCTGTGGCCCCCTCAAATTCCCACCCCCATCAGAGTCATGGATTAACATAGCGGGCCAATGTACCATAAATTTAGTGCCCTGTGGTACCCAAATCACGGGGGGATATGGTCACCAAACTTGGTACAGGGATACTAGCTGACCCCCAGGGTCACACACAAATTTTTTTGTGGACGATGCCTAATTTTCACGAGGACTGGCATGGGCGTCAAATTTGCACAAATACTGTAGAACATAGGTACCAGTGAGCCCTGCTCCGCAGGTAACATTGGATAGCTAAGAATATTGGGATTAATATGGTTTCCAGCAGTCCCTTCTCCACGGTACTGCCCCAGGGCCACACACTCCCAAAAGGCCCCTGAAAAAGTTGACCAGAAAATTTCAGGCTAGCTACTCCAACATTTTCAGAGTGGTAAAGGAAGATCTCCCCTACCACTGTGCCAAATATGGTCCCCTGGACTTGTTTGGTGCCCGAGCTGGGGCCCTGCAACTGTGCCCACTCGAAGATTGCCATACTGCACCAAGCTGACCTAAATTATGGGCCTAGTGGTACCTGAACCCTGGTGGCTAGGGGCCTCAAACGTGACAGGGGCCACATGCTTTTTTCAGGACCTTAATTGTTACAGGGACCTGCATAGGGGTCGATTTGGCTAACCACTATGGAATACAGGAACTGCAGAGCAGCGCTATACAGATACTGCTGAATAGCTAAGAGTCCAGCTAAGAGTCCAGGGATTCCTGCAATATCCAGCACTCCCCGCTGCATGGTACGGGCCGAGGGCCGCAAACTCTCAAGTGGCCCTGGAAATAGCTCGGGCCCCAAATTAGTCTGGGGGGCCATATTTTGCACGGAGGTAGGGGAGGGCTCCCTTTACCAAGCATTTTGGAGTCGCTAGCCCAAAATGTACTGGTCAACTATTTCCAGGGCCACTTGAGAGTTTGCGGCCCTCGGCCCGTACCATGCAGCGGGGAGTGCTGGATATTGCAGGAATCCCTGGACTCTTAGCTGGACTCTTAGCTATTCAGCAGTATCTGTATAGCGCTGCTCTGCAGTTCCTGTATTCCATAGTGGTTAGCCAAATCGACCCCTATGCAGGTCCCTGTAACAATTAAGGTCCTGAAAAAAGCATGTGGCCCCTGCCACGTTTGAGGCCCCTAGCCACCAGGGTTCAGGTACCACTAGGCCCATAATTTAGGTCAGCTTTGTGCAGTATGGCAATCTTCGAGTGGGCACAGTTGCAGGGCCCCAGCTCGGGCACCAAACAAGTCCAGGGGACCATATTTGGCACAGTGGTAGGGGAGATCTTCCTTTACCACTCTGAAAATGTTGGAGTAGCTAGCCTGAAATTTTCTGGTCAACTTTTTCAGGGGCCTTTTGGGAGTGTGTGGCCCTGGGGCAGTACCGTGGAGAAGGGACTGCTGGAAACCATATTAATCCCAATATTCTTAGCTATCCAATGTTACCTGCGGAGCAGGGCTCACTGGTACCTATGTTCTACAGTATTTGTGCAAATTTGACGCCCATGCCAGTCCTCGTGAAAATTAGGCATCGTCCACAAAAAAATTTGTGTGTGACCCTGGGGGTCAGCTAGTATCCCTGTACCAAGTTTGGTGACCATATCCCCCCGTGATTTGGGTACCACAGGGCACTAAATTTATGGTACATTGGCCCACTATGTTAATCCATGACTCTGATGGGGGTGGGAATTTGAGGGGGCCACAGCCCAGGCCCTGAAAGAGTCCAGGTTCCCTGAACATGTTTGGGGCCCACGTTGTGGCCCCTCCAAAATTCCCTACTGCGCCATATATTACCATAGGCTAGGCCAAACTAGCCTAAATCTAGGGCCCCACGGTAGCGGAACGATGTTGCCCAGGGGCACCAAACTTGGTATAGGGTTACTAGAGGACCCCCAGGGGCCACAAAATTTTTTTGGGGCCAATGCTTAATTTTCATGAGGACCTTCATGGGGGTGGAATTTGCCCAACCACCGCAGGACATAGGAACTGCAGAGCCAGGCTCTGCAAATATTGTTAAATAGCTAAGAGTCCAGAGATTCCTGCAGTACTCACCAATCCCCACTCCGCATTAGTGCCCGAGGGCCACACACTCCCAAGGGGCCCCCTAAAAAGCTGACCATAAAACTTCAGGCTAGCGACCTCAAAAATGTAGAGGTGTTAAAGGAAGACCTTCCCTACCTCTGGGCCTCTGGACTAATTTGGGGCCCGATCTGTGGCCCCTCAAATTCCTGATCGCGGCTGAACCATAGATTAACATAATGGGCCAGGCTAGCTTAAATGTAGGGCCCTGTGGTAGCCAAACCACGGTGCTCAGGGGCACCAAATTTGGCACATACATTTGTTTGGGGCCAATGCTTTATTTTCACAGGGACCTGCATTGGGGTAGACTTTAGCTGACCACCGCAGAATAGTCCAATGGTATCCAGCACTCCCTGCTGTGCCGTATGGCCCGGGGGCCACATACTCTCAAGGGGCCCTAGAAAAAGTTGATCAGGAAATTTTGAGCTAACTAACCCCAAAATGTTTGGGGTGGTAAAGGAAGGACCCCCCTACCTCTGTGCCAAATATGGCCCCCGGACTCATTTGGGGTCCTAGCTGTAGCCCCTCAAATTTCCAGACTAAGACTCTGCCATAGATTAACATAGCAGGCCAAGCTTCTATAAATGTAGAGCCCAAACCACGGGGGTTCAGGGCACCATACTTGGCAAACTTATACTAGAGGACCTCCAGTAGCCACACACATTTTTTGGGGGCAATGCCTAATTTTCACAGAGACTGGCATTGTGATCGAGTTTGGCCAAATATTGCAGAACATAAGTAATGCAAAGCCCCGCTTTACGGGTAATATCGGATAGCTAAGACTATGGGGATTAAGTACTTGTCGACCAGGGCATAGCCCAATGATGGCTACAACGTGGTCGGCCTATTCTGGGAGGGCGTACAGAGACATCCGAATCGCGCTTCCCACGGATTGTGTTAAAGGGCCAACGACAGGGGCCATTTACCATGTGATCGCTCCATCCAATGACAGAGCGATCATTTGTCAACAGAACGCTGCATGTCTGGTTTAGCTCTCTCTTCGCACGCTGTACACACCGATGGGCACCGCCCCTACCTCATCCATGCCCATCTCTGCCTCATCCATGCCCATCTCTGCCCTATTTATGCCCACCTGTGTCTCATGCCCATCTGTGTCTAAATCATGCCAATGAGTGCCTCCTCATTTGTGCCTCATCAGTGTGTCCCTCATCATGCAGCCTGTATCCCCCTGTCATTCAGCCTCTTTCCCCGCCGTCATTCAGGCCCTGTCCCTGCCGTCATCCACCCTGTGTCCCCGCCGTCATGCAGTTCATGACCCCCCGCCGTAATTTGGCCTGTGTCGGTGCCTCTGTCAGAGTCCTCCTTTACATCCAGTGTGTCCCTGTCAGAGTCCTCCTTTACATCCAGTGTGTCCCTGTCAGAGTCCTCCTTTACATCCGTGTCCCCATTAGAGTGCTCCTTTACATCTAGTGCTTCCCTATCAGAGTCCCCCTTTACATCAGTGTCCCAGTCAGAGTCCCCCTTTACATCAGTGTCCCCGTCAGAGTTCCCCTTTACATCAGTGTCCCCGTCAGAGTCCCCCTTTACATCCAGTGTTCCCGTTAGAGTCCTCCTTTACATCAGTGTCCCTATCAGAGTGCCCCGTTATGTGTCCCAGTCACATAGCTCCTTTATGACCCACGGTCAGAGTGCCCCTTTATTATTGCAGTCGGCGTGCCCCTTTAGTATTCCAGAGTGCACTTTTATTATTGCAGTCGGCGTGCCCCTTTAGTATTTCAGAGTGCCCCGTTAATGTGTCCCATATGAGTACTGATCGTAGTATTTCAGAGTGCCCCCTTTAATGTGTCCCATATGAGTACTGATCGTAGTATTTCAGGGTGCCCCTTTAGTATTCCAGAGTGCCCTTTTATTATTGCAGTCGCATGCCCCTTTAGTATTTCAGAGTGCCCCTTTAATGTGTCCCATATGAGTACTGATCGTAGTATTTCAGAGTGCCCCTTTAATGTGTGCCATATGAGTTATATATAGCTATATATATATATATATATATATATAGTAACTATATATATATATATATATACATACATACTATATATATAGTGTATATATATATATATATATATATATATATATATATATATATATACTATATATATATATAAATATACTATACTATATATATACTATAATATACTATATGAGTACTGATCATAGTATTTCAGGGTGCCCCTTTAATGAGTTATATATAGCTATATATATATAGTATCTATATATATATATATATATATATATACATTCTATATATAGTATATATATACTATATATATATATATATATATATACTACAATATACTATATAATATACTATAGTATACTATACTACTATAATATATATAATATAATATACTATATATAGTATATGTATAGTATAGTGTGTATATATATATATATATATATATATATATATATACACACTATATATACTATAATATACTATACTACTATAATATATATATAATATAATATACTATATATAGTGTATATATATATATATATATATATATATATATATATATATACACTATATATATATATATATATATATATACTATATATATATATATATATATATATATATATACACTATATATATATATATATATATATATATATACACTATATACACATATATAATATATATATATATATATATATATATACTATATATATAACTATATATATATATATATATATATATATATATATATATTAGTTACATATAGCGAGTTAGAATGTTCATATGTGTATTAGTTACATATAGCGAGTTAGAATGTTCATATGTGTAATCATCGTACAGAGCGAGTTAGAATCTGACATTAGATTCTTCCCCGCTCTGTCTCTCGTCGAGAAATGCCCCCAACGGACTGCGCACGCGCTACAGAGCGAGTCAGAATCTGACATTAGATTCTTCCCCGCTCTGTCTCTCGTCGGATTGTGCCCCCGACAGACTGCGCATGCGCCAACCCCAGCCGATCAGCTGTTCTGACAGGGTGACGTCACTTACGGAGCATGCGCAGTCCGACCCGGGCATTATCCGACGGAGGGCATTCCTCGACACGACACCGGCATTCGGGAAGGATAGGTTAACAAACTGATTTGTTCAAGGTACAAGATCGAGTTTCGATCTCGCCCCGCAGACAGGTTCTTCCTGTCAAATCTCCAGCTGACTCCTGATCGTCTCAGAGATCTTATGGGGGCAGTGAAAGATCTGCTCACCCAAGGAGTCATTGTGCCAGTGCCTTCTCGGGACAGGTTTCATGGTTTTTACTCCAACCTGTTCACAGTGCCCAGAAAGGAGGGCAAAGTTCACCCGATTCTGGACTTGAAGCCTCTGAACCGCTTTGTGCGGGTGCAGAAGTTCAGGATGGAATCAATCAGGTTGGTAGTGGCGTCATTGAGTCCAGGGGACTTCCTGGCCTTGATTGACTTGAAGGATGCGTATCTGCACATCCCTATCTACGAGGGTCATCAGAGATATCTCCGCTTCGCGGTGGCAGGGGAGCATTACCAGTTTGTGGCGTTACCCTTCGGTCTCGCTTCCGTTCCCAGGGTTATACACCAAGGTTTTGGCTCCAGTGCTGGCTTTACTGCGTTTAAAGGGGAATGCTGTCCTCGGTTGGAAGACCTCCTGTTAAGGTCAAGCTCGTGTGCAACTTTGACAAACGATCTGGCCGTGACGGTTCAGACACTCCAGAAGTTCGGGTGGACCATCAATTTTCAGAAGTCGGCACTGACTCCTTCAGGCACGAGTTTTCCTTCAGGAGGACAAACTCCGGACTCTGCGGGACAAGATCAGATCCCTCCGGGACAACGCTCTCTCCTCCTTGCGGACCTGTATGCGGTCTCTGGGTCTGATGGTTTCAGCTTTCAAAGCTGTCCCGTATGCTCAATTTCACACAAGGACTCTGCAAGCGGAGATCCTGGCCAGGTGGGACAGAGCACCTCAGTCTTTGGACAGGAGGATTTCTCTGAGCTGCCAAGTGTAGTGATATATTCGTATTCGTAGTGGTAGTATTAATTATTTAATTATTTCTATAATGCGAGTTATTCTTGCAATGACCCAGTTCTTCCAGAGAGATGCATTTATTGAGACTTCACAAAAGAATAAAGATATTTGCATCAGATGACAAAATCCAACAGAGTAAATAGCAGCCTTCAGAGTCCCATTCCTAAGCCTGTGCTCTCATCCTCATGTATGAATGTGTGAGTATATGTGTGTATGTGTGTGTGTGTATAAAAAGAATGACTGACCGTCAGCTCCTGAAATACCAGTGTGACACTGGGGGGGGGGGGGGGGGGTTCTGCTAGGTCAACCCAAAATACTCTTTGATCTCACTGTGAAAAGACCCACTTGTAATGTTTACCAGGTAAACAATCCACCATTTCCCCATTTCCCCTCAAGTTACCATCAATAAATACCTTTTGTCAGGCCAAAGGCCAATCTACGTTTTACGACCCCCTGCTCCTCAGGTCTTCTCATATGTAAAGTGCAACTTGCCAACCAGCTGTGTTAGGCCATAATCCACAAACCTATGTTCACATTAAAAAGACTATGTGTATGTATATCTGTGTATACATATATATATATATATATATATATATATATATATATATATATATATATTTATACACCTACATATACAGAATATCCTATATAAATAATGCAACATATACCCCCACTTGGGTCGGTTCTAACTACTAGAACTGACCCATAAATCAAACAACATACATATTATTGCGATTTGAGGTACTGAATGCTTCACAATGGCTCATATAAAATATTGAATTGAAAACTGGTTACATCTCTCTTCACCAGCCTCTAAAATATCCCCATGAACCAGCTTTAGATAATATAACTTTAGACCATGACTGAAAAAGGTAAACATCATTGAACATCATGAAACAAGCTGTTAGGCCTTGTTTCATAGCTTGCAGTTTCTTCAGTGTATTACACCAAGTTCTTTAATACTGTGCAAAGACAAGCTGATGTCATCCAATAGTCCAATCTCCGATTCGATTGTCACATCTCTCACCATATCATTGGAAGTGATGGTTGGTGCATTGCTCTGGGAGCTCCAATCCACATAATCCAGGATTCTTTCATCTCCAGGCTCAGGGGTTTCATTTTTAAAGATGAATTGTTCAGTTGTAGTAATCTTCATCACAAGTCCAAAATGAAACTTCTGCCAGCCACAATTTGCTTTTGTAATCTGCTGTAGGCGGACCCCACATTGCCTTCAATAGAGCAGTTACTTGGATCATTCAGTCCATAATTCCACTGAATGGGACCAAACGATGGTTTAAATAGTATCAGCTTGACATCAGTATTTATCAGATCATCTGTCCAGATAAATCAGCAGTGTAAATTCTCGCCATGAAAGGTAGAAATATATATCCACATATGTCATAGCCTTCAGCATATTATAAATAACTGATTCAAAAAAATTCAAATCATGACTAGAGTGATCCACCTCACTCACCCCTCTTATAAATTTAGGGAAAACCACCCCATGTACTATATCCTAAACTTATATTGCTCTACCCAGTCTAAGTATCGCTTTGCGAATACTCAGACACCCAGTTATTTATGCTATGATAAGCCATTGTGCAGCATCTCACCTTAGATGTCAAATATATTGAAATCAATACGTATTTTGTAATATGTACAGATGTCATGAAAATAATTGTAGGTTTAAATGCTTCTTTCTGGTTTTTAAGATAAAGATCAAGAAATAAAACATGATGAAAATAAAATAAAATATTAAGGAAAAATAGATCAGGTAAAATAAAAAATCAGGGAGTTGAAAAAAAAAAGTCCATTGCTTGATGAAAATTTGAGAGTCCATTGTTTTTAAAAAGTCCTTGTAATGGTGATAGCATCCCAAATTAACATATTTGATTGGCTATCCAGAGTTTCTCAACCACTGGCCAACAATGTCAGAAACTTCTGTGCTTCTGTAATTCGATTGTAAATGAGCATCTCCAGCAGGATCTGAAAGACAAAAAACTCTCCGAAATTCATTAGTAAGGTCAACAAAGTACTATTTACATTTTTACAGTGTGAAGTAAAATTTACCCCCACTGCCAGAGCACTCAAACAGATCTAGAGAATTTACACCTAGTGTCATATCTATATTTATAATACCCTGTAACCTCTTCAACTGTTTGTGAAGAAAATAACTCTTTTAAAAGTTGTCTTCTAATTCACCCCCACTGCCATAGAGGTGTAATTTGCATTCAAATGCAGATCTGAAGGTCTTTCATCTCCTGTTGTCTCTGTACCTCTGGTATTCTGTAATATCCTTAATTGTTCCAATAATATGTCACGGTTCAATTTCATCTTATCATACTCAATTTTCAGATGGTCATATTCCTGTTTTAACTGAGAAAATGGTATCCAGGTCTTGGACTTTTTGTTATTATTATTTTGATCAGCTCTGTTTTGCCAAAGGCCAATCTACATTTTACGACCCCCTGCTCCTCAGGTCTTCTGATATGTAAAGTGCAACTTGCCAACCAGCTGTGTTAGGCCATAATCCACAAACCTATGTTCACATTAAAAAGACTATGTGTATTTATATCTGTGTGTATATATATATATATATATATATATATATATATATATATATATATATATTTATACACCTACATATACAGAATATCCTATATAAATAATGCAACACCAAGTGCGGTCGGATCTTTTGTGGTGGCTCCGGTCGCCAGCCCTGACTCAGGGCCAGTCCTTCCGTTCTCTGCTGTGGATGGTGCTCACCACAGATGCCAGCCTATTGGGCTGGGGAGGAGTTCTGGGCACGTTTTGTGCCCAGGGGACTTGGTCTGCAGTGGAGGCCTCCTTGCCGATAAACGTCTTGGAGCTCCGAGCGATAAAGCTTTGTCTGTTCCGTTGGTCATCTCGACTCCAGGGGTGTCCGGTCCGAGTACAGATGGACAACGACATGGCGGTGGCTTATATCGATCACCAAGGGGGCACCAAGAGTTTCAGCGATTTAGGCTGTTCACATTCCGGGTGTGGAAAACTGGCAGGCGGACTATCCGAGTCGACCAGACCTTGAACCAGGGGGGGAATGGTCCCTGCACCCGGAGGTGTTTTCACCTCCTGTGTGCCCGTAGGGGAATCCGGACGTGGATCTGTTTGCATCCCGTCTCAACAAACAGATGGGAAGGTTCGTGGCCAGAACTTGCGATCCTCTGGCAGACACCACGAATGTGTTAGTGGTGCCTTGGCACCAGTATCGGCTGATGTATGCCTTCCCTCCGATTCAACTGTGGTCCAGGTTCCTCCGCAGGTTAGCGTCGGAACAGATACCGGTCATTCTGATGGCCCCGGACCGGCCACGTCGATCCTGGTACGCGGACATTGTTCAGATGGTCGTCGAGCCTACCTGGCGGCTTCCACTGAGAGACGTTCTTCTGTCTCAAGGGCCGATATGCCATCCTGCTTTATAGTCTCTGGCTTTAATGGCGTGGCTGTTGAAAGCCAGGTCTTGAGAGATGGGGGTCTTCCGAATGCAGTCATCCCTACCTTATTGAAGGCTCGAAAAGCTACATCTAGAAAGATTTATTATTGCACCTGGAAAGCGTATATTGCCTGGTGCGAGTCGCATGGTTTCCATCCTCGCTCCTTCTCAGTGGCAAAGGTTTTGGCCTTCCTGCAGGAAGGGGTGGATCAGCGTTTGGCACTAACCACGATAAAGGGTCAGTTGTCAGCCTTCTTTTTCCAACGTCCCTTGGTGTCTAATTCTTTGATTCGCACTTTCATCCAAGGGTGCAGCATCTGGCTCCCTCGAGGAAGGCTCCCTTGCCTCCCTGGGACCTGAATTTGGTGTTGTCTGTGTTACAACGACCTCCCTTTGAGAACATTAGAGATATTCCTCTGCCTGTGTTGTCCCAGAAAGTTGCTTTTCTGGTGGCTATTACATCTGCTCGCTGAGTGTCTGAATTGGCAGCTTTGTCTTGCCGTTCTCCTTATCTGGTGCTTCATGGGGATAAGGTGGTTCTGCGACCCAATCAGACTTTTATTCCCAAGGTGGTCTCTTCATTCCACCTCAACGAGGATATCACATTATTAAAGCAAGAGTAAGTAACGAATTGCCCACTCACCCAGCGCTACCACAGGGATGAATAAATGAATGAGATAGCAGCCGCTATATATAAAATCAGTATCAAAAAAGGTGTGAATAAGATTCTTGGCTGAAAGCCCTATACACACTAGCAGCGCTCAACTGAATAATACTATATAAAAACATTCAATAAAAATACATAGGTAAAATTAATTACACCAAGGCAATGACCTAAAATGTGATATAAATATTAGGGATGCACCGAAATGAAATTCTTGGCCGAAGCCGAATAATAATGAAATGCTTGGCCGAAGGCCGAATACCGAACGCGGTGTTTCGCATTTTTTAACATAAAATATGCCCATTAGCGTGCCCCTTAACATAAAATATGCCCATCAGAGTGCCCCTTAACATAAAATATGCTCATCAGAGTGCCCCTTAACATAAAATATGCCCATCAGAGTGCCCCTTAACATAAAATATGCCCATCAGAGTGCCCCTTAACATAAAATATGCCCATCAGAGTGCCCCTTAACATAAAATATGCTCATCAGAGTGCCCCTTAACATAAAATATGCTCATCAGCATGTCCCTTAGCATAAAATAAGGGGCACGCTGATGGGCACATTTTATGTTAGGGGCACTCTGATGGGCACATTTTATGTCAGGGGGCACGCTGATGGGCACATTTTATGTCAGGGGGCACGCTGTCATGGTCTTACCTTCTTGCTGTTCTCCTTCGTTTGACATGTGCTGGCGGCCATCTTGGTTTCTGGGTTTCTTGTAGCCTCCCACCCTGCGGCTCCTCCTTCCCACTGGGAGGAGCTGGATGCCTAGCTCATATATATAGGAGGTCTGTGGCTTCAGTTCCTTGCTTGGTCCTCCTGTGTTCACATGCTTCTAAGACTGCTGCTGCTTCTGGTCCCCGATCCTGGCTTCGTCTGACTACCCTGCTGGTTCCTGATCCTGGCTTCGTCTGACTACCCTGCTGGTTCCTGATCCCGGCTTCGTCTGACTACCCTCCTGGTTCCTGACCTCTGGCTTCGCAAGGACTCTGCCTCGGTTTCGCCATCCGTTTGGACTTTTGCTTTACAGCTTGATTTTCAATAAAGCCTTCTTATTTTCACTTATCTGTTGTTGTACGTCTGGTTCATGGTTCCGTGACATTAGGACCAAGCCATGAATTCTGACGGTACAGGGCCATCCTCGCTACCCACGCTGGTTGCCAGACTTGATCAGCAGGATCACCTGTTGGGTCGGTTCGCCGTGGCGTTGCAAACCCTGCTTGAACGCACGGCTCATTTCGCTCCCGTTGCCGATGGGTCGGTTGTCGCTCCTGGGCCCGCTCCTACTGCCGCTCCGGTTGTTGCGCCAGAGTCTACCCCGACACCTGTTGTTGCGCCTGCGGTGTTTCGGGGTATGATCGGTTCTGCCCCCCTTCCACAGCGCTTTGGGGGAGAGCCAACTCAGTGCCGAGGTTTCCTTAACCAGGTGGGCATTTATTTCGAGTTGCTGCCACATGCCTTTCCTACTGAGAGATCAAAGGTGGGCTTCTTAATTTCGCTGCTCTCGGACAAGGCCTTGGTCTGGGCCAGCCCTTTATGGGAGAACAACAATCCGGTGGTTGCCGAGTTTTCCGGTTTTGTTGCTTCTCTTCGGAGGGTATTCGATGTGCCGGCTCGTGCTGCCTCTGCTGCGAAGCTCCTTATGTCCATCAGACAGGGTTCACGATCCGTAGCTGAATACGCCATTGAGTTTCGTACCCTGGCAGCAGAGGTGGGCTGGAATAATGAGGCTCTGGTCGCTGCTTTCTCTCATGGTCTCTCGGATGCCTTGAAGGATGAGGTTGCAGCTAAGGACCTACCAGTGGAGCTCGAGTCTCTTATTCTTTCTTGATTTTGATTGACACCAGACTCAGGGAGAGACCTTCCTTTTAAGGAGAGTCTGCGGAGGCCTCCTAACAGATTGGCGCCTACCTTTGCTGTCCCACCCGTGCCTCCCTCTCCTCCCACGCCTCCTGGGGATGACTTGGCTGGGGGTGAACCCATGCAGCTGGGCTTTGCTCGCCTGTCCGAGGGGGAGAGGGTACTCCGAAGACGCGAGGGTCGATGCATGTACTGTGGAACCGTCCGGGAAACGCTCGCACCTGAGATCCTGTCGGGGGCAGATCTTGGGTGGAGTCTCCTCGTCCCCGGTTTCCCATGTTGACAAACCACTGTTCACTGTTGTCCTCTCCTGGGTCGGGGGCTCAGTGACGACCCAGGCGTTGGTGGACTCTGGTGCTGGTGGTTTGTTCATTGATAGTGTGTTCGCTGCCGCCAATTCCATTCCTCTGCAGGCCCGAGGTTCTCCACTGGCTCTTGAGGCGATAGACGGCAGACCCCTTCTGCCGCCACACGTGACTCATGAGACCCTTCCAGTGGGGATAGCCATTGGTGCCGTTCACAGAGAGTCGGTCTGCTTCCAGGTTATTTCGTCTCCACACTACTCGGTGGTCTTGGGGTACCCCTGACTTTCGATTGGAGATCGGCCGAGATCCTCTCGTGGTCACCGCAGTGTGGGGCTAGTTGCATCCATGGGCCTGTCAAGTTGGTGTGTACTTCCTCGGACTCTCTGTTGCCTCCTGAATACGAGGAGTACCGGGATGTATTCGATAAGGTGCGCGCGGTTGCCCTACCTCCGCACCGCCCATACGATTGTGCCATCGAGTTACAACCTGGTGCCGTTCCTCCTCGTGGCAAGGTCTATCCACTGTCGGTAGCGGAGAATGAGGCCATGGAGGAGTACGTGAAGGAGGCGCTTTCACGCGGACACATTCGCAAATCCTCGTCCCCGGCAGGGGCTGGATTTTTCTTTGTGAAAAAGAAGGGCGGTGAGTTGAGGCCTTGCATCGATTACAGGGGTCTCAATCGCATCACGATCAAGAACGCTTACCCGATACCCTTGATTTCCGAGCTGTTCGATCGCCTTAAAGGGGCCACGGTCTTTACCAAACTCGACCTGAGGGCGGCATATAACCTCGTAAGGATCAAGGCGGGCGATGAGTGGAAGACCGCGTTTAACACCAGGACCGGTCATTATGAATCCTTGGTTATGCCCTTTGGGTTGTGCAATGCGCCCGCAGTCTTTCAGGAATTCATTAACGATGTTTTCCGTGACCTGTTGTAGCAGTGTGTGGTGGTCTATTTGGATGACATCTTGGTATATTCTGAATCCATGGAGACCCACATTCTGGATGTCAGACGAGTGTTGCAACGGTTACGAGAGAACAAGCTGTTAGGTAAGCTTGAGAAATGCGAATTTCACCGATCCCAGGTAACCTTCTTAGGTTACATCATTTCCGCTGAGGGGTTCTCCATGGATCCTGAGAAGGTTTCGGCTGTCTTACAGTGGCCCCAGCCCAGTGGTCTTCGCCCCCTGCAGCGCTTTTTGGGCTTCGCCAATTATTATCGGAAGTTCATCAGGGACTTTTCCATGCTAGCCAAGCCTCTCACAGACCTGACCAGGAAGGGCAGTAATTCCCAGGTCTGGCCGCTCGAGGCCATCCGAGCTTTTGAGGCTCTAAAGTCCGCCTTTGTGTCGGCTCCGATTCTGTCGCATCCCAACCCTGGGTTGCCCTTTGTCCTCGAGGTGGACGCGTCTGAGACGGGAGTAGGCGCCCTTCTGTCCCAGCGTAGAACACCAGAGGGTCCTCTGCTTCCTTGTGGGTTTTACTCCCGGAAACTGTCTTCCGCGGAGTGCAACTATCAGATTGGTGACAGGGAGTTATTGGCCATCGTGCAGGCCCTTAAAGAATGGAGGCACTTGCTCGAGGGTTCGGTGGTTCCGGTCCTCATCCTGACGGACCACAAGAATCTGACCTACCTTTCTGAGGCCAAGAGATTGACACCACGTCAGGCCAGATGGGCTCTGTTCTTGTCACGTTTTAATTACGTGGTCTCCTACCTACCCGGTTCCAAGAACATCAGGGCGGATGCCTTATCACGGCAGTACTCCGACCTGTCCAGGGAGGAGTCGATTCCGACTTCGGTCATACCTCCGAATCAGATCCTGGCCGCCATTCGCACCAGCCTGACCTCTCCCCTGGGTGAGCAGATTTTGGCGGCTCAATCTGGTGCTCCCTCTGGGAGACCCAACGGCAGATGTTTTGTGCCTGAGGAGTTGCGCACTCGGTTGTTGCGAACCTACCATAACTCCAAGACCGCGGGGCATCCTGGAAAGAATCAGCTGTCCTGGGCTGTTTCACGTCTGTTCTGGTGGCCTTCCCTACGTTCCGACATTGCCGCATATGTAGCGGCATGCTCCGTTTGTGCCCAGAGTAAGTCCCCTCTGCACCTTCCGTTGGGCCTTCTGCAACCCATAGCCACCGGGGAGCGCCCATGGTCACACCTGGGGATGGATTTCATTGTGGACCTCCCTGCATCCCGAGGCCATACGGTCATTCTCATGATTGTGGATCGATTTTCCAAAATGTGCCACTGTGTTCCTCTCAAGAAGTTACCCTCTGCACAGGAGTTGGCCACGATTTTTGCCAGGGAGGTCTTCCGGTTGCACGGTTTGCCCAAGGAGATTGTGTCGGATCGGGGGAGTCAGTTTGTGTCCAGGTTCTGGCGCGCCTTTTGCTCCCAGTTGGGGATTCATCTCTCCTTCTCCTCGGCCTACCACCCTCAGTCCAATGGGGCCGCAGAACGATCCAATCAGGCCTTGGAGCAATTCCTTCGTTGCTATGTCTCCGATCACCAAGACAATTGGGTTGACCTCCTGCCTTGGGCTGAGTTTGCCAGGAACACGGCGGTGAACTCTTCCTCTGGGACGTCTCCCTTCATGGCCAATTATGGGTTCCAACCTGCCGTGTTACCAGAGGTATTCTCTCCCCAGGATATTCCGGCTGTGGAGGATCACCTTTCCGTCCTACGTGCTTCTTGGGTACAGATCCAGAAGTCCCTTGAGGTCTCTGCGCAGCGCCAGAGACTCCAGGCTGATCGCAGACGAGCGCCTGCTCCTTCCTACCAGGCCGGAGACCGTGTATGGTTGTCCACCCGCAACCTCAACCTTCGAGTGCCCACTCCCAAGCTGGCGCCTTGCTTTGTTGGTCCCTTCCGAGTGCTTCGCAGGGTAAACCCGGTAGCCTATGCCCTTGCGCTTCCTCCTGGCATGCGGATCTCCAACGTGTTTCATGTCTCCCTGTTGAAGCCACTGGTGTGTAATCGTTTTACTTCCTCGGTTCCTCGGCCTCGTCCGGTCCAAGTGGGCTATCGTGAGGAGTATGAGGTGAGCAATATCCTGGACTCACGCCTGGTCCGCGGTCGGGTGCAGTTTTTGGTTCATTGGCGTGGTTATGGTCCAGAGGAGCGTTCCTGGGTTCCCTCCGCAGATGTCCATGCTCCTGCCCTGCTCCGAGCCTTCCACGCACGCTTCCCTCAGAAACCGTTCTTTACTCCGCGGAGGAGGGGCCCTTGAGGGGGAGGTACTGTCATGGTCTTACCTTCTTGCTGTTCTCCTTCGTTTGACATGTGCTGGCAGCCATCTTGGTTTCTGGGTTTCTTGTAGCCTCCCACCCTGCGGCTCCTCCTTCCCACTGGGAGGAGCTGGATGCCTAGCTCATATATATAGGAGGTCTGTGGCTTCAGTTCATTGCTTGGTCCTCCTGTGTTCACATGCTTCTAAGACTGCTGCTGCTTCTGGTCCCTGATCCTGGCTTCGTCTTACTACCCTGCTGGTTCCTGATCCTGGCTTCGTCTGACTACCCTCCTGGTTCCTGACCTCTGGCTTCGCAAGGACTCTGCCTCGGTTTCGCCATCCGTTTGGACTTTTGCTTTACAGCTTGATTTTCAATAAAGCCTTCTTATTTTCACTTATCTGTTGTTGTACGTCTGGTTCATGGTTCCGTGACACACGCTGATGGGCACATTTTATGTTAGGGGGCACTCTGATGGGCAAAACAAAACATTTAAATCAGCATTGCTCTTAACATAAAATATGCCCATTAGCGTGCCCCTTAAAATGAAATATGCCCATCAGAGTGCCCCTTAACATAAAATATGCTCATCAGCATGTCCCTTAGCATAAAATAAGGGGCACGCTGATGGCCACATTTTATGTCAAGGGGCACTTTATAGGGCACTCTAATATAATTAGCATGGCAAGTGGCAACAACATATGGCAGTCTGCACACTAATGCTTGTGCAGCTGCCAGCTACCGTATTCTTCTCCCCCAAATGTGCTCAGCTTCACATCACATACCTCAACTGCAGCCAGAGCCAAAAGCCGCGAACAGGGGGGCGGGGCGTGGACCTAGTGTGAAGGAGCCGCCAGTCAGGAGCAGGGGGCGGGACGCGCGCGTGACGTCACACCCCCTACTCGCGGCCGGACAGGACACCGGCGGCGTGTGAGAAGGGAGCCGCGAGCCGCAATGAGGAAGGTGAGCGGTCAGGGCGGAAGCTACAGAGGATCATTGCATACATTATCAGAGGGTTACTTACTGCAGAGGACATTTTTTACATAGATCATAATAGAGGACCGCGAGCCGCAATGAGGAAGGTGAGACATTGTTCGGCTCAAAATTATTCGGCCTTTTGATTTATTCGGCCGAACACCGAAAGTGCCATTTTCTCTATTTTCGGCCGAATAATGTTCGGCCGCCGAATATTCGGTGCATCCCTAATAAATATGATATAAAAATCACATATTTAAAACAAGAATCCACAGGAGCTGATACAGTTCATAATAGTTCATGCGTTTCCGGACACAAATGGAATGCACCACGGTGTTAACTTGGAATGGACTGGACCACCATCACCACACCACAAACGTGTCCCCCTAGTAGTGAACACTCACCAGACGCAAGATTATAGGAAGCCTTATCATGAACTCAGTCGCTCCATATCACATTGCCTTCGCTTTGTGCGAAGCCCAAGCATCAAAAGGAGGAGGCTTTGCATTCCTTGGATGTGGTCCGGGCAGTCAGGGTTTACCTGTCTGCCACGGAATCTGTTCGGAAGTCTGATTCCCTGTTTGTTCTTCCTGAGGGACCTCGGAAGGGTTTGGCCGCATCCGCGGCAACCATTTCTAAGTGGATCAGACAGACGATTATTCAGGCCTATTCTGTCAAGGGTCAGGTTCCTCCTTTCCCTGTGAAGGCCCATTCTACTAGAGCCGTCAGTGCCTCTTGGGCTTTTTGTCATCAGGCTTCTGTGGTTCAGGTGTGCAAGGCAGCAACCTGGTCGTCTGTGCACACTTTCACAAAGTTCTACAGAATTGAGGTCTTGGCATCCTGGGATGCTTCCTTTGGGCGCAAAGTTTTGAGTACAGCGGTTGTTTGAGGAGACAGTTTTTTTTCTGTCTCTTCATTGGGGTGTTTTCTTGTTCTGGGTTTGTTACCGTTTTGGGCTTGTTGCCCTGTGAGCTCAGGTTGTTTCTAGCCTGGTTGTTTGCGTTACCTTCTGTTTTGGTTGCATCTTCCCACCCCTCACACCTGCACTGCTTTGGGACATCCCACTAGTGAAGGCTAATATGGATGGGCGGCAACTGTCAGAGGATGTAAGAGAAAAAATAATTTTTGTAATCACTTACTGTAAAATTATTTTCTCTGAGTCCTTTGACAGTCGCCGCCCCCCCGCCCCTCTGCATCATTTGTGTCTGGGGATTCTTGCCTTACGGTACTGCTTGCTATAAACTGAGGAACAGTGACATCTGGTTCAGGATAATGGCTGAGGGATGTCCCCCTAGAGGTGTGCCTAGGTATAAAAGTTTTTTATTAACCTGTTAATCTGCCTAGCTTGCTCCTGAAGAGGGCGCCATTACCCACTAGTGAAGGCTAATTTGGATGGGCGGCGACTGTCAGAGGACTCAGAGAAAATAATTTTACTGTAAATTCTTACAAAAATTCTATTTATTTTTTGAAAGCAGACACCCTAGAGAATAAAGTAGTGGTAGCTGCAAATTTTTATGTCACACGTTCTTACCGCAAAGGTCTAGCGAATGCAAAATTTCTGTAAAAAACACACTAAAAGTGAATTTTAGGGCAAACACAATAAACCACCCACATTTTTAATAAAATATAAAAGACAAAGTTGCATCGAGTAAATAGATACCCAATGTGTCCAACCTTGCATGTCTCCTTTGGGCTCCAAATTGCTAAATTAGCCAGGAACACCGAGCGCTTGACCTGCAAGTGACGTCAGAGACCTCGCTTTCCGGGTCACAACAAGAAGGAGAGGAGAGCGGACACGTGTGCACTCTTTCCCCCCCCCCCCCCTCCAGCAGGTTGCACCCACTATCTCGCTCCCAGGCCTCCAGATGGGTAAGCGAAGCCTGGCAAGCGGCGGGGGGTGTACCGGTGATGTGGATGCGCAATCGGGCGGCAGCGCTGCTGCCAGAATGCTTTCACCTGTCAGTTTCACACACAATCCCGGTGATTGCAGCCACTGGATTGTGTGTGAAACCCCCTCCTGTGAAGTCCGTATGACGTACAGACCTGGTAGCGAAAGGGTTAAAGGCTCACTTTACTCATGCAAGCCCAGCCTGCCCAGCCTCACTTCAATTTCAGTATGTCAAACTGCAGCTAGATTCAGGATTGTGCCACCTTAAAGGAATTACAATAACCTACCTTCTCCTGTGCTAATTTGTGTGGATGCCCTAGTACATTTCATGAGACCATTTTCCAGAATGACCCTAATTACATGCACAGAAGTTTATGACAACAAGTCTGGAAAGCTGAAGCTGCCTGTAAAAAGCACGTCACACACAAATGCCTTTTCAAAGAAGACATCTGTTTGAAGAGACACTTTACAAATTCATCAAAGCTGTCACAGGAGGTAAGGTTTTAGTCCTATAGTGAAGATCCCCAAACCCTCCTGTTCACTACTTCCTTAAAACTTAGAGCACCTAGCTGTTTACTCTTTTCAGCGACTATGGCCACAAATTCTTCCCCGAAGCCCTGTTTTCAATGCAGGGGTGCACAGGTCTAGAGTGTCTGGTAAAATCTGCCTCTCTCTGGGTCCCAGACATCAATCAGTGGTTTTAAAGGGGTACAAAATTCAGTTTAAAGCTCTACCCCCTCTCTAGCTTTCTTCTCTCAAATTAGCAAACTGCCCAATGACTAACAGAATGCCTTGAACCAAATATTGTCCCTGGAAGTATTTGTGCCAGGATTTCCATAAGACTAGTTCAAAGTATTTTATTTAAACGTGTTTATAGTACCAAAGCCCAGTGGGGGTATTTTTCCTATTCTGGACCTAAAAACCCTCTACAAATACCTTTAAATTCCAAAATTTTGCATAGAATAAGCAAGGTCGGTAGTTGCCTCTTTGAGACAAAGGGAATAAGGGAATGCTTATCTGCCGTTTCTCATTTATTCACTTTGCAATGGGCATACAATAACTTTGCTTTTTGGCCTATCCTCTGCATCAAGGGATTCCACAAAGACCTTAGCACCTCTTCTTGCCCTTTCCAGAACTTGGCATCTAAGGCACAGACTATCTAGACAACCTTTTCTTAAAGAACTCATCTTCTATCTAGCTGTCCACAATTCTCTCCTCCAAAGTAGCCGTTTTGGTTGCTATCATGTTGTACAGACGAAAATTGGAAAGGGATAGATCATGGAACTTTAAAGGTGCTTTGAAGTATTAAGGTATAGCCATAAATATGACCAAAAAATATATAAAATCCAAAGGTTTATTGGTTCAATCATAAAAACACCAACATATAAACAAGAGAGAATTTATTTTACATACAGAAGTAAACATTGCTTAAACTTCTGCCTGCGCTTGATGCTGACCGATTTCGCCGGGGTGTGGCTTCTTCAGAGACAGCGCATGACTTTTTACTATTGATACATAAGACAAAATCAATACACCAAATTACTTTAAATATAAAGCAAGTTATAAACAAATCATGCCTATGTCCAAAAATGTGCACCAAGGAAATAGGCAATTCATACCAGTGGCATGATGTCAAGACTGTGAATTGAGGTTGTATGGCCTAAGACTAGAAGCCAGAAACATACGTCAGGGATGTATAGCCCAGTGCCTGATGGTCACCCGCAGAGAGGAGTAAAAGGAGCTAAAATATCAATAAATATATGTCTGTATTAGCAATTACTTTACTAAGAAGGGGACAACTCCAATATATATATATCGTGTGGGAGATTAGCTCACAGGGATCACCTTTTCCAGGAAAGTAAGGCCAGCATGCAGGTAATTTCTTAAGTCTGGTGGGTTGCCAGCTTTATTCAGCAGAGGTTTGCAAATATGAAACAAACAACAAAACAGTAAAATAAATCCTTGCCGTCCGGCGCTAAACTATACAGGAATTTCCCTCACTATACAGTGTGGGGCTGGTCCCCATCGCCCACAAAAACACATGGTAAAGCAAACCTTAATGTCCAAACAGAGCTCAGATCCCCTTTTGAGTCTCAGGCCAGAGCATTTCTGTGCTCTTTTCCTGTTCATTTAAAGTTCACCTGAGCATGGACTCGGGTAAAACACAATCTCTGGACCGGAACCTAGCCTGTCACGGAGGCTGGAAAAACCCGGGCCAGATTCTGGTTCAGTCTCTCAATACAGAACGTATGCGAGGTGAAATATAGCGATTATCTACTACCTCACCTCGCATATCGTCACACATATATATATATATATATATATATATATATATATATAATTTAGAAAAAAGACCAGTTCAAAAGTTAAAATCTCTATTAACGCTGGTAAAGAAAGATGGTTTTCTCTTACGTCCTCCGACAGTCGCCGCCTCCTCTAAGTCATCACTGTTGGGTATTGACTTCCGCTCCGCAGGAGTAGCTAGGCATATAGACTTAGTCAAAAACAAAAGGCATTTGCATATACACACCCATGGGGGCTGTCCCATCTGGTCAATACCCCCCTGCAGTGACCACTCCCAACTCAGTTTCATTCTGCCTAGTGTCAGGAGTAGTTAGGCTTCCCTGTGCTGGGGCTACAGTCTCAGCCTATCTAATCTTTTATTTGATTTTCTTTGAAAATGTCATTTTTTTTCTTACTTTACTAGCTGTTTATTTTGTCAGCTTTAGTTTTAGTCGACTCTTCGGCAGAAGATGGATTCATGCGGTGCTGGGATTCGGACTGGCCGCCCTGGGTCTCCAGGGCAGAGGGTCAGATGGACCCCCAGCCCGCCATCGAGCGTTCAGCTATGGTTCGCCCTGGCATTATGAACGACCCATCCCTGTTCGCAGCAGGGATGCAGCCGTGAGGTGGCTACCTCACTGGACGCATCTGCGATACTGCAGTGCAATGTCCCTGGCTAACGGCATTCCCTGTCAGATGAGGACAGCGGCTTTCCGTTCTGAGAGGCTCCCCACGCCATCTGGTACAGGTAAGTACTTCTGTGTTGGGCCTCTGTCTGGGGTGGCAGTCTGTGTTGCTGTGTGTTTCCCATGTCTGTGCCTTTGTGACTCCCTGATGTGGTCCCTGCGGGGATCGCTTGTACATGCGCTGCGGTGCTGTGTGTTTTTGGGGGTCCCCTTCCCTGTGTCACTTCGGTGTTTGTGGGGGTGCAGACTGAGTGTGTGGCAACCGCAGCGGGTGAATCCGCGCGGTCCGCCATTTTAAGTATGGGCAGGCATGTTTGGCTTCTCTATGGGCAATATTACATGCTGTTTTTGGCGCCATCCGCCGCCATTTTGCGGTAGCAGAAAGATCGTTCCGACCGCATGTTCGGCGGCCATTTTGGCGGAGCCTTCCATGCAATCCTATGGGGCAGCCATTTTCCCTGAGTCATGCAGCCTGTAAGTTCAGCCTACTCTAGCAGCACTTCCTTTTCCTCTGAAGCAGGACATCGGTGGCAACACTCTGCGGGGCTCTGCAGGTAATCGCTCTCAATATCTTTCTGTATTGTCGCTTCTGGCTCAGTTTTGTCTTCTCCTGTTTGGGGGTCTTTGTCACTGTATCTGTAGTGGTGGGCTGCGCTCTCCGCAGCGATTTTAAAGGGGCAGTACAGACTTCTTGCACTGTTGTTTTGTCACATTGGGCAATGGATTCTCAGGACAACAAATTCCCCCCAGCTCTAGTGGGGGTCCCCAGTTCTCCTGTGGCCCCTCTGAGACCTAATTTGGCCGCTGTAGTGGCGACTTTGGTGTCAAATATGGAAATGCTGATGGCTGAACGTACTGCAAGAAAGAGGCCCAGATTGTCTCTCTCCTCTTATTTTGATGGTGATATGGCTGCTGCTGCTGCGAGCGTGCCCTTTTCAGGGTCCCGCTCATCCTTGGACCCGCTGGGGTCTGAGGGGGAGGCAGAGGTGGAGGGGGTTGATCCCTCCTCCCCGGGGTCGCCTGAAGAGCGGGGCGACCATGGATGAATTAATTGTTTTCTGTTAAGGAAACACTACATTTGGAGGATGAGTTACATAGTTAGTGAGGCTGAAAAAAGACACAAGTCCATCCAGTTCAACCTATGATGTGTGTGTGTGTTTGCTTTTAACCGTACATTGTATACCCCTGTATGTTGTGGTCTTTAAGGTGTCCATCCAATAGTTTTTTGAAACTATCAATGCTCCCCGCTGATACGACTGCTTGCGGAAGAGAATTCCACATCCTTACCGCTCTTACAGTGAAGAACCCCTTACGCACTTTAAGGTTAAACCGCCTTTCCTCAAGTTTTAGTGAGTGGCCACGTGTCTTATTGTATCTCCTTTCTCTGAATAGTTTGTTCCTTATGCTAGGGTCGCCAGTACAGTATTTGTACATTGATATCATATCCCCCCTCAATCGTCTCTTCTCCAGAGAGAATAGGTTCAGTGCTTGTAGTCTTTCCTCATAGCTGATGTCCTCCATTCCCCTAATTATTTTTGTTGCCCTTCTCTGGACTTTCTCCAGTTCCAGCACATCCTTCCTGAGGACCGGTGCCCAGAACTGGACAGCATACTCCAGATGTGGCCGGACCAGAGTCTTGTAGAGTGGAAGAATAATCTCTTTATTTCTGGAGTGAATCCCCTTTTTTATACAACCCAGTATTCTGTTGGCTTTGCTTGCAGCGGCTTGGCATTGCATGCAACTTCCAAGCTTGTTGTCTACCAGTACCCCCAGGTCCCTTTCCATCCTAGACTCACCCAGAGGTTCCCCCCCTAGTGAGTAGCTTGCTTTCTGGTTTCTGGCCCCCAAGTGCATTACTTTACATTTTTCTACATTAAATCTCATCTGCCATGTAGTTGCCCACCCCGTTATTTTGTTCAGGTCTGCTTGCAAGATTTCCACATCCTGCATAGAAGATATTGGCATGCCTAATTTAGTATCATCTGCAAATACTGAGATTGTACTAGATATCCCCTCCTCTAGATCATTTATGAATAAATTAAACAGGATTGGTCCCAGGACAGAACCCTGGGGGACCCCACTTTCCACACCCGCCCAATCAGAGTACTCCCCATTAATCACCACCCTCTGGACTCTCCCCTGGAGCCAGTTCTCTATCCAGGTGCTCACCTTATGGTCCATACCTACCTTCCTTAGTTTGTACAGTAAGCGTTTGTGGGGAACGGTGTCAAAGGCCTTTGCAAAGTCCAGATACACCACATCCACAGGCTTACCTTTATCTAAGTGGCAGCTCACTTCATCGTAGAAGGTTAATAGATTGGTTTGGCATGAACGATTTTTCATGAATCCATGCTGATTACTACTTATAATACCGTTTTCATTACTAAAGTCTTGTATGTGGTCCCTTATCATCCCCTCCAAAATTTGGCAGACTACTGATGTTAGGCTGACCGGCCTATAGTTACCCGGGATATATCTCGGCCCCTTTTTAAATATTGGTACCACGTTGGCTTTTTTCCAATCAGCTGGCACCATACCTGTCTGTAAACTATCCTTAAAGATCAAGAATAATGGTCTGGCAATCACCTGGCTGAGCTCATTAAGAACCCTTGGGTGCAAGCCATCCGGTCCCGGGGATTTATTTATGTTAAGTTTCTCTAGTTTAGCTCTAAGTCTATCCTCTGTTAGCCATGGCGGCACTTCCTCCGAGCCCAGTCCTCCGGGCGTTGTGTCCTCATTTGGGACGCATAGGACCCGCAAGTCGGCGCAGGTGTTTCCCTGCCCGGCTGAGTTTCATTACACTGTTAATGAAATGTGGCGCACTTTAAAACGTCCATTCCTGGTGCCTAGTTGGTTCAAATTGCTTTATCCCTTTGCACCGGCTACGGAATCACGATGGTGTGTGCCCCCACAGGTGGATCACACTGTGGCCGTGTTAAACAAGGCTACCTTGATTCCTACGGAGGATTCCCTGGTTTTCCGGGGATCCCACAGACCGGCGGTTGGAGTCTTTAGCCCGCCATTCCTATACGGTGGTGGGCTCGTTGCTCAAACCCATTTTCGCGTCCGTTTTGGTGGCTCAGGCAGTGGCTGATTGGACTAAGGTGTTTAGGAGCAACCTCGTGTCTGATGATGTTCCGCCTGCCCGGCTGGAAATGGTGGATCAAATCCACCAAGGAATCATGTATCTGTGTGATGTGGCCTTAAATGAGGCCCCGTTAGTAGCACGCCTATCTAGTGTCTCGGTACTTAACCAGCGACTGATATGGCTGAAGAGCTGGTCGGCTGACCAGTCCTCGTGGAAAACAGTTGCTGATTTTCCCTATGCTGGTTCTCGCCTTTTTGGCGAGGCGTTGGATACCCTGGTGAAAGGCGTCAAGAGGGGCAAGAGCACCATGCTGCCCCAGAACCCGAAGAACAAGTCCTTTCGAGGCAAGCGGGGTTCTGCGCCTAGATCCAATCAGGGGTCCTTTCATGCCTTTCGGAACCAATCCAAGGGCAAGCCCTTCAAGGCCCAGGGCGTCCAGAAGAAGCCCTGGGCGGGTAAGCAGAAGTCAGGCAATGCCGGCTCGGCGGGTCAGTCTGCCTCTGCTTGAAGGGGCGCCCTCACCCGTTTCAGGGGTGGGGGGACGTTTGCACGGTTTCCTCCAACCCTGGCTGCTCCGGATATCGGATAGGTGGGTTCTGGAAATCATTTGATCGGGGTACAAGATCGAATTCCTTTCCCGGCCGGCGGACAGATTCTTTTTTTCAAATCTTCATTTGCCTCCGGGCGTCTGCAGGACCTGTACCGAGCGGTTCAGGACCTTCTTGCTCAGGGGGTGATTGTGCCGGTGCCTCATCGGGACAGGTTTCGGGGGTTTTATTCCAGTCAGTTCACTGTGCCCAGAAAGGAGGGCAAAGTGCGTCCTATTCTAAGCCTGAAAGCGCTGAACCGCTTTGTGCGCGTTCGGAAGTTCCATATGGAGTCTCTCCGCTCGGTGGTGGCCTCCCTGAGCCCAGGGGAATTCCTGGCCTCGATAGATCTCAAGGATGCGTACCTGCACATCCCCATTTTCGAGGGTCATCAGCGGTACCTTCGGATTGCTATCGCAGAGGACCACTACCAGTTTGTGGCGTTACCTTTCGGTCTCGCTTCGGCACCAAGGGTTTTTACCAAAGTGTTGGCGCCGGTTCTGGGCCTGCTGAGGGCACACGGCATTGCGGTCTTGGGTTACCTGGACGATCTACTTCTGAGATCACGTGTCAGCCAGGACCTAGTGCGCGATCTGTCCACCACGGTGCAGACGCTCCAGGAGTTCGGATGGACCATCAACGTTCAGAAATCGACGTTGTCTGTCGGTTCATCTTCCCTATCTGGGAATGATTCTGGACTCTGCTCAGGCAAAGGTGTCCTTGCCGGAGGAAAAACTCCGGACCTTGCAGGACAAGCTCAGGTCCCTCAGGGACAATCCGTCCTCTTCACTCAGGACCTCCCTCCCGATAAATGTGCTGGAATTGCGAGCGATAAAACTGTCTCTTCCAGTGGTCGGACCGCCTTCGGGGTCGTCCTGTCCGGGTACAGACGGACAATGCTACCGCGGTGGCTTACATCAACCACCAAGGGGGCACCAGGAGTGCTCGGGCGGCCCGGGAGGTGACCGACATTCTGTCTTGGGCCGAGACTCATGTCCCGGCGATCTCAGCGGTTCACATTCCGGGTGTGGAGAATTGGCAGGCCGACTATCTGAGCCGCCAGACCCTGGACCAGGGGGAATGGTCCCTACACCCGGAGGTCTTCCAAATGCTGTGTGCGAGGTGGGGATCCCTGGACGTGGAACTGTTCACATCTCGGCTAAACCGAAAGGTGGAAAGGTTCGTGGCAAGAACGCGCGATCCGCTGGCGGACGCCTCGGATGCGTTTGTGGCGCCTTGGCATCAGTATCGTCTGATGTATGCCTTTCCTCCGATTCAGTTGTTATCCAGGTTCCTTTGCAGGTTAGCCTCAGAACCGCACCTGGTGAATCTGGTGGCTCCGGACTGGCCACGCCGGTCCTGGTACGCCGACGCTGTTCACCTGGCAGTGGCGCCTCTGTGGCGACTGCCTCTGCAGGAAGATCTCCTGTCTCAGGGTCCGATCTAACATCCTGCATAACAGTCACTGGCTTTAACGGCCTGGCTGTTGAGACCCAGTTCCTGAGGGACAGGGGTCTCTCCTCCTGAGGTCATCTCTACCCTTGTCAAGGCTAGAAAAACCTTCTCTGGTAAAATCTATTACCGTATCTGGAATATTTCACCTGGTGTGAGTCCAGGGGGTTCTCCCCTCGCTCGTACTCGGTGTCGAGAGTGTTGGCCTTCCTCCAGTCTGGTGTGGACCAGCACCTGGCGCTGGCCACGATCAAGGGCCAGGTGTCCACACTGGCTATTCTTTTCCAGCGCCCTGTGGCATCCCATTCTCTGGTTCGCACCTTCATTCAAGGTGTGCGACATTTGGCTCTTCCCAGGAAGGAGCCATGGGACTTGAACTTGGTTCTGTCCATGTTACAGCGTGCTCCCTTTGAAAACATTTGGGATATACCGTTGCCTCTGCTGTCTAAGAAGGTTGCCTTTTTGGTGGCGATCACTTCGGCTCACAGGGTGTCTGAACTGGCAGCGTTATCTTGCCGTTCTCCTTACTTGGTGATTCACCGGGATAAGGTGGTCTTGCGTCCGCATTCCTCCTTTCTTCCTAAGGTGGTCTCTGAGTTTCACATTAATGAGGACATTGTCCTGCCTTCGCTTTGTACGAAGCCTAAGCATCCTAAGGAGGTTGCTCTGCATTCCTTGGATGTTGTCAGGGCGATCAGGGTTTACCTGTCGTCTACGGAATCCTTTCAGAAGACGGATTCATTCTTTGTTCTTCCTGAGGGACCTCGGAAGGGCATGGCTGCATCTGCAGCGACTATTGCCAAATGGATCAGACAGACCATTGAACAGGCTTACGCCTTGAAGGAGCGGGTTCCGCCCTTCCCTGTTAAGGCGCACTCTACCAGATCTGTGAGTACGTCATGGGCCTGTTGGCATCGGGCCTCGGTGACCCAGGTATGCAAGGCTGCGACTTGGTCGTCGGTGCACACTTTTTCAAAATTCTACAAAGTAGATGTTCTGGCATCAGCTGATGCTTCCTTTGGCTGCAAGGTTCCATGAAGGACCCTTGGGTTTTTCTGGGTCCCTGGCTGTTGGTATTTGCTTTCCTGGGCTGTTGCTCCTGTTGAGCATTGTTTTTTCTGTTGCCCAGTAGGTTCTCTTACGGTGCATGTAAGATTCCTTTCTCTGATGTGGGTACTGCGTTGCCTTTTCTACGGTTGCGTCTCCCACCCCTCATGTCTATACTGCTTTGGGACATCCCAACATTGATGACTTAGAGGAGGCGGCGACTGTCGGAGGATGTAAGAGAAAACTGAATTTTTGTAAAATCTTACCTGTAAAATTCCTTTCTCTGAGTCCTCCGACAATCGCCGCCCCAGCCCCTCTTTTGGGGTTGTGTTCTTATTACCTACTGCTATGCTACCAAACTGAGTTGGGAGTGGTCACTGCAGGGGGGTATTGACCAGATGGGACAGCCCCCATGGGTGTGTATATGCAAATGCCTTTTGTTTTTGACTAAGTCTATATGCCTAGCTACTCCTGCGGAGTGGAAGTCAATACCCAACAGTGATGACTTAGAGGAGGCGGCGACTGTCGGAGGACTCAGAGAAAGGAATTTTTTACAGGTAAGATTTTACAAAAATTCAGTTTTTCCAAAAGGTCTATATTGCAAAAGTTATAGAAAGCCTGCAGCGCTTAGATAAAGCGAAAAAAGGAGGGTTTAGTAATCTTACAGCGGAATGCAATATGACCACCCTCCTGAAACTGTGATAGGTAGTGAGGAGTGAAATCAACAATTTTTACGCCCTTAGAAATCCTCAAAGTGGTGATTGGTTTTCGGGGTCCTAGATGTGGCTAGACTGCCAAAAAGTCTTAGACATGTGGTATCCCCATACTCAGGAGAAGCAGCGGAATGTGTTTTGGGGTGTCATTTCACATGTACCCATGGTATGTTTGAGCATATATCATTTAAGTGATAGCTATGTGTAAAAAAAATAAATAAAATCAAACATTTTGTCATTTTCCAAAAACTTGTGGAAAATTTTTAAATATTCCATGGACTCAACATGCCTCTCAGCAATAAGCTTAGGGTGATTTCTTTCTGAAAAGGGGTCATTTGGGGTTTTTTTTTGCTATCTTGGCATTTCATGGCCTCTGAAACTGTGATAGGTAGTGAGGAGTAAATTCAATAATTTACGCCCTTAGAAAGCCTGAAGGCAGTGATTAGTTTTTGGGTTCCTGTATGCGGCTAAACTGCCAAAAAGTCTCACATATGGGGTATCCCCATACTTAGGAGAAGCAGCAGAATGTATTTTGGGGTGTAATTTCACATATAACTATGGCATTTGTGAGCAATATATCATTTCAATGACAACTTTGTTTAAAAAAAAAAAAAAAACTATTATTTTTTGTTATTTTTCAAACACCTGTGAAAAAAAAATGGGTTTAACATGCTTCTCAGGAAAATCCTTGGGATGTCTACTTTCCAAAAAGGGGTAATTTTGGGGATTTTGTACCGCCCTGTCATTTTATCACTTCAAGAAATAGATAGGCAGTCCGAAAGTAAAAGCTGCCTAAATTCCAGTATTTACACCATAGTTTGTAGATGCTAGAACTTTTGCACAAACGAATAAATATACGCTTATTGAGATTTTTTTTTTTTTCTCAAACACATGTAGCTAAATACATTTTGGCTTAAATGTATGACAATGAGTTTATTGGATATTTTTTAGAAGGAAAAGTAGAATATTTAATTTTTTCTCAAAACTTTCGGTCTTTTTTCGTTTAAATCGCAAAAAACAGAGGTAATCAAATGCCACGAAAATAAAAAAAACTCTATTTGTGAGAAAAAAAGAACATACATTTTGTTTGGGTACAGCATTGCATGACTGCACAATTACTAGTTAAATTCACGCAGTGCCAAATTGCAAAAAATGGCCTGGTCATTAAGGGGGTAAAACCTTCCAGTCCAGAAGTGGTTAAAGGACTTATTTTGGATGTGTTTTTTATCTTTTTAAATTTTTGTTATGCTGAGGTCCCTATGGTATTTTATATAAATACAAATATTTTTCTACTTTTACATCTTATTAATTGAAAGTTTGAATTGAAATATGAAATTTTTCTGTTGTGCATTTGTAATGTTAGGCTTCATGTTCACTACAGCTCCTAAACTTGAGATTTTCTTTGCCATAGCTCCTAAACTCAACTCCATAAAAGCAGATGTGTTCACACATAGGCTTTTAAGATCGTTTAGGAAGTGCTGTGGTTAGGGGAGATTCAACCTCCCTCTCCTGAACTCCGAAGAATCGCGTTCAGAATAGGAACGTTTTTACTACCGTCATTTTCCCGCAGCCTGCATTCATAATAGGCTATGTGTACGTAGGTATGAAGCCTTACTGTGTTCCCAGATCTCAAAATTATCTGCATCTTGTCTTAATAATCTACTTGCCTTTTGTGATCTACAGAAGTAACCAAAATATTAGATTTATCAATGCATCAGTTCGGATATTAAACGTTTTACTTTTTTTTTTTTTTATCCTAATCCCTTTTGTATGTCAGTGTTAGGATTCTTTTAACTTGTATCCTGTTTTACAGGTCCAACCCATGAATGTAACTGTACTTTTGTCCAGCATTTTAATGGCACTACAGCTTTATCCTGATGGGAAGTTTCAGCAGAGTGAGCAGTATGGAGAAGATTTACCAGATAGCATTTGGGAATATGTCTTTGCAGTTGATTTGCTTTGCAGTCACCGTAAATGGGTTTGGACACATGATAAGGTCATAAGGTAAGGGTGCATTTAAATAAATTATTTTTTAAAAGTGTAAAATTTGGGGGGGCGTGGCTTGGACATGACCGAGTGAGGACGCACTGCTCTTCAGCTCCCGCATCCCGCCGCTTTCATAGCTTACTACCGGACGAACCGTTCGCTCCTGCCGCACCCAAACCTCCATGTCGCAGCGCAAGAGGGCCCAGTCACAGCCTCGGGGCTCAGCCCGGTCGTCCAGGGCCTCCATCAGCTCTTTTTTCGCTGAAGATCGGGGACCACGTGCTGACTCCTCCAAGATGGCGCCCGGCCGCGACTCGCGGGAAGTCGCCGCTCCCGCGGCCGGCGGCTCTACACAGCCCGGTGCTTCCCCGATTCCATTGCCCAGGCTGGTGAGTGACACTGCGCCCCCACCCTCCCCGGGATCCACCGCTTCCCTAGACCGAGGCTCGGATGCCTCTGACAGGGTTCGTACGGTCATTAAAAACCTGGAAAAGTTATGGAATTCTGAGATGACACTTTCCAGGCCTGGAAAGGTCATGGAAAAGTACGATTTTACAAATGTTTTGGAAAAGTCATGGAAATCTGGGGAGGAGCGGGGGGAGCGGATGCTTAAAACTTTTTTATTGCAAATTAATGTATAATTATTTTATTTTATGCTTGTGCACATTTCCGGGTCCGCAGCAGCCGAGGAGTAGATCATACACCAAGCACCAATCGCTGGCAGCGGGGAGGGCCGGGCCGCGGTTTGCCTGTATGTGACTGGCCAGCAGCAGCAAACCAATCACAGGCGGCGGAAGCGTCACTGGAGGGCGGGCCGCATGAACGTGATGACGCGGAAGGGGGCGGTAACCGTTTCAGTTACCGCACCCCCGCGTCATCACGTTCATGCGGCCGGCCCGCTCTCCAGTGACGCTTCCGCTGCCTGTGATTGGTTTGCTGCTGCTGGCCAGTCACATACAGGCAAACCGCGGCCCGGCCCTCCCCGCTGCCTGTCATTGGTGCACGATCATTTCCTCGGCTGCTGCTGGCCAGTGACCGACCGTAGGGAAAACTGCGAGCACCTACTGTACCAGTCCTACGGGAATGTTAAAAATAAATGTAAATAAATAATTAAGCATCCAATCCTGAGTCGCCTTATGGCACTTTTCCACTGCAAGTACCGGCTAGTACCGGCTCGGCTCTACTCGGCCCTGCTTGGCCCGGTTTGCTTTTCCACTGCGGTACCGCATGGTATAGTGTTGGAACGGTTCGGTATGGTACGGTATAGGTTTGCTTTTCCATTAACCACTTTACTACCAGCCACGTAACCTCTACGTCGGCTGACTTTGAGTGGTTATACCGGGATGATGCCTCTAGCTAGAGGCATCATCCCGGTACCGTTGTTTGAAGCCGACGGTCAGCTTTCCGTCGGTAACGATCGATGCGGCTCGGGAGCCGCTCGATCGTTACCCGGGGGGGCGGGAGGGGACGTCCCCCCCCTCCCGCCGCCTTCCGCGGCTTTGCTCGGGGCTACCGTCCCACCGGGAGCCCCGAGCACCCAGCCGGCACGTCCGCCGGCTGGATGGAGTCCCGATGAATGCCGGAAACGGCATCGATCGGGTCTCCGATGACGTAACCCGGAGGCGGCGTCCATGACGTCACGTCCGGGTTACTGTGCTGCAAAAGGCGGCAGATTTGAAAAACGGCTGTATGCAAAAATGCCGTTTTCGGCGTTTTGCATACAGGGAAGTGTAGTGGAGGGGTCTAGGGTCTTTTAGACCCTCGATCCCTCCATAAAGTGTACCTGTCACGACATATTGCTGTCACCAGGGATGTTTACATTGCTTGTGACAGCAATAAAAGTGATCAGATTTTTTTTTTTTTTAAAAACCTGTAATAAAGTTTAAAAAAAAGAAAAAATAAATAGGAAAAAAAAAAAAAAAAAAATTTAGCCGTCCCCGTCACCGTTAGCTCGCGCACAAAAAAAAACGTATACGCAAGTCGAGCCGCAAATGAAATCGCTGTTCAAACCACACATGTGAGGTATCGCCGCGATCGCCAGAGCGTGGGCAATAATTAAAAAAAAGAGCTACACTCTAACTCTAAACTGGTAACCGTTAAATAAATTTAAAGCGTCGCAGATTGAGATCTCTATTGACCGTAGTTTGTCGCCATCCCACGGGGGGGCGCAATTTTAAACCGTAACATGTTTGGTATCTATTTACTCGGCGTGACATCATCTTTCACAATATACAAAAAAAATGGGCTAACTTTACTGTTTAGTATTTTTTAAATGCAGTGAAATGTGATTTTTCAAATTTTTTCCAAAAAAATGGCGTTTTAAAGACCGCTGCGCAAATACCGCGTGACAAAAAATTTTGCAATGACCGACATTTTATTCTCCAGAGTCTTTGCTAAAAATATATATATAATGTTTGGGGGTTCTAAGTAGTTTTCTAGGAAAAAATACTGGTTTTAACTTGTGAACAAAAAGTGTCCGAAATAGGGCTGGGGCTAAAGTGGTTAAAGTAGTACTAAAGTTAAGTGGGTGGGATAACAACGGGGTGGGTTTGATTCTCTGACCAATCAGTGGCTAGTAGTGACTGCATGCAAAGGATTGTGGGATATGGTACCAGTTTGGTACCTGTTGGAACCACAATCGAGTAGGTACTGTTTTTTCAGTGCCGTACCGTTCGGTTCCATGCAGTGGAAAAGCAAACCTATACCGTACCGTACCGAACCGTTCCGACCCTATACCATGCGGTACCGCAGTGGAAAAGCACAAAAGCGTGCCGACCCGGTACGGTTCCATGCAGTGGAAAAGCGCCATTAGTTTCTGTGAGAACTCTTTTCTGCCTCATGGGACTGTTAGGTTCGGCCTAAGAATAGTAAGCGCCGCATTTTTTCCAGCTGCACCTTCATGACTCACTGCCACCTGAACAGCTTTATTTGGGCAAGCAGGAGCACCACTGTTCTTTCTCCCAAAAGTAAGTGCCGCATTTGTACACCATCAGATCTGTGCCATCCATACCAGTCCGCCTGCACCTCATGACTGTCGCTTGGGCCTAAAAGATTGCTGTGCTGCATTTTGTGCATCTCACTGTCTGTGCCATCCATACCAGTCTGCCTGCACCTCATGACTGTCGCTTGAGCCTAAAAAGATTACTGTGCTGCATTTTGTGCATCTCACTGTCTGTGCCATCCATACCAGTCCGCCTGCACCTTATGACTGTCGCTTGGGCCTAAAAAGGATTACTGTGCTGCATTTTGTGCATCTCACTGTCTGTGCCATCCATACCAGTCCGCCTGCACCTCATGACTGTCGCTTGGGCCTAAAAAGATTACTGTGCTGCATTTTGTGCATCTCACTGTCTGTGCCATCCATACCAGTCCGCCTGCACCTCATGACTGTCGCTTGGGCCTTAAAAGATTACTGTGCTGCATTTTGTGCATCTCACTGTCTGTGCCATCCATACCAGTCCGCCTGCACCTTATGACTGTCGCTTGGGCCTTAAAAGATTACTGTGCTGCATTTTGTGCATCTCACTGTCTGTGCCATCCATACCAGTCCGCCTGCACCTTATGACTGTCGCTTGGGCCTTAAAAGATTACTGTGCTGCATTTTGTGCATCTCACTGTCTGTGCCATCCATACCAGTCCGCCTGCACCTTATGACTGTTGCTTGGGCCTAAAAAGATTAAGTGCTGCATTTTGTGCCATCCATACCAGTCCGTTCACAGTTACAGCAATGCCTGGGAAATGCAGCTTTAAAAATGTATGGCTTCATGACGAAAAGTATGAGAGGTGGCTGGAGAAAGATCAGGACCCGGGACGTGCTAAATGTACAGTGTGTCGTAAAACATTTGACATTTCGAACATGGGAGAGGCAGCGCTGTCTAGCCACGCTAAAGGTGCAAAGCACCAGTCTGCAGCTGCGTGCTCGACAGCTTCCAATCCGATCGCTGGCTTTTTCACCCGTGCGCCTGAAGTGACACCGGCTCCCAGCTGCGGCAGCGGTGCTTCCACCTCATCCTCTGTAAAACAAGGGACCATTTTGAATCACGCTGTATCCAGAAACGAAACTCTAACAGCAGAGGTACTGTGGGCTCTAAAGGTGGTTAATTCACACTATTCATACAAGTCTTGTGAAAACACAGGTCAGCTTTTCCAGACTATGTTCCCAGACAGCAAGATAGCGGCCAGCTTTGCATGCGGCGAACGTAAGTGCTCATATTTATGCACTTTTGGACTGGCTCCTTTTTTTAAGAAACTGACTTTGACAGATGTATCGAAGCAAAGCGTCTATGTTATGCTCTTTGATGAAAGTCTCAATCACTATTTACAGTCTAAACAGTTAGACATGCATGTCAGGCTGTGGAACGGTTCCGAGGTGAAAACTAAATACATCGGCTCAGAGTTCATGGGCCATTCATCAGCTCAAGACATTGCTGAAAAAATGAATAACTTGCTCTCAGAGATCGGAATCAAGAATCTTGTCCAGATCTCAATGGATGGACCGCACATCAACTGGAAAGTATTCGAAATACTCCAGAAGCAAGTGCAGGAAGATGCTGGAAAGTCCCTAATTAACATTGGTTCATGCGGGTTGCACATACTGCACAATGCGTTCAGAGATGGATGTAAAGCCACCGGATGGGAAGTTGAACACGGGCTCTCTAGCTTGTATTGGCTGTTCCATGATTGCCCTGCACGTCACGAGGATTTTATGACAGCAACCGGTTGTAAAACTCCCATGCTTAAATTTTGTAAGCACCGGTGGTTTGAGAATGTCAATGTTTCAGAAAGAGGATTACAACTCTGGCCACACATCAAACAATACATTGAGATGGTAGAGAGAGGGAAATTACCCAATCCAAAAAATAAAGTCATTTGAAGAGGTGAAGATGCGCTGTGCTGATCCTCTCTTCCCAGTGAAAGTGGGAATATTCAACAGCATTGCAAGAGAAGTCGACCCATTCCTCACCATGTATCAGTCTGACCAACCAATGCTGCCGTTTCTCTCCGGTGATATGTACAAACTGATTAAAGGTAAGGATAAACATAAATTCTGTTTTTGCTAATAATGTTTATTAATATGATATACACTGCAGTGCATTACAATTTGGCTTGTAAATTAGCAAAAAACACTTTTAATTTTACTTTTTCATAGGCATCATGGGACGATTTCTAAAGGAAAAGCATCTGGAAGAGGCCACATCCACTCTAAAGCTCCTCCATGTCCCTTATCAAGACAGCAGTCTGCACAAGGACTGTTCAAAGATTGACATTGGGTTTGCAGCAGAAACCACCCTGACCCAACTCAAGTCTTCCAAAAAAATTTCAGATAGGCAAAACCTAGAGATTAAGATGGACTGCAAGAAATTTTTGATCACACTCCTGGACAAGTTGCTGAAAAAGGCTCCAGTGCATCACATGTTGGTGAGAAGCATGCAGTGCCTTGACCCGAGACGCATGGCTGGAAGTAGTAAGGAACTCTGCGTAACGCAAATGAGAAGGATGTTGCACATACTTGTTGAGGCTAAACATGTAAATGAGGCAGTGTGCGACGATATCCTTAGGGAGTTTCGAGAGTTTTGTGATTTGGCTGCTCTTCAGGTGAAGTTCAGGGAATTTGACCCCAAAACTGATCGAGTGGACACCCTGCTCTATGAGACAATGGGAACAAAACCATCACTTTCCAGAGTGTGGAATGTGGTGAAGCTTCTTCTTGTGTTATCACATGGTCAGGCAAGCGTCGAAAGAGGTTTTTCAATCAACAAAGAATTGATAGTTGAGAATCAGAGGGAAAGATCTCTGGTGGCTCAGAGGCTCATTGTTGACCATGTCAGATCTGTAGGGGGCATAACCAAGGTAGAAATCACAAAGGAGCTGCTCCTTTCAGCTGCAGGAGCCAGGCAGAAGTACCATGGGTACCTGGATGAAGAAAAAAGAAAGAAAGAACAACAAGCTGTTGACTTAAAGAGGCTTTCACAGATGAGCTGGAAGATTTATAAAAAAAAAGAGGGCTAGGATGGAGGCGGACATTTGTGCTCTCGAGAAATCAGCGGATGAATTTGCTGAAAAGGCTGAATCTTCAGGCAATCTGACCTTTATCAGCAAATCCAACAGTTTCCGCCGTACTGCAAAAGAAAAGAAAGATTCTCTGCTGAAAATTGAAAAACAGATTGATGAGAAGCTTTCAGAAATGAAAAATTAAATTGTGTTGATTGTTTTTTGGCAATGTTTAAGTTAACTTGTGACTGTTATCGGGTCAATTTATGGCACTTTATGTTCAGAACAGTGTTGCTGGACACTTTTATTTTTTAGTTGCTTCCCCTTGATTTATGTTATATCTCCTGTGGATTACGTTAATCCATTTCTAAGCGGTTCTCAGGGTTTATGTTATGAAACGTTGTTACTGTGCAAGCGTTATTTAAATAAATATTTCATATTCCACTGTACACTACAAAGCTGGTCATTTATATTAGTAAAAATATGCTGGGTGTGACATAGATTTTCTTCTTATTTAACACATATACATAGACATTTCATGAAACATTAGGTCATGAATATTTACGTGAAGTCATGGAAAAGTCATGGAAAAGTCATGGAATTTCATTGGTGAAAATGTGTATGAACCCTGCTCTGACTTGCTTGGGGACAGGGACCTGCGACAGCACATCTGGGCCCTTCCAACTAAGGCAGACTTAGACCGCTTTATTAGCAGGGTGGAGACGACCTTCAAACAAGACATTGAGCAACTAAAAACTGACACTGCACACTTGGGTTCCTGGCTGGAGTCCCTGGAGCAGAGGGTTGATGACTCCCTCCCTGTACTGGCACAGTTCCAGGAAAGGTTTAAAGCGCAGGACCAGCGTATTGAAGCCCTCCTTTGCCAAATGGATGACTATGAGAACCGCAGCCGCCGTTCTAATATAAGGATTAGGGGGCTGCCTAAGGCTACTGCTGCCAGAGATATTGTTCCCACTCTGCAGGATATCTTTAGGGAGATCCGGGACTTGCCTGCATCAGCCCCCATGGAAATTGACAGGGCCCACAGGGCGCTCCGGCCGCCATCACAGGATGTGGACAATCCCAGGGACATTATTTGCAAGTTACACCGCTATGGCATCAAGGAACAGATTATGCAGCATATGCGCAGACACCCTTTCTTTGACTTTGATGGAGCCCGCCTGTTCTTTTATCAGGATCTCTCTAGATGCACCCTCATGCAGCGGCGGGCACTCCAGCCCCTTTTGTAATCCCTGAGGGCCATGGGAGCTACTTATCGCTGGGGTTTCCCCTTCAGCTTACAAGCTGAAGGTGATGGTGAATCTGCGGTGCTGCGTACAAAAGATGACCTCCCCAGCTTCCTGTCCCGCCTGGAATTGGGCCCTGTGGACTTTGTGGACTGGCGCCAGGACTTCAACGTTGCTGTTCCACGGTTGGCTGACCCCTGGCTTCCTGCTCGAGCCCAGAGGGGGTCTCGGTCACAAACTCTAATCGGGTGGGGGCCCCTCTGACCCGGTTCCTCACGCTGGCCCGGGCCTGAACACCCTTGCTTAGTTTTCTGCCCCTTCTTTTTTGCTGACTGCCTGACTTCTCTCTTGCCCCAGACTTCCATTGGGGGTGGCCATCTCCTGAGGCTTCCCCATAGTTGGAGTTGGGCAGAGTGGGTTTTTGGGGTTCACTATGCATCCTAAGGTTCTTGGTTTGTATTGCACTGTTATGCGGGGGCTGTCCTGCTCCTCGTGTCTGATTACGTTCCTACTGTAGGCCGTGCCCTTGTCCCTTTTTGGCCATGGGATATAGCCCTTTTTGGGCACCATGCCTGACCTGGGCGGCCTCTCCCTTGTGGGGGGTCTGCCGGGGGCTGCCATGTTACTGGACATGGGCCCAGGGGTGGGCCTCCTGTCCCCCTTTGGCCCCATCGCCTGGCTTACCCATCCAGGTTATAATGCTTTACGTTCTCATGATTTTATATGGCTGTATGTTTACATGTTCATGTTTTTTTTTTTTTGGTGGTGTAGTTGTCTTTTCTCTGCCTCCCCTCTTTTTTTTCCCTTTTATTTTCCTTTTAGGACCCGGTCTGCCCGCGCCTGGCTTCCCTGTTTTTGTAGCAGCACCTTTGGTTGATGTTTTTCTGATGTCATGGCTGAAGTTAAGGTAGTTTCCTACAATGTCCGAGGTCTCTGCTCCCCCAATAAACTTAGCTGTTTGCGGTTAGAGTTAAAGCGTCTCAAGGCGCAGGTAGTTTTTCTGCAGGAGACTCACTTTACGGCCGCTTCTACCCCCAAATTACCGACCCACTTGTACCCTCAGTGGTATCTGAGCACCTCCCCGACCCCTAAATCCCAAGGAACGGCCATTGTGATTCACAAAACCTGCCCCTTCCAGATGTCCGCGCATCTCTCCGACCCTCAGGGCCGTTTTGTATTTCTCAAGGGTACCATTGGGGGCCAAACTTATACCTTCGCCACGCTGTACGCTCCCAACAGATTTCCTTCATTGACAGGGTTCTGGAACTTTTGGCCGGTTTTCGGGAGGGGCACTTGATCCTAGGGGGGGACTTTAATGTGTCTCCGGACCCGTTGCTAGATGCGTCGGCGGGTCGCTCGACGCAATTCTTATGCTTTTCTGCGTCACTTCCGCAAATCCTTCCAGGAGCACGCGTTAGTTGACAGCTGGGGTGTGCTCCATGCTACCGCCCGAGACTACAGCTATTATTCTAAAGTTCATGATGTTTACACCCGGATCGACTTGTTGTATGTCGATCATGGTACTCTGGACCTGCTCCTAGACTCCACCGTCGAACATATCACAAAATCCGACCATGCTCCCGTCACCCTGCGCATCGCTCTGACGCCAGTATCTGTCAAGCCCTGGTCCTGGAGACTCAACGAGAACCTCTTGGATGACCCTCGGGTCACCTCGGGGGTTGAGGACACGTTAGCCCACTATTTTTCGGACAACGCTACGGGTGAGGTGAATGGGAATGGGTGAGGTGAATGGGAGGGGAAAGGCCGTGGTCCGGGGCTCTCTTATTGCCTGGGGCTCTAAACTCAAGAAAGAAAGACAGATGGACTTTCAGCGGGTCCTTACTGCTTTGCAGCGTGCGGAACTGACACACAAGCGCACCTCTGACCCCGCGACCTTGACGGAACTGACCGAACTGCGCAACGTTTTTGCTAAACTTTTAGACCGCCAGATCGCCTGTCGGCTCCGCTACATGGCCCATCGGTACTACGAGTTCGGTAACAAATGCGGCAGGATGTTAGCCAGGGCCCTCCGGAAACACCGACTCTCTGTCCATGTCGCCAAGCTACACACCCCCGTCGGCACTCCGGTTTACCATAGCTCTAAATTGGCGTTGATGTTTCGGGATTATTATGCGGCCTTGTATAACCTTGCCCCTGACCCCACATCTGTGCGAAGGAGTCAGGAGATTGATGCCTATCTGTCCTCCGTGGGACTGCCGGGCATCTCCTCGGCTCAGCGTGCAGAATTGGAGGCCCCCATCACAGCAGAGGAGTTGCTGGCCACGGTGAAGTCCTTCCCGGATTGGAAAGCCCCCGGCCCGGACGGCCTCACTAAAGAGTACTACGTCAAATTCTTCCCCTAACTTCAAGCCCACATGTGCGCTTTCTTTATTACCCTGGCCGAGGACGGTCGCCTTCCTAGGGACATGTCCTTTGCACACAACACTGTTCTTCCAAAAGATGGTCGGGACCACACTATGCCTCAAAATTACCGGCCGATTTCGCTTTTGAACACGGACCTGAAGCTCTTTGCCAAGATCCTGGCAAATCGGCTGAAGTCCCTGATTCCCGGCATTGTGCACCCAGATCAAACAGGGTTTGTCGTGGGACGAGAAGCTAAGGACATTTCTGTCCGTGCCCTCCCATCTCATTCATTGGGTTCGCTCCCAGACCCCGCAGCCCCCCTATTTGCTACTTTCGACGGACGCAGAGAAGGCTTTCGATCGGGTGGATTGGGGCTTTCTCATGGCCGTCCTGCAGCGCCTGGAAATGGGTCCCCGTATGTTGCAATGGATCTCTGCCTTATATCAGTCCCCTTCGGGAAAGGTCAGGGTTAATGGCTGCCTCTCCGATCCGTTCTCCATTCGAAATGGCACGCGCCAGGGCTGCCCCCTGTCACCCCTTTTATTTGCTCTAACCCTGGAGCCCCTGCTGCGCGGGTGCGGGCGAATGTGAACATTAAGGGGGTCACTGTGGGCTCCACGGAGCACAAGCTCTCCGCGTACGCGGACAACATCCTGTTCCACGTGGTGGAGCCGGTCACCTCGCTGCCCAATCTGATGGCGGAACTCTCTGAGTATGGTAAGGTGTCCAACTTTCAAATCAACTATTCTAAGTCAGAGATCCTGCCCATTTCCATACCCCCCGTCTATGGCATCTTGCTGCGGTCCTCTTTTCCTTTCACGTGGACGGTGTCCTCTATGAAGTATCTCGGTGTCCATCTCACCCCCTCTTTGGACTCCCTGTATGCTTGCAATTATGTTCCACTTCTTCAGCGGATCCGTGCGGACCTTGGGTTCTGGGATAGATCCTCGCTTACGTGGATCGGCCGCACTAATTTTCTTAAGATGACTGTTCTCCCTAGGGTGTTATTTTTCCTGCAGATGCTCCCTGTGCCACTTCCCAGGCGCTTCTTTACCGAACTTAAGAGCCTCTTTGTTGCCTATGTGTGGGGGGGTAAGAGACCTCGGATAGCTGTTGCTCTATTGCAGAGGACCAAACGCGACGGGGGCCTTTGCCTGCCTAACGTTCTACAATACTATAGAGCTGTGGCCCTCCAACGCCTACTGGACTGGCGGTTTCAGACCTCTTCGAAGATGTGGGTCTCCTTGGAGAAAACGGTAGCGGGCAGAAACCTGGCGTATGCCCCGAGGGTGCCTGCGGAGAACAGGGGACTGTCGCACTGGGCGTCCCCTCTGACGACCCACTCACTCCGTGTGTGGGACAAGTTGAATGGGGCCTTGGCCTTGGCCCCTTTCACTTCGCCGCTGGCCCAGGTGGGGGGTTTTCCATGGTTCTCCCCTGGTGAACGGCTGTCGTCTCTGGGCTCCTGGGCTAGAGATGGGGAGGTCAGTCTGGCTCACTTCTGGTCTGCTGGGTGGTAAGTCCCCTTGGATACGCTACGGGATCCCTATGGCAGCTTTCCCTTTGATTTTTGGAGACATCTGCAACTGACCCATTTTGTGGCCTCGATTTGTCAGAAGGCGCAGATCAGGATCGAGCTCACTGGCTTTGAACGTCTATGGGCAACCCGTGACACCCAGCCGCATCTGATCTCAGTTTTGTATAAATTGTTGGAGTCGGCCAGGCCCCCCTCTAAACCTTACTTCAATCGGGCATGGGAAAGGGACTTGGATCTTGAGTTTACCTCGCACCAACTCCACAGCCTGTATCGTCTGACCCATTCTAGTTCTGTGGATTCTAAGACGCAAGAGAATAACTATAAGCTACTCACTAGATGGTACCGGGTTCCAGTAACTTTAGCCAGATTTTGCCCTGGTGTTTCGGATGGGTGCTGGCGGGGTTGTGGGCAAAGGGGGGACGCTCCTCCATACTTGGTGGTCGTGCCCTCTGATTCGCCCCTTTTGGGATATGGTGCGTAAACACAGCCAGGCGGGTACCGGTCTAGATTTGCCGGACTCTCCGGGACTCTTCCTCCTGCATGCTCCCACAGTGCCCATCCCGAAATATAAACGGGGTGCTCTCCGGCACTTACTCAACACAGCTAAACGCCTCATTCCGATCCACTGGAAAACCTCCCGGGTCCCTAGCGAGGCTGATTGGCTTCGCAAAGTGAAAGTGATTATGGAGGCTGAATAGTGGATGGCGACTTGTAGAGGTACCCGGGAGAAGTTTGATGCAGCCTGGTCCCAGTGGCGTCTATACGCCCCTGACTCATTCCTTGTGTCTTCCAGTCTAGATGTGGCCCTTTTGGCGCTAGCTAACCCTGACTTTCGCCAGCGGGTTCTGCAGGCCTCGCATGCTTCTACTACTTAGCCTTGCTGTTATTTTCTATGGTGTATGCTCATGGTGCCAGGCGCGGATCCCTATCCCCTCCCTTTTTTTTTTTTTGGGGGTGCCCTGATTTCCTTACTGGAATGGCAGAGCTCCCCCCCCCCCTTTTTTTTCTTTTGATGCCCTGTGCGGTGGCCCCCTCCGCTGAGGCGAGACTGAAGGGTTGTGCAGTTCTGCCCGGTAGACGTGGGCTCTCTCTCCCTCTGCCCCCCTAGGGGCGTGAGGGTTGGGTCACGTGGGGCCGAATGTCTGGACCAGGGAGAGCCTCGTCCCCGCCTGCATTGGTATGTCCCAGCCCTGTCCCGGCTCCGGGGTCCCCGTCTCACGCAGTTACTTTCTTGATATGCATTGTTTTTGTGGACTGTCGAATTTATGCCGTCAGTCTCCTCATACGCCATTGACATGTTCATACGAAGTCCTGTTCTTTATTGTCTTTTGTTTGTGATACGTTGTTTGATATTGCACTTTTATTTTTCAATAAAAATTGATTATACAAAAAAAAAAGTGTAAAATTTACTTAAACAAATATGTCTTTGCAGTTGATTTGGTTTGCAGTCCCAAATAGGTTTTGAACACATAATGCCATAATGTAATGGTGCATTTGAGAAAGCTGCTCTGTTCCACTCAAAAAAAGACAACTTGTGGTATCCATCCCAAAAATATATACACAGAAATAAACCCCAAAAGAGATTTAGCAAACAGGGAGAGGGATGTTGCGATATCAAGAAGGGTGAAGTGACAGGTGTAAATACAAAAAAATATATATCTTTAAAAATATTAGTCTTTATTATTAAACATTGTTTATCTACTTTTTGTATTTTGTGTATTTTTAATGTATGTTGCATTGTTAATATTTTTGTAATTCAATGCTATTTACTGTCAGTAAGACATTTGTCTTTTTTATCCATGCTTAATAATAAGACTAATATTTTTATAGATATATATTTTTTGTATTTACACCTGTCACTTCACCCTTCTTGGTATCGCGACATCCCTCTCACCGTCTGTTAAATCCCTTTTGGGGTTTTTCTGTGCAATTGTGCATTTAAATAAATTCTGTTTTGAAAAGTGTACAATTTATTATCCTCCTACAGTGTTTTACTTGTTAACTGCAGCATTCTCTACCCTACATCCCCTCAAAAGGGCTGAAAAGTGTTAAAAATCTTTCTTTATCTGTCAGGAGCACAGAGGAGAGGGCAGAGAGGCTGCAGTAACAGTGTGTGAGAGCTGATTGAAGGAAAGGCACACACACCCCTCCACACAGAAGAACCATGTTTTAAATAGACCAGCTCTATTCTGAACTCTCTCTCTCCCTCCCTCCCAACACAAATTTATCTTGTGTTGGAAAAACTTCTCAGAAGTGACTCCTAGGAAACAAAGCACCAGAGAGAAATGACACTTAGAGCTTTGGAGAGAGATAAGTAAATATTACAGATATATGTGCTTTCCCTTAGATCAGAGCTAATGAAACCTAAAATGTATCAAAAAACAAACTTGCAATATATTGCAGCTTACCAGCTGAGATGAGGTTCACACTGCCATTAAAAGCAGGAGTTGAGGTGTGTTTTTAACTCTCAAACTCCTAGTAAAACAATCTGCAATTAATAATATGAGCAGTGCACATTATCAAAGCTTTTGCGTCATGTTGTATTGCTGCCCTTCAAAAAATTAAGCTTCATGTGGAGTTTGGAAGGAGTTGAAATATCTCAACCGCTTCAATTCAAGCCTATGTGCCCCCACTTGTTTGCAAAGAGTTTGCAGTGCGTTAGGCTTGGGCATGTGGGGGTGCATTTTTTTAACTCACCTTTAACCGCTTGCCGACTGCTCACAGTATATTTACTGCGGCAGTCAGCCCCTCACAGGCAGAGTGACGTAGGTCTACGTCGCTCGCCTGTGAGGCTCTGGGGAGCGAGCGTGCGCCCGCGGAGGCACGCTCCCGCGCGGTCACGGACCCCCCCCCGCGCGTGTGACCAGCGGACCCGATGTCCGCCGGTCACTCGGCGATCGGCGGGGGAGAGGGAGAATGTCAGGCAGCTTGTGTAAACAAGCCACCTGTCATTCTCCTTGCTGTAAAGACACTGATCACACGGATCTAGTATGTAGATCCGTTGATCAGTGTCCTTACAGCTCAAGCCACAGCCAATCACAGTAGAAATCACGCCCCTAGGGATACACACAGCCCCTCCCTCCCAAATAAAGTTAACCCCTTCACTACCAGTGTATTTTTACAGTAACAGTGCATATGTATAGCACTGATTACTGTAGAAATGTCACTGGTAACCCCAAAAGTGTCAAAAATGTCAGTCAAGGGTCCGATCTGTCCGCCGCAATGTCGCAGTACCGCAAAAAAAATCGCAGATCGCCGCCATTACACGTTAAAAAAAAAAAAACAACAAAAATGACAAAAATCTTTCCCTTTGTTAGTAAACGCGATAACTTTTGCGCAAACCAATCAAAATACGCTTTTTGCGATTTTTTTTTTACCAAACATAGGTAGCATAAAACAAATTGGCCGAAAATGTTAAAAAAATTTAGATTTTTACATTTTTTGGGGGGGAATTTCATATAAAAAAATGTGAAAAATATTGTTATTTTTGCAAAATGTACGCTCTTTTTTTGTTTATAGCGCAAAAAGTAAAAATCGCACGGGTGATCAAATACCACCAAAAGAAAGCTCTGTTTGTGGGAAAAAAAGGACGTCAAATTCGTTTAGGTACAGCGTCGCACGACCGCGCAATTGTCCGTTAAAATCACGCAGTGCCGAATCGCAAAATACTCCCTGGTCGTTTAGCAGGAAAATCCTCCGGGGCTTAAGTGGTTAACGCATTTTAAGCATGCATAGGGCATTTGGGGATGTTTAACATGCTGAAAACTCAACAAACGACTTACATTGTTGTTATAGGCGGGTATGTTAAAGGATAAGTTCAACTTTAGTAACATGTTACATGGTTCACCCATATTTATGTAACAAGTGGTTGTAAACCCTCACATATACCCAGTGAAGTGAACAGTCTCAGATGATACACAGAGATTAAATAAATCCTCCTACATAAAAGATGTTAAAATATTTTTTCATCTGTCAGGAGCATAGAGGAGGAGGCCAAGAGGCTACAGTAACAGGGTGTGAGAGCTGATTGGAATAAAGGAACACACACCTCTCCACACAGAAGTACTTGTGTTCTAAATAGACAAGCTCTGGTCTGAGCTCTCCTTCCCCCTCCCTCTCAACAAAAAAGTATCTTGTGTTGGGAGAACTCAGAAGTGACTCATGCTGATAACAGAGGAACAAAGCACCAAAGAGAAACAACACTTAGGCCCCATGCACACGGGGCGTTAGAAAAAACGTGCGTCAAAGTTAGTTCTGACACCGGGAAAAGCAGCTGTAAAAATGTGCTTTCAGTAGCTTTTTCCATTTGCGTTTTGCCACGTCGCGTTTAGCAGCGTTTTTTTCTGCCTCCATTCAAAATCAATGGTTCCCTATGGGAGCCTATTGATTTGAATGGAAGTCGCATCAGGATGATCCGACTTGCGCTGTGAGAATCTTGAGGGGGAACTCCACGCCAAAATGGGAAAAAAACGGCGTGGGGGTCCCCCCAGGTTCCAAACCAGGCCCTTCGGGTCTGGTATGGAATTTGAGGGTAGCCCCATGCCGAAGAAACGGCGTGGGGTCCCCCCCAAAATCCATACCAGACCCTTATCCGAGCATGCAGCCCGGCAGGCCAGGAAAGGGGAGGGGACGAGCGAGCGGCCCCACCCCCCCTGGACCACATCAGGCCACATGCCCTCGGCATGGGGGGGTGTGGGTGCTTTGGGGCAGGGGGGGCTCTGAGAACCTGGGGGGACCCCCACGCCGTTTTTTCCCATTTTGGCGTGGAGTTCCCCCTCAAGATTCTCACAGCGCAAGTCGCCCCGCAAGTCGGATCATCCTGATCTGACTTGCGGTGCGACTTCCATTCAAATCAATAGGCTCCCATAGGGAACCATTGATTTTGAATAGAAGAAAAAAAAACGTATAACGTGGCTTAACGCACGTTAAGCAACGTTATAGCAACGTTATTCAGCCTTTAGCAGCGTCAGACATTTTTACAGCTGTAACTCTGGTCCTCAGAACGCTCAGGTCGTGGGTTCTTGTTGCAGCTTAAAAATGCTTAAGGCCACTTACAGCTCAAAAACGTCTGTGTATGCATGAGGCCATAGAATAACACGGAGGTGCGTTTTTAGGCTGCAAAAAGAAAACGCCTGACGCTACTTACAGCGGCATTAAAAACGCCCCGTGTGCATGGGGCCTTAGAGCTTCGGAGAGAGATAGGTAAACACTACAGATATATGTGCTTTGCTCAGATTCCATGACTGAGGTTTACAAACACTTGCCGCCAAATCACATACTTGTACATCATTTGACTTCAAGTGGTTGTACCGGAGCGATGCCTGCAGGCGGTACATCCACTTGAAGTCAAGTACCGTTTTTTAGAGCCAACAGTTGTCTCTTTTGTAAAAACAACCGATGCAGCTAAGCAGCTGCTTGGCTGTTATTACAAGCAGCGGGGAGCAGACACCCCCTCCCTGCAGCTCACCCCGGCTCTCCCGTCCCAGTGGGAGACCCAAGCGACCAGCCGGCATGTCTGCCAGTATCTGGCTTTGATTGGGTCTCAGATATGGTACCCCGGAAGTGACATCATGCCATCACTTCCGGTTTACTGGAATCTTAAATGTGCTAGTTTTTGAAAAGAGTAACTGTCATGTGCCTGTTGCTGTCAAGGGATGTTTACATCCAACATGCAACAGTGTAAAAATAAAAAAAATAATATAAATTACTCATTTAAATAAAAAAAGATAACCCATCTACTGCCAGGTGCGTACGGATGAACCTACAGCACTGCTTACAGCTGGCCAGGTCCGTACACCATACGGACCTCATTTCTCCTCCTGCTATAAGCTGCACCAACCATGAACTTATAGCAGAAATGTTCAGCAGAGACTGCTGAACAAACTGATAGCTCTGATCAGTGGCTGATAAGCCACTTATCACAGCTATTTACTTGAAATGTCCTCCCCCCCCCTCCCCTTCCGCTACTGCTTCACTGTGCCCTGTCACCCACCCACCGCTCCACCTACATCTGCTTTGGTCTAAATTGCCCTTCACACCCCCTCTAACTCTTCCTTTCCCTGCCACTTGACTCCCCTACTCTGATCCCCCTTCCTTCCTCTGCCCTCCTGCTGGCTCTTCGTGCTGCAGGGCAGCCACATATGGATCAGTTAAAAAAAAAAAGATATTCCTGGCTTTCCGACCCCACCTGCTGCTCTCCATGGCTCTCCTTCCACCTATCCTGTGGCTGCAGCTCACAGATCTGTCAGCATGGGGCAGCCGCTGACAGATCTGTTAGAATTAAGAGAGGGAGGGGGGTTGGTAAACACCTTTACTCCTTTCCTGAAATAATGCAGTGAGCGATTAGTACCAATCTCTCCTGTATTCTTTCATCACTGTCATATAGTAAACTGTGTTTACTATGTGTCAGTTTGTGAATGAAACTATGTTTGCTTTTATGAATATACAGGAGTCTATACAGACTTCTTATCCATTAATTTACAGTGCAGCTCAGGCTGCAGAGAAAGGGACTGTGTTCAGTCCCTTTCTCTGTTTAAAAAAAGAGACATTAGAGGTCTGTTTAGACCCCTGATGTCTCTTCAAAGCCCCCCCCCCCCCCGCCCAAAAGAAAAAAAACAGTAACAAAAACATTAAAAATAAAAATGTACCTGTACAAAATGAAAAGTTGTAAAAATGAAAAATGTGTCTAAATCTCCCTTGCATCTGAAGCCCGATCCACGTTCAGATCGCGCTCCAGTGGCTACTGATAGGCGGAGAGTAAGTGTTGTGATGCCTCCTCACCGTCTGTTTTAATCCAATTTACCAACAATTGCACCTCAGTCGCATGCATTGCACGAGGTTGCAGGGCATTTGTGGCGTTTCCTCGTTGACATAAACGTGTAGTGTTTGGCAGACGACATGGGTCACCTTTTGTCACAGGCGCGAAAGCAGCTCAACGGCTCATTTTTGCCACGTGCCAAATGCCCCCCTCCCTAAACTGCAATAGGCAGTAGCAAAGTTGACCCAACTTGTAGCAATGCCGTCCGCTGAACACTACACGTTCAGGTAAACAAGGAAACGCTACAAATGCCCCGCAACCCCGTGCAATGCATGCGACTGAGGTGCAATTGTTGGTAAATTGGATTTAAACAGACGGTGAGGAGGCATCGCAACACTTACTCTCCGCCTCCGCAACTTGAGCAGGATCCGCATGTGGATTCAGCTACAGAGGCAATCAGTAGCATTTTTATTCTACAGGTCATTCCATTCGGGTCTGCAGACCCCAGCTGTGCTACTGGCCGGACCCACGTGACGTCACTCCCACACATGCGGGTGGCCGTTCCTTCAGAGCGCATGCACCGATGATGTCATCGGCGCAGTATACAGTAAGTATCTCCTAAACGATGTAGGTTTAGGGGATAATTAAAGTACCTTTTAGGTAAGCCTTATTATAGGCTTACCTATAGGTACAAACATTACAGGGGGGGTTACAACCTTTTTAACTGAATACTGGTTAAGCTTTTATATTTAGTAGGAATTTAGCAGCAATTTTGTACAATTTGCTGTTTGTATCTGCTAATAATGATTATTGTTTAGATAAACATTTGAGCAAATTTTGCGCGGCCTTAAAAATCAGCACCTTTGCTTTATTCTACAGGTCACGTGCTTTCAGAAAATATATGGTTTGTGGGGTCTTTTATAAATGCTGAAAGCTGTAAGTGAAGAATGAATACCTCCAGATTTTTAAAGAAATTTTTGCGTACGTTTGATTTTTTACCATTTCGCAAAAAGAGACAATTTAAAATTGACAAATATTTGATATTTATTAACTGAATACAAGTTAAGCTTTTATATTTAGTAGGAATTTTGTAAAATATGCTGTGTTTATATCCACTAACAATGATTTTAGGTGTCCTTTTATGAAACCGAGATGAGCAGTGATCCTGATGATCGCAGCTCATCTCCGATCATTATCGATTTATAAACCAGAGATGATTGGGGGAGAACATGTTCTTCGCTGATCATCTCTACACACGGAGAATCTGTCATTGACTGACACAGAAATGGCCAGTTTATGAAGCTGCGATCTCCGCACTTCACTGGTGATCTCTGTCAGAGTTCACACTCCCAGATTCACCAGCCTGGAGGTGGTGAATCGGGCAGAGAAGAAAGAATTGGGTGAAGAAGGAAGATTATCGACATCCTTCTTCCTCGTTCAGACCCCCCAACACAGTAATCATACATGTGTGTGTGTATATATATATATATATATATATATATATATATTTATATATAATGTTTGCAGTGTGTGTATATATATATATATATATATATATATATATATATATACACAGGGAGTGCAGAATTATTAGGCAAATGAGTATTTTGACCACATCATCCTCTTTATGCATGTTGTCTTACTCCAAGCTGTATAGGCTCGAAAGCCTACTACCAATTAAGCATATTAGGTGATGTGCATCTCTGTAATGAGAAGGGGTGTGGTCTAATGACATCAACACCCGATATCAGGTGTGCATAATTATTAGGCAACTTCCTTTCCTTGGGCAAAATGGGTCAAAAGAAGGACTTGACAGGCTCAGAAAAGTCAAAAATAGTGAGATATCTTGCAGAGGGATGCAGCACTCTTAAGATTGCAAAGCTTCTGAAGCGTGATCATCGAACAATCAAGCATTTCATTCAAAATAGTCAACAGGGTCGCAAGAAGCGTGTGGAAAAACCAAGGCGCAAAATAACAGCCCATGAACTAAGAAAAGTCAAGCGTGCAACTGCCAAGATGCCACTTGCCACCAGTTTGGCCATATTTCAGAGCTGCAACATCACTGGAGTGAAAAAGCACAAGGTGTGCAATACTCAGAGACATGGCCAAGGTAAGAAAGGCTGAAAGACGACCACCACTGAACAAGACACATGAGCTGAAACGTCAAGACTGGGCCAAGAAATATCTCAAGACTGATTTTTCAAAGGTTTTATGGACTGATGAAATGAGAGTGAGTCTTGATGGGCCAGATGGATGGGCCTGTGGCTGGATTGGTAAAGGGCAGAGAGCTCCAGTCCGACACAGACGCCAGCAAGGTGGAGGTGGAGTACTGGTTTGGGCTGGTATCATCAAAGATGAGCTTGTGGGGCCTTTTCGGGTTGAGGATGGAGTCAAGCTCAACTCCCAGTCCTACTGCCAGTTTCTGGAAGACACCTTCTTCAAGCAGTGGTACAGGAAGAAGTCTGCATCCTTCAAGAAAAACATGATTTTCATGCAGGACAATGCTCCATCACACGCGTCCAAGTACTCCACAGTGTGGCTGGCAAGAAAGGGTATAAAAGAAGAAAAGCTAATGACATGGCCTCCTTGTTCACCTGATCTGAACCCCATTGAGAACCTGTGGTCCATCATCAAATGTGAGATTTACAAGGAGGGAAAACAGTACACCTCTCTGAACAGTGTCTGGGAGGCTGTGGTTGCTGCTGCACGCAATGTTGATGGTGAACAGATCAAAACACTGACAGAATCCATGGATGGCAGGCTTTTGAGTGTCCTTGCAAAGAAAGGTGGCTATATTGGTCACTGATTTGTTTTTGTTTGGTTTTTGAATGTCAGAAATGTATATTTGTGAATGTTGATATGTTATATTGGTTTCACTGGTAAAAATAAATAATTGAAATGGGTATACTGTATATTTAATTTTTGTTAAGTTGCCTAATAATTATGCACAGTAATAGTCACCTGCACACACAGATATCCCCCTAAAATAGCTAAAACTAAAAACAAACTAAAAACTACTTCCAAAAATAGTCAGCTTTGATATTAATGAGTTTTTTGGGTTCATTGAGAACATGGTTGTTGTTCAATAATAAAATTAATCCTCAAAAATACTCATTTGCCTAATAATTCTGCACTCCCTGTATATATATTTATGTGGGGGGATTTGCGTCTGCCAAAGGACACCTGCATCCCTGACGCTGTAGAATCATCCACCATTTTTAGAGTTTCCCGCACTGACACTATAAGTGCCTTCACCAGTGCGTTTTCGCGCGTGGCTGCAGATGAGGATATTTCATCTTCGCCATCAGAGTGCGATGATGCAGATCCCTCAGGGTGACTCGCGGCCATATCAACCTCAGAATCTGTGGAGACAAATGAGGCAGGTGATGGCAGTGGGCACATTTTACTAGTGCTCTTTTTTAGGACCAAATCAACTTTTGACACCAGGGTTTTCAAAACCACCGTTAAGGCAAACAAGGGTTGCGACCCGAGGTCCCCGCAACACCAAGGAGGGGATCAGTAGGTGATACTTGCTCCTGGAACGCCATGTTAGCCCGGGGACAGCGCAGTGTCACTTTAAGAATACTGTAAAAAAGGTCCCCACGCTGCTGCACCAGCGGTACTACAAGTCCCAGCACACCAAACTGCAATATAGCAAAGTGAGAGAGCGACCTACACGGACCCCAATCGACTCACCATCACCCGATATTAGGGAGAGCAGAGCCGGCCTGAAGTGCGCAGAAAACGATCCTCACAGGAAGAGCAAGTACCTGGGTCAGCACTAGAGTTAATGCCTTGCCACTCACTGCTGTACAGCGTTCTCGGGCTCCGAGAAAATGGCTGCCCAATGCATTTCAATGGGGAGACCACAACAAAGTGACCACCCAATGCATTTCAATGGGAAACCACTAAAAAATGGCTGCTGAGCCTTGTACAGCTGATCTACAAGAAAATGGCGGCATCCTCGGCTCGCCATGTGGTCTACAGAATTCCTCTGAGGGGTCAGGAGATCTATCCAGCATAGGGGGACCCTGGCTGGGACCCCCACCATCAGGAGTAACACCTCCCCCCCCCCCCCGCGCGCAGATCACGCCATCAGCGGCATTGGCATGCGCCCCCCCCCAGGGCCCCCATCACCAACTACAGCCCCTGCACTGTACCTGACTAAGGTATAAACCCCCTATGAAATAGGTGGGAGGATGGCCTGTGGGGAGAGCCCTGGTGGTCGATGGGGGACGGTCCCTAGGACCCCACAGATATGGAGGGGGCATAAGGGATGGAGGTAAACCCGAGGGTCTGACCTTCCTAGGGAGAGGCCCACATCCATCCTGAGACCACAAGAGATATGGGGGGACACTACTCACCATACCTACGATATTCTGGTGGGCCCCACTCCGGACAGACCACCTCTCAACCTGGGGTGGGGGTGCTGTCGGCCAAGGGGTACGCTGTGACTCAAGCCAAACCAGGTTGCGTGCATCCCGGCGAGGTGTTTCACAGTGGAGCTATTTCGTGGTGAGGCCTAGCGTGGAGCTACGATCTGCACACGCTCGCTGGTCAGGTTGTTGATTGTAGTTCTCTCAGGAACATAACTAAAAAAAAAAAAAATATGATAAAGGGTTCCCTTTTTACATAAGAAAACATGTTAGGACTGAAATCCCGCCAGGGAACTAGGTCCTTACTCCTGACTAGGCAGAGAAAAACTGAATGGATAAAGGGGGGAAAAAAGATAGCACAAAAAATTTTTTATAAATAAAATAACATGAGTAGGGAGTTCACTCCCATTGATATATAACAAATTTGTGCAAGTGAATAAGTCCAGTGTTATTTTAAAATTAGTGGTGCTGGTGACTTTCGTACCTATACCCGTGGCCCCCACTAGGTATTGCACTCACCCCGTAGCAAACCCTTGGAGCAGGGTTATTTCTGGTATTTAGGTAGTTTCAAAAGGGAATCCTGGGCATCCTTAGTGTCTGGATTTGAGTGGGCTGGAATATGCCTCCAAGATGTTCTCAGTATCAGCCATGTCCTTGTCCTGTGCAGAGAGGACTGCAGGTAGCGCCATTCACCAACTTTTTTTCCCCTTTAAATGTTAGAGATCCCGCGCTATGGAGATATAGGGAATGAAGGGGCTGCAGTCTCCCTTAAATATAGCCAAGGCTATATCTAGTAACGGGTATATAAGGGGTAGGGAGTTGGCGCTGCCCAATAGGGATATGAAATGGTATTAATATCAAATCAATGGGATGAATGGTGCTGATATACACAGAATCAAAAATACATAAATATAAAAAAATGTATGAATATGTATATAAAAATGTATGAAATATAAATATATAAAGTGCTAGGTGATGCAAGGTGGGTATTTGTCACAGACGGGAGATACATTTCTGCCTTGTTTAGACAATTCACCAATTACTATCAGGCGTCGGCTGCAGAAATAGCCAGAAAGGTTTAAGGACGTTGGAATGCTTCAGCTATTCAGAATGAGGCAATTAAGGCCTCTATAAGTTATCCAGAGGATGACTACTGATTGCTGCATCCTGAGGCTTTGTGCGTTAAGGAGAGCAGTGAGCTGAGAGACTTCTGAAGGTGAGGTGGTGTTGACTTTTTCTGTGTGAAAAGAAAACAAATAAGCCTCGTACACACGCACCGATTGTTGGCCGTAAATTTTCGGCCAACGTCCGATCGGCTGATTGTCGGCTTGTTAGTATGATGCTTCCGACAACCGACTGCGACTTTTCGGCCGAACAAAATCTGGTGTGCATGCTATAAAATTTTTGTTGGCCGTCAGCAGAATGGCCGATTGTTCTTCAGTCAGTACAGATTTCGGCCGACAAAAATGTGATGATCAAGACTTGGCATGCTCAGAGAAGAAAAAACACACGAAAAGTAGACCAGAACATGACATCACTTCTGCAGTTGGTTGTTGTTGGCCGACAAAATTCGTGTGCAGTCTAGAGCACATTTCAACCAACACAACAACACTGGACAAAAGACAGTGCCACACAGGACTTGCCACTATGGCTAACAGAGGGTGAAATCAGGGAAAGGCTGGATAAACTTAACACACACAAATCACCAGGCCCGGATGGCGTACATCCGAGAGTACTCAAGGAACTCAGTAAGTTTATATCTAGACCACTGTTCCTGATCTTTGCTGACAGTATTAGGACAGGAGATGTACCAGGGGATTGGAGGAAGGCTAACGTGATTCCGATATTCAAAAAGGGTCAGAGGCATATCCCGGGAAATTATAGGCCTGTCAGTTTGACATCAATAGTATGTAAACTTCTGGAGGGGATGATAAGGGACTATATCGTAGAGTTTGCTAAAGACAACAACATCATCAGCAGTAATCAGCACGGGTTTACAAATGGGCGTTCTTGTCAAACCAATCTCCTAACATTCTACGAGGAGGTGAGCTGTGAGCTAGATAGGGGCAGACCAGTGGATGTGGTGTACTTGGATTTCACTAAGGCGTTTGATACAGTTCCCCACAAACGCTTAATTTATAAAATAAGGTCTGCAGGTATCGACAGCAGGGTTTGCTCTTGGATACGGAACTGACTAAAAGGGCGTGTCCAAAGGGTAGTAATAAACAGCGCATACTCAGACTGGTCTGAGGTTGTAAGCGGGGTGCCCCAGGGCTCAGTCCTGGGCCAACCTTGTTCAATTTATTCATAAACAGCATTGAGGACGGGATCAGTAGTTCGTTATCAGTTTTTGCAGATGACACTAAATTGGCCAGGGCAATAACTGCACAGCATGAAGCCGATATCCTACAGAATGACCTAGACAAAATAACGGAGTGGGCAACGACATGGCAAATGAGGTTTAATGTGGAGAAGTGTAAGGTTTTGCACTTGGGGACTAAAAACATTAAAGCACAATACACGTTAGGGGGGAAACACTTGGGGGAATCAAAAATGGAGAAGGATCTGGGAGTCTTGGTGGATGATAGATTAGGAAATAGCATGCAATGCCAAGCAGCAGCTGCCAAAGCCAGCAGAATATTAGCATGCATAAAGAAAGGGATGTATTCCAGAGATAAGACTATAATCCTTCCACTTTATAAAATTCTGGTCCGACCGCATCTGGAGTATTCTGTCCAGTTCTGGTCGCCAGTCCTCAGGAAGGATGTGTTGGAGCTGGAGAGAGTCCAGAGAAGGGCAACTAAACTGATTAGGGGAATGGAGGACCTTAATTACGAAGAGCGTCTGCAATCGCTCGATTTATTCTCCCTGGAGAAGAGACGCCTGAGGGGGGACATGATAGCAATTTATAAATATCTCAATGGGGATCCCAGCTTAGAAAAAAAGCTGTTAAGTCGAAGGGATTCCATGAGGACAAGAGGGCATACATTGCGATTAGAGGAGAAGCGTTTTAAACTCAGGCAACGTGGGGGGTTCTTTACTGTTAGGGCTACAAGAGTGTTGAATTCTCTACCACAAGAGGTGGTCACTGCGGGAAGTATGGTGGCTTTCAAAAGACTCTTAGACTTACATCTCAAGGATCAGGACATTCAGGGCTATGTGAGATGATTACAGCCACACACACCTACACAGGTTGAACTGGATGGACTATTGTCTTTATTCAACCTCAACTACTATGTAACTATGTGACAGCCGATCGCTCGGCCAACAATCGGTGCGTGTGTACGAGGCTATAGACTATTGGTCTTCTGCTGTATGACCAGCAGTGTCTGCCCAGCAGTAGGTTGGGACAGACACCATAGGTAGGTTCCTGTGTTGTGAAGGTAGATGCCCCAAGTGGTCAGGGTTTATTTTAAGTTTCTTTGATTAGATCCCCGTTACTGCCGTGGGATCTTAATCTGGTTTTGTCTGTTCTTCTTCTTCTCTGCTTTCTATGTCACAGAAGGTTGCCTTCCTAGTGGCTATCACTTCTACCCGCAGAGTCTCTGAGTTGGCGGCGCTGTCCACCTTTTTTGGTGGTCCAGAAGCATAAAGTGGTCCTCCGACCTAATCCATCCTTTCTTCCTAAGTTGGTGTCGGATTTTCACCTGAATGAAGACATTGTGTTGCCTTCCTTATGTCCTAGGCCAAAACATCACAAGGAAGTTGCCTTGCACTCTCTGGATGTGGTTCGGGCGATAAGGGTTTATCTGACGGTTACGGAGTCCTTCAGGGAGTCAGACTCTCTCTTTGTCCATCCTCGCAAAGGTTTGGCTGCGACCATTTTGAGATGCATCAGGCAGATGGTTGTTCAGGCTTATTCGATCAAGGGTCAGGTTCCTCCTTTCCCTGTGAAGGCGCATTCTACTAGAGCGCTGAGTGCCTCTTCGGCTTTTCGCCATCAGGCTTCTGTTGTACAAGTTTGTAAGGCAGCAATTTGGTTGTCTGTGCACACCTTTACCAAATTTTACAAGGTGGATTTGTTTGCTTCTTCAGGTGCCTCTTTTGGCCTCAAGGTTTTGCAGGCTGCTGTTTCATAAGAGCATGTTTGTTTGTACTTCTCTTCGGGGTCTTTTATCTGGGTGAGCTCCTGTTGTTTGGTTGAGCTCCATGTTGCCCGCTTGGCTACGTTTAGCCTTTTGGAGTTGACGTTACCGACTGGTTGCATTTTCCCACCCCTCATGCCTATACTGCTTTGGGATGTCCCACTCAGCTCATGGAGATGAGGCTGCGTCTGTCGATGGACGATAGAGAAATTACGATTTTTGTAAGATCTTACCGTAAAATCTTTTTCTCTGATGTCCATCGACAGACGCAGCCCCCGCCCCTATGTTTGGGGTTACATAGTTACATAGTGAGGTTGAAAAAAGACATCAGTCCATCCAGTTCAACCTATGTGTGTGTTTGCTTTTAACCGTACATTGTATACCCCTGTATGTTGTGGTCTCTAAGGTGCCCATCTAATAGTTTTTTGAAACTATCAATGCTCCCTGCTGATACGACTGCTTGTGAAAGAGAATTCCACATCCTTACCGCTTTTACAGTGAAGAACCCCTTACGCACTTTAAGGTTAAACCGCCTTTCCTCTTTTAGTGAGTGGCCACGTGTCTTATTGTATCTCCTTTCTCTGAATAGTTTGTTCCTTATGCTAGGGTCGCCAGTACAGTATTTGTACATTGATATCATATCCCCCCTCAATCATCTCTTCTCCAGAGAGAATAGGTTCAGTGCTTGTAGTCTTTCCTCATAGCTTATGTCCTCCATTCCCCTAATTGTTTTTGTTGCCCTTCTCTGGACTCTTTCCAGTTCCAGCACATCCTTCCTGAGGACCAGTGCCCAGAACTGGACAGCATACTCCAGATGTGGCCGGACCAGAGTCTTGTAGAGCGGGAGAATAATCTCTTTATTTCTGGAGTGAATCCCCTTTTTTATACATCCCAGTATTCTGTTGGCTTTGCTTGTAGCGGCTTGGCATTGCATGCCACTGCCAAGCCTGTTGTCTACCAGTACCCCCAAGTCTTTTTTCATCCTAGACTCACCCAGAGGTTCCCCCCCTAGTGAGTAGCTTGCTTTCTGGTTTCTGGCCCCCAAGTGCATTACTTTACATTTTTCAACATTAAACCTCATCTGCCATGTAGTTGCCCACCCCGTTATTTTGTTCAGGTCCGCTTGTAAGGTTTCCACATCCGGCATAGAAGATATTGGCAAGCTTAGTTTAGTATCATCCGCAAATACTAAGATTGTACTAGATATCCCCTCCTCTAGATCATTTATGAATAGATTAAACAGGATTGGTCCCAGGACAGAACCCTGGGGGACCCCACTTTCCACACCCGCCCAATCTGAGTACTCCCCATTAATCATCACCCTCTGGACTCTCCTCTGGAGCCAGTTCTCTATCCAGGTACTCACCTTATGGTCCATACCTATCTTCCCTCGTTTGTACAGTAAGCGTTTGTGGGGAACGGTGTCAAAGGCCTTTACAAAGTCCAGATACACCACATCCACAGGCTTTCCTTTATCTAGGTGGCAGCTCACTTCATCATAGAAGGTTAATAGATTGGTTTGGGAAGAACGATTTTTCATGAATCCATGCTGATTACTGGTAATATAGTTTAACTGATAATACAGTTTTCATTACTAAAGTCTTGTATGTGGTCCCTTAACATCCCCTCCAAAATCTTGCAGACTACAGATGTTAGGACGATAGAGAAATTAAGTTGGTTGGTTCTGTTGTCTTCACTGCTTTTAAACTTTTGATGTGCTGGGTTGTGCAGTGGGGGTTTATCCTTGGAGGGACAGCCCCGTGGGCATGTGTATTCAAATTTTCCTGCCTAGACTACTCTTGATGGGAGGAACATAAACCCACTCAGCTCATGGAGGTGAGGCCGCGTCTGTCGATGGACATCAGAGAAAAAGATTTTATGGTAAGATCTTACAAAAATCTTATTTTTTAAATTTTTTTTACAAATAACTATGTGAAAAGTGTGGCGTGCATTTGTATTCAACCCCCCTGGGTCAATACTTTGTAGAACCACCTTTTGCTGAATTACAGCTGCAAGTCTTTTTGGGTATGTCTCTACCAGCTATGCACATCTAGAGAGTAACATTTGTGCCCATTCTTCTTTGCAAAATACCTTAAGCTCTGTCCGATTGGATGGAGAGCATCTGTGAACAGCAATTTTTAAGTCTTGCCACAGATTCTCAATTGGATTTAGGTCTGGACTTTGACTGGGCCATTCTAACACATGAATATGCTTTGATCTAAACCATTCCATTGTAGCTCTGGCTGTATGTTTAGGGTCGTTGACCTGTCTTTTGTAGACTCTAACATGATTTCTTCTAAGATTGCCCTGTATTTGGCTCGATCCGCCTTCCCATCAACTCTGACCAGCTTCCTTGTCCCTGCTGAAGAAATGCATCCCCACAACATAATGCTGCCACCACCATGTTTTACCGTGGGAATGGTGTGTTCATGGTGGCGTGCAGTGTTAGTTTTCTGCCACACACAGCATTTTGCATTTAGGCCAAAAGTTCAATTTTGGTCTCATCTGACCAAAGCATTTTCTTCCACTCTTCTGTCCCCCCAACATGGCTTCTTGCAAACTGCTTCTTATGGCTTTCTTTCAACAATGGCTTTCTTCTTCACACTCTTCCATAAAGGCCAGATTTTTGGTGTGCACGACTAATAGTTGTTCTGTGGACAGATTCGCCTACCCAAACTGTGGATGTCTGCAGCTCCTTTAGAGTTAACATGGGCTTCTTGGTTGCTTCTCTAATGCTTTTCATGCCCAGCCTGTCAGTTTACGTGGACGGCCATGTCTTGGTAGATTGGTAGATTTGCTCTTTCCATTTTAGGATGATGGATTGAACAGTGCTCTGTGAGATGTTTAAAGCTTGGAATATTTTTTTAACCACTTCCCTACCGGCGCATTGTAAAATGATGCTGGCAGGAATGCTTCCTCCGTCTGGGCGGACGTCATATGATGTCCACCCGTTCTCGCTGCTCTCCCGCGCCCCCCGGGGCATGCAGCACGGCAATCGTTGATGAGGCCCATCCTTCGGGACACAGCCCATCCCCAGTCAGTGCAAAGAGCCCATAAAAAATGTCCTATCACAGCCGGCCACATGCACTGTCCTTGTGCACGCCGCTCATGCGCGCCCCCAGCTGATGGAGAGTGTCACTCTGACACAGTCCATCCCTGATCAGGGGTAGTCTAATCACAGCCGGTCACAGAATATCAACAAACCACAGTAACTAGCTGGTACCGGGCTCTCCTCCTCACACACTGATCCTGTGTGAGGAAGGGATTGCGGTAGCAGCTAGTTACCTATTACAATGCACACCAAAACACACTGATTGCCCTCCCCCCCCCCAATAAAGAGAACCTGTCACTAAGCCCATTCAAAGTACCTGTCACCAGCCCATTAAAGTACCTATCACCAGCCCATCAGGGTACCTGTCACAACCCTTCAGAGTACTTGAGTACCTGTCACCAGCCCATCAGGTACTCTGATGACAGGTACTCGGGTACTCTGATGACAGGTACTCGGGTACTCTGATGATGGGTACATCAGAGTCCCATCATCGGAGTACCCAAGTACCTGTCATCAGAGTACCTGTCATCGAATACCCGAGTACCTGTCCCCAGCCCATCAGAGAACCCGAGTATCTCGCTGTAGCCCATCAAAGTACCTGTCTCCAGCCCAGAGAGCCCAAGTTCCTATCTGCATCCCATCAGATTACCCGAGTACCTGTCTCTGATGGACTGCAGAGAGGTACTTGGGTACTCTGAAGTGCTAGAGTACCCAAGTACATGTCAGAGTACCTGTCACCAGCCCATCAGAGTACCTGTCATCAGAGTACCCGAGTACCTGTTTCCAGCCCATCAGGGTACCTGAATACCTATATGCAGCCCAAAGGGGTACCCAAGTACCTGTCTCCAGCCCATCAGAGTACCCGAATACCTCTCTGTAGCCCATCAGAGTACCTGTCTCCAGCCCAGAGTGCCCGAGGACCTATCTGCAGCCCATCAGATTACCCGAGTACCTGTCTGTAGCCCATCAGAGTACCCAAGTACCACTCTGATCAGCTTCAGAAAGGTACTCGGGTACTCTGATGGGCTGCAGAGTGGTGCTTGGGTACTCTGATGGGCTACAGACAGGTACTCAGGTAATCTGATGGGCTGCAGATAGGTCCTCGGGCACTCTGGGCTGAAGACAGGTACTCGGGTACTCTGATGGGCTACAGAGAGGTACTTGGGTACTATGATGGGCTGCAGTGTATCTGAGTACCTATCTGCAGCCCATACCTCATAGATTATGTGTTGGGCGTTTACATTGTGCTAGTGCTCCTGGGCCTTCAAAAGTGTGATAGGTTATAATGAAATGAGATGTGAAATGTATGCTCCTAGAACGCCTTTTATTTTATTTTTCATTCACCCAGCTTATATGACTACTGGTGTGTATATGTTTGTGCACACGTGTGTGTATATATATATATATATATATATAATATAATTTTCCATTCAATGGAATATATCTCCCCTTTTTCCAATGCTAACTTACATACATACACACCGAACTCTCAATTTCATTAGTGGTCCACAGTTTACTTTTTCCTACGCAAGCGTGCATATTTAAAGAGCTTTTATATAATTATAAATCTCCTTATAGACAGATGTCATTGTCTATATGCTTTTATCCCTCTTAATTGCCTTTTAAAACTTTGTGTAAATAAGAATGTGCCATTTAGCATTCCAATAGTGATTACAAGCTGCGATAGCTATGACCCAGGAGACACCCCCTTGGTCCTATTTAAGCTCACCCTGTACATGGCTCAGCTAGGCCTGAAGAAGGAGCGCATGCTCCGCAAACGCGTCGCCTTGGCAACCCCCCTGTACCCGGAAGTCGAGCACAGGAGAAGCCGCCAGACTGTCCACAAGAGCCGCGGAGAGGTTGACATCTACCAGCCGCATACTAGGATCGGGCAGCCGCCGAGGCCATCCTGAGGCATCCCTCCTCCCAGGGGACTCTCATGTTAGGACATTTCTCTGTGAGCCAGAAGCACACTCCTTTCTTATGTGTGAGTACCTACGTTTCTTCTGCCATTAATAAACTTGTTATGCTGCATTCAGATGGCGCTTGTGTTTTTCTCTAGTCACTGAACAAGCCACTTCTTGCTTGAACACAGAGCAGTCGTCCAAGAGCCAGCACCCATCTTCTATCAATATACTCATTGCATTAGACTTGCCACGTTTTGATGGACTTACATGCATTTATCCTTTCATGTATGACATTTAACATTCCTGTCTCGAGCCACCTAGCCTGTTCCATCACCCATAGGGGATAGCACAGATCCTCTTTGCACCAGTATGTGTTTATTTTGTTGTTACAATTACTTGTTTGTGATTTGGTTGCTCTTTGGGTGGGGACTCCTGCTTCAGGTGAGGGAATTAGGCCCCAGTTGTGGAGTTGCTATAGGCCCTGTTTCAGGTGAGAATGGTGGTAGTTTTGCCCTGATAGGTGATGGGGAGTTTGATCAAGAAGCCCCATTTGTATGGGATACTGTGTTGCTGCACGATTTTGGTAATGGGCGATTTTGTGCTATGGTGACATCTATGGTAGCAGAGATGTCAGAATAGTTGGGAAGATGGGCATATGCTTCCAGAAGGGAAGGCTTGGCTGTTGTGAATACGAGTAAGAACATCCTGCGGTTTGTCTGCCGGGATGTGTGGGGTTTAAAGATTCTGTATGCCCTATCAATCAAGAGGTCTCGTTCTGAGAAGTATGGTACAAGGGCTTTGAATAGGTGTTGCAAGTATTGCAATATTTCTTGTGGGGGCCACTGACTCCGGGATCCCGCGGATTTTTAGATTGTTCATACGGGAGTGGTCTTAAAGATCTGCAAATTTGACTTGAATAATTTGAATCTCAGTTGCCTGCTTCCTGTGTGCATCCTGTTGTGGAAATTTTATTAGGATTAGTGTGGCCTTTTTTCAGCATGTGTTTTATTTAGATTGTCATAATGGCTCCTGTTGTTGGTTTGCTTGCAATACACTCTTTAGAGCGTATTCGGGTGAACAGACATTAAGGAAAGCCTAATGGCAGTGAAAACCTTCCCTTAGATCTGTAGACTTGTTCGCTCTTCATAGACATCTCCACAGGCGAACACTCCGTGCGCAGGTCTGTTTGCCGTCAGAGATCTATGTGTATTGCAGTGCGGAGTTAATATAGCTTTGATATCATTTTGATATCTATATTTATTAAGGGATACAGGCTCATGTCTTTCTACTCTGCTTGATCACCATAGTGGAAACAACATGGCTCTTTCCCTGCAGATAGCCTCACGTCTATGGGAACAGTAGTCTAAACCTATTAGGCGTTGTTCGGAAGTTCATGCATGGGTTTGATTGGAGCAGCGTTCATGGTTCTATATGCTGGTTTCATTGTGTAGGGTTAGGCAATAAACCATGCATACTGTTTTGTTTATTAATCTCTGTGTATTTCCTCTCTGTGTATTTCCTCTTCCTGTTATATATTTGAATGTTTACAAGTGTGTCATTGGCTGATTCTATTTGAGTTACTTATGTCATGTGACTGTACATCTGGAACTGATTGGCTGATGTGGTGTAGCCATCACTTCCTGTTATCTGTTTAGGTCTTTTTAAATGCCTTTTTGCAGGGTCATGAGTATCTGCTCCAATGTGTGCTCTGAACTGCTTTGTCCGATGTAGGCAAATCTGCCAGGGTTTCAGTAATCTCCCCTCCGTCGTCATCATCATCCCCTCATCCTCAGATGTGTGCAACTGTAAAGATTTCTTTATGAGGCTGCCTTTTTGTTCCTGTCTTTACTTCCAGAGTCTTTAGTGCTGGAACAGTCCATGTGGTAGAAGCTGGGCAGAGCGCAGTGGAGATGCATGTGAGGCTGCTCTGCCTCCGTGACCGGCGCCATCTTGGGAGCTGTGCGGCCGCGAGCCGCTTAAGGATTCAGTGAGCCGACGGGGCTCCTGCAGCTTATTCTTTTTCTTGCAGGCATCCTCACTGAGGCCCTGGTCAGAGGGGTGCAGGATGGTGCTGTGTCTGGCAGGGCTCGCTGCTTTCCTCCCTGTGCGAGTGGACAGTGTGAATTAGGCAGCCATGTCTGTTCCTGGCCAGCTATACATTATCATGTAAAAGTTTCTCTAGGGAAAAAAAATTTTTTTGCCCACCAAAGCTTGATAAGGGATATTGCTACACAGGCGTTTGTGCATTGAATGTAATGCTAGTCAACTGTTTTGTTCTTATTCATGCAGCAGTTTTCAAGGAAATAGTCACAGCATTACCATTGGCAGGTCTATACAGTGGGGGAAACAATTATTTGATCCCCGGCAGATTTTGTACGTTTGCTCACTTACAAAGATATGACGGGTCTATAATTTTTATCAACGGTATATTTTAAGTGATCTAGACAGAATAAGCAGTTAAGTGAGTAAAATAAGTATTTGATCCCCAAACAAAAAATTACTTGGTGGAAAAACCCTTGTTGGCAATCACCGAGGTAAGACGTTTCTTGTAGTTTGTTACCAGGTTTGCATACATCTTGGGAGGGATTTTGGTCCACTCTTCTTTACAGATCTTTAAATCCTTGGCTAGGCCACTCCATGACCTTAATGTGCTTCTTCTTGAGCCACTCCTTTGTTGCTTTGGCGGTATGGGTCATTGTCATGCTGGAAGACCCATCTACGACCCATCTTCAGTGCCCTGGCTGAGGGAAGAAGGTTCTCATCCAAGATTTTACAATACATGGCCCTGTCTATTGGCACCTCAATACAGCAAAGTCGGACTGTTACTTTAGCAGAGAAACGGTGCCAAAGCATAATGTTTCCATCTCTGTGCTTGAATGTAGGGATGATGTTCTTAGGGTCTTAGTCTGCATTTTTCTTCCTCCAAACACAGAGATTTGAGTTAATGCCAAAGAGCTCAACTTCGGTCTTATCTGACCACAGCACATTCTCCCAAACCTTCTCTGAATCATTTAGATGTTCATTGGCAAACTTCAGATGGGCCTGTACATGTGCCTTTTCGAGCAGGGGGGCCTTGCGGGCGCTTACAGGATTTCAGTCTATGGCAGCATAGTGTGTTACCAATGGTTTGTTTGGTGACTGTGGTCCCAACTGCTTTGAGATCATTAACAAGCTCCTCCTGTGTAGTTCTGGACTGATCCCTCACTTTTCTAATCATCATCCTTACCCCATGAGGTGAAATCTTGAGGGCGATTGATAGTTATTTTGTAGAAAGAAAGAGGGGGAATCCGCCCTAAGGAGTGAAAGTAAATATTGGCTGCAGCCCACTTCAGGATATAGCCCTAGAAGGGTTATATACTAAATGTATAAGAAGGGAGATGAAGTGATTGGCGCTGCCTACGTAAAGGTATGTCAAAGAATGTGTGGAGTCAGGATATCAGAAAGTGCTGATCAATATCCTCTGGCCATGTATGGTGTTCAAATGACCTCACACAATTATTCTCGCCTATGTGGAATATAAAGGAGGGTAGGTAACCTGTGCAATATATGCAAATAAAGTGCCAAAAAAGATTCTGGAAATAAATATCAAATAACCTCAGACAAATGATTTCACATAGAGCACATATTCATATACCACATCATGTGCAGTAAAGCATAAAATATATCACGTGCAATATGTGCAATAGAGTGACAAGTGGTGAATAAATAAATTAATACTATAAAATCTAATAATAAATATAAATAGGTTATTAAAGTGCTGGGTGCTGGTGAAAAATTGATCTAGCCGGATCAATTTAAGCAAAGATGTAAACGGATCAGACCACCTAAAGTGCAAAAAAACGAATACAAAAAGGTGTTAAAGTGACAATTGCAGTGTACAGCCACGACTGGTTGTAGAAATTACTAAAAAATATTTAAACCCAAAAATTGGTGATTTGACATAAAAAGCGCAGGATCAATAAGTAGTGCAATATAGCTGAAAAAATAAAAAAATAATTTAAAAAATCTAAAAATAAAATAAAATTATTATGGAAAAAACAAAAAATATAAAAAATATATAAATGTGCAGAAAGTCCAAAATAGTATAAATATGTGCCAAGTCCACAAATTTGATCAGGTGCTCTTTTGAGGTGACTCGGAGTGGATGTGCAGGGGAGGAATCGGGTGCTCCCCTCTCAGTATAGCCCGCGCTTACCGGAGCGAGGTACCCCTACAGGGGTAAATCGATTGTCGATATTAGGGATCACTCCCATGTAGCAGGGGTCCGGACCCTGTTCCCCTTAACTAAGGTCCTCCTCTCCGGTCACTTCTCAAAGATGTCAGAATGGACTAAAAAAGGCATCAGTGTCCCAGGGGTAATAAGGGCAATCCCAGGACATATATAGAGGAAGAGCAAGCGATTTACCCCTGTAGGGGTACCTAGCTCCTGTAAGCGCGGGCTATACTGAGAGGGGAGCACCCGATTCCTCACCTGCACATCCACTCCAAGTCACCTCAATAGAGCACCTTATCAAATTTGTGGACTTTGCACATATTTATACTGTTTTGGACTTTCTGCACATTTATATATTTTTTATATTTTTTGTTTTTTCCATAATAATTTTATTTTTAAATTTTTTTAATAATTTTTTTATTTTTTTCAGCTATATTGCACTACTTATTGATCCTGCACTTTTAATGTCAAATCACCAATTTTTGGGTTTAAATATTTTTTAGTAATTTCTACAACCAGTCATGGCTGTACACTGCAATTGTCACTTTAAAGAGGAAGTAAAGTCCCCCAAAAAAAACGAGAAAAAAAAAGCCCTGTAAAGAGAAAGGCATAATGAGCTAGTATGCATCGCATACTAGCTCATTATGTAGTACTTACCTTAAAACGAAGCCCCCGCCGTGCCGCCACCTCAGCGACAGGACGGCGACATATCCGGCTGTCCTGCTTCCGGGTTCGCGTCCTCCGGCCATCTGATTGGCCGGAGGCGCGTTTACATCACTCCCGCACCTGCGCGCGGGAGCCGCCGTTCACGACACTGAGCTCTGAAGGAACGGCACGGGTGGCCGTTCCTTCAGAGCGCCTGCGCCGATGACGTCATCGGCAGTATGCACTCTAAATATCTCCTAAACGATGCAAGTTTGGGAGATATTTATAGCACCTATAGGTAAGCCTTAATATAGGCTTACCTATAGGTAAAAGTTTGTGAGGTGGGTTTACAACCTCTTTAACACCTTTTTGTATTATTTTTTTTGCACTTTAGGTGGGCTGATCCGTTTACATCTTTGCTTAAATTGATCCGGCTAGATCAATTTTTCACCAGCACTCAGCACTTTAATAACCTATTGATATTTATTATTAGATTTTATAGTATTTATATATTTATTCACCACCTGTCACTCTATTGCACATATTGCACATGATATATTTTATGCTTTACTGCACATGATGTGGTCTATGAATATGTGCTCTATGTGACCTCATTTGTCTGAGGTTATTTGATATTTATTTCCAGAATCTTTTTTGGCACTTTATTTGCATATATTGCACAGGCTACCTACCCTCCTTCATATTCCACATAGGCGAGAATAATTGTGTGAGGTCATTTGAACACCATACATGGCCAGAGGATATTGATCAGCACTTTCTGATATCCTGACTCCACACATTCTTTGATAGTTATTTTGTATTTCGTCCATTTGCAAATAATCGCTCCAACAGTTGTTTCCTTTTCACCAAGCTTATTGCTGGTGAACTTGTAGCCCATTCCAGCCTTGTGCAGATTTACAGGTGTCTTTTATATAGATAACAAGTTGTCATTAGGAGCACCTTCTTAAATTGACAGGACTAATCTGGTACCACATGAGTACATACTGTAGCCAGTCTGTGGGAGACAGAATTATTGTTGCTTGGTAGGGAATTAAATACTTATTTTGCTCACTGAACTGCAACTCAATTTATAACATTTGTATTCTGTGTGTTTTCTGGATTTGTGGTTGATATTCTGTCTATATCACTTTTGATCACAATTAAAGACCCTTTATTTCTTTGAGAGTGGGCAAACCTACAAAATCTGCAGAGGATCAAATAATTATTTTCCTCACTGTATTTTCCCTATTCCCTCTTAAAAGTATACAAACTGTGATCCTGCCAGCTAAGTTGTTGGTGTTGCACTTCAGTTGCAAAGGTGACAACACTGACCCTGTAAACACGGCAGCGTTGTCACCCTTTTACTGCTCTGACAGATTTTTATTTATTTATTACAGCTACAGTATCTCACAAAAGTGAGTACACCCCTCACATTTTTGTAAATATTTTATTATACCTTTTCATGTGACAACGCTGAAGAAATGACACTTTGCTACAATGTAAAGTAGTGAGTGTACAGCTTGTATAATAGTGTATATTTGCTGTTCCCCTCAAAATAACTCAATACACAACCATTAATTGTCTAAACCGTTAGCAACAATTGTGAGTACACCCCTAAGTGAAAATGACTAAATTGGGCCAAAAGTGTCAATATTTTTGTGGCCACCATTATTTGCCAGCAGTGCCTTAATCCTCTTGGGTGTGGAGTTCACCAGAGCTTCACAGATTGCCACTGGAATCCTCTTCCATTCCTCCATGAAGACATAACAGAGCTGGTGGATTTTAGAGACCTTGCGCTCCCCCATCTTCCATTTGAGAATGCCCCACAGATGCTCAATAGGGTTTAGGTATGGAGACACGCTTAGCCAGTCCATCACCTTTACCCTCAGCTTCTTTAGCAAGGCAGTGGTCGTCTTGGAGGTGTGCTTGGGGTCGTTATAATGTTGTAATACTGCCCTGCGGCCCAGTCTCCGAAGGGAGGGGGATCATGCTCTGCTTCAGTATGTCACAGTACAAGTATGTCACAGTACATGTTGGCATTCATGGTTCCCTCAATGAACTGTAGCTCCCCAGGTCTGGCAGCAATCATGCAGCCCCAGACCATGACACTTCCACCACCGTGCTTGACTGTAGGCAAGACAGACTTGTCTTTGTACTCCTCACCTGGTTGCAATCACACACGCTTGACACCATCTAAACCAAATATGTTTATCTTGGTCTCATCAGACCACATGACATGGTTCCAGTAATCCATGTCCTTAGTCTGCTTGTTTTCAGCAAACTGTTTGCGGGCTTTCTTGTGCATCATCTTTAGAAGAGGCATTCTTCTGGGACGACCGCAATGCAGACCAATTTGATGCAGTGTGAGGCATATAGCCGGAGCACTGACAGGCTGACCCTCCACCCCTTTAACCTCTGGAGCAATGCTGGCAACACTCATACGTCTATTTCCCAAAGACAACCTCTGGATATGACGCTGAGCATGTGCACTCAACTTCTTTGGTCAACCATGGCGAGGCTTGTTCTGAGTGGAACCTGTCCTGTTAAACCACTGTATGGTCTTGGCCACCGTGCTTCAGCTCATTTTCAGGGTCTTGGCAATCTTCTTATAGCCTAGACCAGGGGTATTGAATTAAAATTCATGGAGGTCCGATTAGTAAAATTTTCTTCCAGCAGAGGTCCAGATTGCATTTTTGCATGATGACTCGGATTCTTTACAACACAGCCCAGGTGTGCAGGCACGACAGCCCATTCATTTGAATGGGCTGCTGTGTCTGCGTTTTCTGCTGGGAAAAAGCCCTGGCACCTTTTTAAAAATGCAGTCGCATGGAAACTGCACCATGCAGTTTCCATGTGTGGGAAACCGCACCTTGTATTTCATTGCGTTTAAGAGTCAATAGTACTTCTGCACATTTTCTGTGCAGCTGCTTATCCCCCTTCACATCACCCCCCCCCCCCCACACACACACACACACACACACACACACACAACACTGTCCCCTTCACATCACCCCCCCCCCACACACACACACACACACACAGCACTGTCCCCCCTCACATCACCCCCACACACGCACAGCTGTCCCCCTTCACATCATCACCCCCCCCCCCCCTCACACACACAGCACTGTCCCTCTTCACATCACCAGCCCCCCCCCCCCCCCACACACACACACATACCACTGTCCCCTTCGCATATCACCCCCCAAAGTGCTGCCCCTTTCACATATCCCCCCACAGCACTGCCCCTTCACCTATCCCCCCAACATCACTGTCCCTCTCACATCCCCCCACAGCACTGCCCACTTCACCTATCCCCCCACACAGCACTGCCCCCTTCACCTATCCCCGCACAGCACTGCCCCCTTCACCTATCCCCCCACAGCACTGCCCCTTCACTATCCCCCCAACATCACTGTCCCTCTCACATCCCCTTCACCTATCCCCCCCACAGCACTGCCCCCCTCTCCTATCCCCCCACAGCACTGCCCCCTTCACCTATCCCCCCAACATCACTGTCCCTCTCACATCCCCCCAACATCACTGTCCTTCTCACACCCCCCCAACATCACTGTCCCTCTCACATCCCCCCACACCACTGCCCCCTTCACATATCCCCCCACAGCACTGCCCCCTTCACCTATCCCCCCATAGCAATGCCCCCTTCCCCTATCCCCCCCACAGCACTGCCCCCTTCACCTATCCTCCCACAGCACTGCCCCTTCACCTATTCCCCCACATCACTGCCCCCTTCACCTATCCCCCCAACATCACTGTCCCTCTCACATCCCCCCACAGCACTGCCCCCTTCACCTACCCCCCCACAGCACTGCCCCCTTCACCTACCCTCCCACATCACTGCCCCCTTCACCTATCCCCCCCACATCACTGCCCCCTTCACCTATCCCCCCAACATCACTGTCCCTCTCACTTCCCCCCATCACTGTCCCTCTCACATCCCACCACAGCACTGCCCCCTTCACCTATCCCCCCACAGCACTGCCCTCTTCCCCTATCCCCCCACAGCACTGCCCCCTTCACCTATCCTCCCACAGCAATACAGCAATGCCCCTTCACCTATCCCTCCACATCACTGCCCCCTTCACCTATCCCCCCAACATCACTGTCCCTCTCACTTCCCCCCATCACTGTCCCTCTCACATCCCCCCACAGCACTGCCCCTTCACCTATCCTCCCCCCACATCACTGCCCCCTTCACCTATCCCCCCAACATCACTGTCCCTCTCACTTCCCCCCATCACTGTCCCTCTCACATCCCCCCACAGCACTGCCCCCTTCACCTATCCCCCCACAGCACTGCCCCATTCACATATCACCCCACAGCACTGCCCCCTTCACATATCACCTCCCAAAGCACTGCCCCCTTCACATATCACCCCCAAAGCACTGTCTCCCTTTACATCACCACACACACACACACAGCACTGCCCTGTTAACACACACCCCCCTAGCACTGCCCCCTTCACCCCGCCCCCTCCCACAGCACTGTCCCCCTTTACATAAACACACAGAAGGCAGAGGAACAGCAGCAACGAAAGCAGAGAGGCAGCCAACTGTGTGACTCCCAGCCAATCACCTCCTGCCTCCAAGCCGCCAATCACCTCCAACCTGAAAAGTTAATTCAGGCAGCTGCCTCTCTCCATTCAATGCCGGTCCCGCCCCCAGTCACAGTCCCGCCTCCGGCCATCCACCCTGCTCTGCTAATGACAGTAGCAGAGGCAGGGAAGAAAACCAGCAGCTGATCGCGGTGGTCCTGATAGAGCAGCACCTCAGGCCGGAAGCGGACCGCGGGCCGCCATTTAGTGATGCCCGGCCTAGACCATCTTTATGTAGAACAACCATTCTTTTTTCAGATCCTCAGAGTTCTTTGCCATGAGGTGCCATGTTGAACTTCCAGTGACCAGTATGAGAGAGTGAGAATAACACCAAATTTAACACACCTGCTCCCCATTCACACCTGAGACCTTGTAACACTAACAAGTCACATGACAACGGGGAGGGAAAATTGCTAATTGGGCCCAATTTGGACATTTTCACTTAGGGGTGTACTCACTTTTGTTGCCAGCAGTTTAGACATTAATGGCTGTGTGTTGAGTTAATTTGAGTGGACAGCAAATTTACACTGTTATCCAAGCTGTACACTCACTACTTTACATTGTAGCAAAGTGTCATTTCTTCGGTGTTGTCACATGAAAAGATATAATAAAATATTTACAAAAATGTGAGGGGTGTACTCACTTTTGTGAGATACTATATTTATATAGCGCCATCAATTTATGTAGTAGTTTAGATATATATTGTAGAGTTAAAACTAGACACACCAACCTTCACCATCTATTAAAAAAAAATCTATGTAGGCACCTCTGGCATCCATTGCTGCCATTACCTATTCCAGAACATCCTTAGAAGCACATTTTCATGGATTTAACGATCTTCATCCCTGTTTTGCAGACTTTCCTTTTGGAGCAGACCGTTTCTTATAAATGTCACATGTTCCCCATGAAAGGCCACCATCACTGTTAGCCAAATTATCTTTTCAGGAGGTTTTTTACTGTCATAGACTTTCCTCTTGCATATGGTGTGTAGACATTTTCATGTTTGGCAAGCGTGAGTCCTCCCTTTGGATGTCAAGTTTGACTTGTCACTCAGATTAATGAACAAACATAATAGAATAATACAGTCTTGGAACAAAAAATGCTCTGAGGGAAAATAAAAATGCATTTATTTTTTTAGTAGAGTAGGCGAAATCTAGAACCATGATCATCTTTTTAGTGCTGAAACTATTGCTGATGTAAAAACACATTAGTTAAAATCTGACGGGGGTTCTAATCCTTTCTCACCATTTGGAAAACAAGCAAAAGGATTTGCACTTAAACATAGATTTTGTCGACACTTGAATGGGAGCAGGCAAAAAAAAGTGTTACATGCATTTTTCAGACTCTGCCATATCAAAAGTCTATGGGGCCAAAAGATGCGATCCTGCCCAAAATTTGTTTCTGTATGGCCCTTCATGCTTAGAAACACTCCAAAATGGCCTATGTACCCTACCCTGTAGTGTGAATGGGGCTTATGCGAAGGTCTTAAGCCTCGTACACACGTACCGATCGCCGGCCGAACAATCGGCCGTCTTTTGTCCAGGGCTGTCGTGTCTGTTGAAAACTGCAAAAGACTGCACACGAATTTTGTCGGCCAACAACAGCCGACTGCAGAAGTGATGTTATGTGATGTGATGGTTAACTTTCCTTGTCTTTTTTCTGAGCATGCCCAGTCTTGCTAATCTGCTGTCTGTCGGCCGAAATCTGTACTGACTGGCGAACAATCGGCCATTCTGGTGTTGGCCAACAAAAATTTTAATGCTTGCACGACAGATTCTGTTCGGCCGAAAATGCGCTGTCGGCTGTCGGAAGCATCATACTAACAAGCCTACAATCGGTCGTCGGCCGAATATTTACGGCCGACAATCGGTACGTGTGTACGGGGCATTACACTCTCTCTTTCTCTGCTATGGGAGTGTGCTGCTGTGCAAAAAGGCTGACAGCTGAGAAAACACTAATAGGTGTTTATATTGGAGAACTAATTAGGCGACACCTTTGTCTGGAACTTAGATTATTTAGTGGTTTAGACAAGCAGATGTTTTGTTTATGCTATGGATGTGCTGTACAAAGCCCCTGCATTTAAACTCTATTGGTTTGCTGACTTGCTAATTAAAGGTGGAGAAAAAACTCTTTTGGAGTGTTCCTGGCTGTCCTTGTGTTAGGTATGTTAAGATATTAAGTACTGGTATACTTTATTGGGAGGTGTGACCCGATGTGTTCAGCTACAAGAGAGGACCAAATTAAGTGAAAGCCGTGTGATTTACTTAAACAAGAGTAACATGAAACCTAAACAAAGCAATATACAAATATGAATGTACAAATACCAGCGATGCTACCTATCTAACCAATAGAGCAATGAACAAGTGCAAACAGCTAAAACTATATACAGAGCAGCAGGAGAGCTCAGGTATGGCAGGGCAAGGCAGAAGATACAAGTGGGTAAGATGGGTCAGGAACAGGGCCACAATAGGAATCCGGTATGAGCAGCAAAATCTGGATTACGGGTTTCAATGAGCATCAAGAAGAGAGCATAGGCACACAGGTAGAATGCTGAGGCACTGGAGCTAAGTGAAGAGGAGTCACATACCCTCACAGCAGCCAGCACTAGGTGAAGACTAATTCCTGGGACATACTAGGGTTGATTTACTAAAACTGGAGAGTGCAAAATCTGGAGCAGCTCTGCATAGAAAACCCATCAGCTTGTAGTTTTTTTGTCAAAGCTTAACCGAACAAGCTGTAAGCTGAGTGGCTACCTCCAGTTTTAATAAATTATCACACTGACTGCTAAAAGATACCCAATGGGGGACATTGAAACTGCAATGTACGGGTCCATGGACCACAGTGCCACTTCAGGTGGTCCAGTTCATAACATCCTGTCTTGTGAATGGTTTATCACTGCCAATACCAGTTCAAGCAGGTGGTGGCGCAGGGGCTGACTTCTACGCCTTGACAGCTGGTCTAGAGGGATTTATGGAAATAGTCCCCAAAGAATGCTACCTCAAAATCTTTGAGTCACTGAACGTAATAACTACTCAAGGAGCAGTGTTCCATAAACCAGTGGTTGCAGTCACAGGTGCTCAAGCCTGCTCATATGGTGGAGTGAGAGGTCTGTCAATGTTATATTAAAACCTTGATGGTTAATTTACAGTGGCATATTAGGTATACAGACCCCAATAGAGGGGAAAAGCTGATGTTTTTTTTTTTAAACAATATACTGTTACCGTAGACTTTCTCTGGAATCTGCCTTCCAAGCCCGGTAACCTGTCGAATCAGGAAAACATAAACCTCTGTTAAAGTTCACCTTTAAAAAAAAAAAAAAAATTCCCCCTTTTTTTTGCAGGTAAAAATGTTAATTTACGGTACTATGTTTTTTTTTTAGGAGCCCTGATCAGCAGATTGCTGGTGCCATGCAGAGCTCCCTGCAGACTGCCAGTGTATGTTTCCCACTGACAGGATGAATCGATAAACTACCAGAGCTGACTGTACTTGTAGTTCATTTATCCACAGAACTCTGTGAATGAATGATGCAGATGTGGGCAAAGCTTAGCACGGCTGCACTTTTTTCAAAAAGTTACAGCTGGTAAGGGGTACTTCTTCCCTTATTGCTGTCACACAGAGGCCATGGATCACCTAGCAGCTGCAGGAGAGGGAACATAGTATAAAAATAGAACCGGCGCAAACAATCACATTAAAAATTAGGAAAAAATGATTGCCAGCTGAACACTAAAGGATATATCACTTACCCCCGTCTTCACATAAAAACAAACCTAGTGCAGCCAAAATAAATCAAAAAAATATACATAAACCCTAAAACATATGAAAATTCTTTACATTAGCTTAAAAGTCCAAAATTAAGCCCAAAAATCCCTAAATGAGATAGAATAGTTCCACAGAATAGGTAAAGGAAAATCAGGAGTAAATGTCCACTTGTTAGCTCAGATCTCGTCAGGAGGCAATCACGATGATATACAGCCCGTCAGTTGCTAACCCCCCTAATAGATAATGAATTTCCCCTCCATCCGGCCGGGAGTTATGACGACACACAGCACTCAAACTTAGCGCAGTCACAACTAATTTTATTGCAAGTGAAGCTCATATTTAAGGCATGTTTTGAGCGGGAAAGACTGCTCCAGACTGGTTTACAATTCATCAGTCAATAGCACATATCAGACAGAATAGTACATAAAAGGGCCTTTGCTTTCGCCATGCATTTGTGTCAATATGAGGTGTTCCCGTATCTGAATTTGTGTCCCACCAGAGTCGCCCCGTCTGCATTCAGTTGTCATGTGTTAATGTAAGCAATTGTCAATTGTTTATGGGTGGCGTCAGCAATCTCTATGCAACATGTCTTGTAATCTAAATGCAAAATATCCAACTGTCAAGTGTTCAAATGAATGAATGGAGAGGCGGTTTAACATGTCGTCTAAATGCAGATTACGGCTGGCTGCTGTCCAAGGTGGATGAATGGTTGTCAGTCTTAGCTCGTTAATATGCACATGCAAGGGCCCACATTTCATCACAGGATGGGCATAAACTGAAATATATATCTGAAATATCATAAGGCATGTTAATACAATCTTTCAACCCAACCTTTGATCCCAGCTTATTCATAACGGTGGGATCACTTAGAGTCTTGAATAGCACTATGTGCCCTCCTGGGATATATGTCCAACTATGAATGAGCTGGACATTCTTGACATACCTGGGTTGTGGGTTTGTATGAGTGCATGTCGTATTATTGGTAACTGATTAGCACAAAACAGATGACATTATATTCCAAGGTGTATGTAGGCTGGTGACTTGGTTGTGTGCACATAGGGATATAACTTCTTAGAATTCTATCAAATCAAAACAGACATGTTCAATGGGGAGGGTCATAGCTTGCAAGAATCCATGGCCTGAAAAATCCAACTCCATTATTATGGCAATAAAGTCACTACAAAGTAGACCATGGCAGCACATACCACCTGTTGACGATGGCATGTGATTTTTCAACATGTCCTAAGGCCTTTTCCAGGAAAGGGCAAAAAAATAAACCTCCCGTTTTAATGAGAGGAAAAAAATTCCCTTTCAACCCTCGTTTCAGAGCGGTCAGACCAAGTCCCTGGCGGCTACAACGTAAAAACAATGTCCTTTGTGTCCAATCGGCTTGACTTCGACTGTAAAGTGGAGACATGAATGTCTCGTGTCTCTCTCTTTTCCTGGGGTGAGCAAGGGCAAAATGAGGAGAGGTTCTCGGGGGGGGTGAGCACATGTTGCAAGTAACCAGACAGTGGCTACTAGTGCTCAGCTTGCTACAAAGCGTACCACTGTCACACGAATGCAAAGTCTTCCAGGAGTAGGGGTGTCCGCTGGCATTGTACCAATGCGTCTGTCTAGATCCAGCTGGAATTCATCTGGTGCTCGTCGTCACAATCTCCAATGATTCGGCTGGTGCTCGTCACAATCTCCGGTAAGTTGTCGTGGGGTCCAGGGGTGGGGCTTCCTTCAGTCGCGATGCGTGGATCCAAACCGGGGAGTCGTCTGTCAATACCGCTGTTCTGGTCACTGCTTGAACTATTGCAGGGGGTCCGTAGGGTGGGTCTAGCGACATCAGCTTATGGAGGGGCCTTCACCAGGATTCTGTCTCCAGGCTTGAATGGGTGGGTTGGCAAAGGAAACGAGAGCGAGATATCACCATAATCACTGTTTAATTTTTTCAATTAATTAATTCTGCCACATATTCCTCTTGCAAAATCTCTAGATTTGAGAATAAATGGACTCATGGGGTTGGGACGGGTCTGAAGTCATTCTGACTTTAGCAAGAATAGCAGGTAAGTACAGAGCCAAAAATACAAGTTTTACAAGAATGGCAGGAGTATTTTGCGCCACTGGGCTTCTGGCCTACAGGCCGGCAGCAAAAATAAATTCTAGTTAAACTACTCGCAGCACTGGGGTTTAGGGCCTACAGGAAGGCAGGTAACAGGAAGGATACTTAATGGCACTGTTTTGGGAGAACACAGCATGTCTATGCATGCAACAATGGTGGGGGCCCTTGGAGGGGTTGAACTGCCTTGTATTCCTCCAAAGGTGGAAATGGGTTAAATTGTAGTCCTCTGACTCACCCAAGCAGGCAGCTACCTAGAACTGAGTATCCCTTGCATGGCTAAGATGCTGTGATTACTGAACAACAGGGAGTGAAATTCAAGCTGTCTTGTGTACATGGACACATAGAGACACACAAAACAGCTAGAAGTCAGTACTCATGCAAACATAAATCTATACGGGTTTGCACAATTGCTTGGTGACGCCTGAACAGGAAATTGAAACCAAATGGCCTTGGAGACACAAAATCTGACTTCAAGAACCATTCATATGCAAAACCTGGGCAATGAGTCACCTTAGAATGAAAAGAGATCAACTAATTGAATTCACCGCAGGAGGTTACCTTTAAAATTTTATCAAAGTAGTAACGCTGGCATAAATTCATTTTAATTTTTAGCATACTATCAACAAGCCAACCACTTCCATCCTATTTTTTTTTTTTTTTCTTGGACCAATATACTTTAAAAAGACCAGAGATGCTTAATTATCTAAAGCATAGCACCTCATTAATGCCACAGCTCATATATGTCAAATTAGAACACATCAAATATCTGACACCCAATCAATAAAAACTTTCTAACACCCATAAAAACAGTCTAATCAATCAGAAAAAAACAATTTGTAAGCAATACTCCCATAAGGTTGGTTGTCGTTGAAGGCTGTGATCGTCCTCCGTTCTGAAAGTCTCAAATTAAATTTATCTGAGAAATGAGCATCAAGAAAAGTTTAGTAACAAAACATTTTACTTTTCCTCCTAGAAATAAACCAACGGTTAGAGGAATTTAGCATACAGTAAGCATATCAAACATTTCCCTTCCTAACAGTGCACTTCTCTAATACCAAAAATTGTTGACGTCAAATTAATTATTACCACGTGGATTTCTAGATTTTTTTATATTATTATGGTATACCATAAAGAAAAAAATTATTATTGTTCACCATGGTTGAAAAAATGAGCAGCTCAAAAATAAACGTTTGTAATTTCACATTTGAATACAAGAACCCAATACGTCACCATTTTTCACCCATTCGGAACATTCCTCAAAAACTGGTTTTCTTCTACAAAGCAAAACTGATTGTTAATTTGTATGACAATACAACTATTTACAGTCCCTCTTGCTATTACCTGTGTCACAGACAGAAAGAGGGGGGAGGGGGGTTTGTTTGCTAAAAAGGCACTAGAAAATATTTATATTTTTTTTAAAAGTTAGTGATAAAGAAAGAAAAGTTGGTGACACAAAACCTTAATGATAAAAATTCAAAATTGCTTACGATTTTTAAGGATAGAAATACAATTTTAGTCCTTAAGGTCACACTTTACACACCAAATATATATTTCCTTGCTTCTAAAAGCTGCCATGACCAGTATAGTACGGCAAAATCACATCACTTTAAAACATAAGTAATAAACACAAAACAAATTATTATGCAACCAATATTCATTAAATGTTATGAAATGCTTTGCTGATACAGCACCTTTAGGAACAGTGTTAAAACGAACACAACATAACGATTCATGGATCTAAGGTTGCCCATACACGATAAAATTTTCATACAATCTTCCTAAACGTAAATTTCATAATTTTCTCGGAATTCTCCTTACCTTGAGAATTTCCCATTATCTTAAGCTCAGAATACAAAGTGAGATCAGCTGAGTTTGAAGGTTTATATATATATATATATATATATATATATATATAGGGGTGGTGACGTCAGTATTTAGACTTTATTGGAAAAACCTCGTTTTCCAATTTATGTGGTTTCCTGCGTCTTAATAATCAGATTTATATACACCCGACTTCATGGTTAGCTGTTAACTATCCTTGGTGGCCAAGTGTATACCTTCAGGCTCAGCTTAATATCACATACAATCTCCACATACATCTATACAATGGCATGCAATCTTATATAACGACTAAATACACTTAAGTGTCTATACAAATATATACAAGGTTTTTTTTAGGAGGGAGAATTCACTATCACACACAGTACTGCTTTGTAACCGGGTCCCAGACCCTGGAGTATCAGACCCCATCTTATCTTTGGCGCTTCAGGCGCTGGAGTATCAGACCCCATCTTTGGGAATTTCAGATTCCCGGGAGGTGCTAAAATTAGCGGTTAACTGGGTACCGTTTATCTGCTCTGACAGTATAGGGTAGTAATAATAATAATAATAATAAAAAATATAATTACTTACCCCATACTGCGTTTTTGGCAGATCTCACTTTCTGACACCAAAACTGTTAGCTCAGATCTCGTCAGGAGGCAATCACGATGATATACAGCCCGTCAGTTGCTAACCCCCCTAATAGATAATGAATTTCCCCTTCATCCGGCCGTGAGTTATGACGACACACAGCACTCAAACTTAGCGCAGTCACAACTAATTTTATTGCAAGTGAAGCTCATATTTAAGGCATGTTTTGAGCGGGAAAGACTGCTCCAGACTGGTTTACAATTCATCAGTCAATAGCACATATCAGACAGAATAGTACATAAAAGGGCCTTTGCTTTCGCCATGCATTTGTGTCAATATGAGGTGTTCCCGTATCTGAATTTGTGTCCCACCAGAGTCGCCCCATCTGCATTCAGTTGTCATGTGTTAATGTAAGCAATTGTCAATTGTTTATGGGTGGCGTCAGCAATCTCTATGCAACATGTCTTGTAATCTAAATGCAAAATATCCAACTGTCAAGTGTTCAAATGAATGAATGGAGAGGCGGTTTAACATGTCGTCTAAATGCAGATTACGGCTGGCTGCTGTCCAAGGTGGATGAATGGTTGTCAGTCTTAGCTCGTTAATATGTAAATGCAAGGGCCCACATTTCATCACAGGATCGGCATAAACTGAAATATATATCTGAAATATCATAAGGCATGTTAATACAATCTTTCACCACTCCAGATGGTTGATTTCTTCATCCACAGACCAACACCACACTCACCTCAATCCAAAGATCCCTTTATTACCAGCAGGTCATAAACGCTTGTCCCATACAGTGGGTAAAGCGGTATATGAAGCAGCAGGGGTTTCCCGAACATCAATTCAATCTCAGGCACATAGTGCTCACTGCTTAAATTGGACACTTTTATTAAAAGAAATTTACTCACACAACACTCCTCTTGATCTAAAGCATTTCAGAATATACAGAGATCACTGATCTCCTGTCAGCACTGTAGGATAGCAGCTAGTGACGTCATTGAGTATGGCTTCTCTTCCCCTATGCATTACGTCCAACGGAACTTCGTCAGAAGAGTCCCCCACTGGATGTAACGCGTACAAGAGGAGGAGTCCTCTTACTGGCACTCATGGCTCTTGGGCTGGGCTGTGTGCATGCAGGCCACCCTCCCTTCTATGCCTTGTTTACTCTGCATTGCTTGTTGCTAGGAAGGGTTATAGGGGAGGTGCCTGGGGATGTGGCCTCGAAAGCTTTGGCAATCATCTGAGGTTACTTTGCCTGTGTCCTATACTCTACTCTAACAAGTCAACTTGGCTCCCTCCTTACATCATTTGATTGACAGCAAATGGCTCTGGCTGCTATCAATCTGCCCAATAAGGAGGGATTTTGTGCACATCGCTGGGTCGGGCTCAGAAAAAAAAAACCTTAAGGCTTTAGAACCACTTTACGATTTATTTTGTCAGTTTTAAGTTGTTTCACAGAAATTTCCAGTCCCTTCTTTTTTCATGGAAGGATACCAATAAATTTGTCCACATCTGTATCATAAAGTGGTTTCTAAAATGAATTCTATGACCAAATTATATCTTTTCGTCCTGAAGGAAAACCAATCAAATTAGACCAAATGTATGTTGCCCTTGTCGACCAGTTATTCTTTAGCTAAAATATTGTTTAATCACTTCCCGCAAACCAACGTACCTGTACATCGGCTTGAAAAAGTGGTTGTACCGGGGTGATGCCTGTAGCTGCAGGCATCAAGCCAGTACCATTTTTTTAGAGCCAGTGGTTTCTGATGAGAACAACCGATGTGTCTCAGAAGCCGCTTGGCAGTTATCCCAGCGGGTGCCGCCTTCCACACCAAAGAAAACGCATACATAAGTCACGCCCGCAGATGTAAACAGTGTTCAAATCACACGTGAGGTATCACCGCAATCGTCAGAACAAGAGCAATAATTCTAGCAAAAGATCTCCTCTGTAACTCTAAGCCGGTAACCATTAAAAATGTGTGAAATGTTAAACCGTAACATGTTAGATATCTGTTTACTTGGCATGACATCATCTTTCACAATATACAAAAAAATTGGGCTAACTTTACTGTTTAGTTTTTTATAATTCAGTGAAGTGTATTTTTTCCCCAAAAATTTACGTTTGAAAGGCTGCTGCGCAAATACCACATAACAAAAAATATTTCAACGACCGCCATTTTATTCTCCAGAGTCTTTGCTAAAAAATATATATAATTCTAAGTCAGGGGTTCAGGGTTTCTAAGTAATCTTCTAGCAAAAAATACTGATTTTAACTTGTAAACAACATGTGTCAGAAATAGTCTTGGTCCTTAAGCACATCAGTGTGAAAGAGCCCTAAATTGGTCAAGCCTGTGATAAATCAATCAGTTATGTGTATAGCCAACTTAATGGGAGGACGTGGACACTATACATAGTGGCACTGGTATGAAAGATGATAATCCATACCTGTGCCAGTGCCATTACATATACTGTTAACATCCTAAGCGCTTCACAGAGAACTTTTTGCGTGTTTGTTCCCTCCCCCCGAGGACAATTTCTAGCAGCTATGGACTATTGGCTTTACTAACCCTTTCCTTGTGGTACTCACACTCCTATTGCCATCTGATCTTCTTGTGTTGTTTTGTTGTGATAAGTGAACACTGTGCTGCTTTTATATTGTCCACCGGGGGCTTATTCTTCAGCAAGCTATATTGCAATTAGATGTTCTGAATCTGCTCACACTGCTCAGATATAAAAGTCAGGTGACTTCCGATCTGACTTTGCCCTGCAACTATTTACAATGGGGATCGAAGGTTTGGGCACCCCAGGTAAAAATTTGTATTAATGTGCATAAAGAAGCCAAGAAGAGATAGAAAAATCTCCAAAAGGCATCAAATTACAGATTATACATTCTTATAATATGTCAACAAAAGTTAGATTTTATTTACATCATTTACACTTTTAAAATAACAGAAAACAAAAAAATGGTGTCTGCAAAAGTTTGGGCACCCTGCAGAGTTAATATCACAGCTTGTAAACGCTTTTTGTAGCCAGCCAATAGTCTTTCAATTATTGTTTGAGGTATCTTTGCCCATTCTTCCTTACAAAAGTCTTCCAGTTCTTTGAGATTTCTGGGCTGTCTGTCACGCACTGCTCTTTTAAGGTCTATCCATACATTTTAAATTATGTTGAGGTCAGGGGATTGTGAAGGCCATGGTAAAACCTTCACTTTACGCCTCTTGATGTAATCCCCCGTGGATTTTGAGGTGTGTTTAGGATCATTATCCATTTGTAGAAGCCATCCTCTCTTTAACTTCAGCTTTTTCACAGATGGGATCAAGTTATCCAAAATTTGCTGACATTTTATTGAATCCATTTTCCCTTCTACTTGTGAGATCTTCCCTGTGCCACTGGCTGCAATACAACCCCAAAGCATGATTGATCCACCCCCATGCTTAACAGTTGGACAGAGGTTCTTTTCATTAAATTCTGTGCCCCTTCTTCTCCAAAGGTACCTTTGCTCATTCCGGCCAAAAAGTAAAATTTTAACCTCTCATCGGTCCACAGAATTTGTTTCCAAAATGCATCAGGCTTGTCTATATGTTCATTTGCAAAGTTCAAACGCTGATTTTTATGGTGAGGACGTAGAAGAGGTTTTCTTCTGATGACTCTTCCATGAAGACCATATTTGTACAAGTATCTCTTAATAGTGGAATAGTGTACCACAACTCCAGTGTCTGCCAGATCTTTCTGGAGGGATCGTGCAGTCAAACGTGGGTTTTGAATTGTTTTTCTCACAATCCTGACAGCTGTTGTCTGATATTTTTCTTGGTCTTCCAGATCTTGCTTTAACTTCCACTGTTCCTGATGACTGCCATTTCTTAATTACATTCCAAACAGAGGATATTGACATCTGAAAACGATTTGCTATCTTCTTATATCCTTCTCCAGCTTTGTGAGCGTCAACTATTTTCAGTTTCAGTTTTCTAGACAACTGCTGAGAAGATCCCATGGTGCTGATTGTTGGGGCAAGGTCAGATGAGTCTGGGCATTTAAAACCTTTGAGATTGACATCACCTGGTCTTCCCTGACGATGATTGAGAACAATCCATGACACTGGCAGGTCTCAGCCTTGCAAAGGGAGCAGTGCATGCTATAAATTCTACAGGGTACTACACAGGTTGGAGATACAGGGGATCTCCTAAAGAAAGTCAACTAAGGGCATCAACATGTAGGTGAAATAGATTAAACTTTATTAATGAAAAAATCAGATGTATACACACGTCGAGGACTCAGGACATGACATGTATCACAGATAAAATACAATGCATAAAAACAAACCACAATGTGACATTGCAGCAACCCGAGTTGTAAACAGTTGGACTGGTGGGATAAGGATATTAGGTAGTAGAAATGGGGGAGGCAAGACTGTCTTGTTCAAAAACCTGAAAAAGGTGTATAGATAACTATATCTCAATATCGGACCCAGTAGTAAACGTGAAGTCTGCCCAAGTGGGTGTGGAGCCAAAACGAATTAAGCAAAACTGATCAATGGGCAGGAAGTTAGTTGAACAGGATATGTCCTGTGTCTGCGGTCCTGGAAAGTCAGTGATGCTAGAGTAAAACAACCAGTCAGTACTGGATGGATGGCTCCATTTGTTTAGGACAGAGTATGTGGCGAAGGTGATACAGTCCAGCAGACACAATACCTTATGAAAGTGGAGGGCGATGTATGCCGACCGGTAAAGGTCCCGGTAGGTGACCATAGATCTCTGATAGATGCAGCCTGGCCACGTGTCCCCGTCGTTCCTCCTTCCTCTTCCGCTCCTCCGAGCTTGCTTGGGAGTAGGTGGGCTTACAGTTTGCGGCCGGACATGGATGGCGGCTTGACGCTGGATGCGGCCGTAGGGCGCACTATCGTAGGTCATCAAAGTCCCATTGGCTGAATCCGGATGACGCGGTGCTGACGCCCTTCACTGGCGTCCAGCCAGTTTCCTCAGAGCTAAAGAGGGATGTCCTATGGAATCCTATATAGGGGCAAGTAATTAGTGGCACCTGTGTTTCAGAATGGAAATAGGCTGTAATACCGTATTTTGGCCACATGATGCGCTCGCCAGGAAAAAACATAGTTCGCCTCGATTTTAATCATTCGGATTTCCCAGGGAAAACCCACCTGAATAAGTGATATATTGGTCATTCCTGGGAATATTTCAGCGATTTAGGTATTCAAAAGTTAAAAAATACAGGATGCTGTGGGTGAAAATTCCAATTGATAATTGGTACAGACATCAAAACATTATATTATAACCATGAATCAAGATTAAAAGTGAAAATGAACACTGTGGCCGCAGGACACCACTGATCAGGTTAAAAGTTAACAATGGAGTAAGAGGCCCTCAGTAATGTGAATAGCTAGGCTAAATCGTCAACAGGCTATATCCCATCTAGCAAAGAAATTTTTATATGAGTTAATCTTGCCAGTTTATTATAAGCATCTGGGTCAATAGGGATACATTGCCAGATAGGGGATTGCTAAGGACATTGGGAGAGGATAAATTTCCCAGGACAAAATGAAATAAAGCAAAATCAAACGGGGATGAAACAAGATGGAGATGGCAATAACGATGGCAACAACAGACAGATGGATGGGGGATGAGAGAGGGGTAGGGGCCACCCCTCCTCCTCTTTCTAACCCCATACGTATGAAAAGAGAACAATGATGGTAAGCTCTGGCTAACATAAGGAAATTACCATGGTGGGGAGAACCTAGTTCAATGTTCAAGGAATGGTTGAAGGCTAAGTTCCACATTCAGGCCTCTGGGGGCTAGTGACCCCATTCTGAAAATCCAATATTTTTCTTTCTGCATCAGAATGGTGTCAAAGTCCCCCCTCCTTAGTGGGAGCTTGAGTGCAAAAATCCCTCATACTTTGAGGCCTTCTGGATTAGAATTATGGTATTCCAAGAAGTGAAGAGGTACTGTTTTTTTGTCTTCTTTTTTCCTTATGTCTGCCAGATGCTCCCCTATTCTGACTTTCAACTGTCTCTTGGTTTTTCCTATATAGGTTTTGTTACAGGGGCAGATGAGTTGGTATATCACCCGTGTTGTCTGGCAGTTGATAAATCCATCTCTTTGAAAAGATTCAGAGCCATCACAGTTGGTGAATGAATCTGATTTCAGGACAAATCTACAAATAGAGCACTTGCCACAGGCAAACATACCTTTTAATGGCGGTAGAGAGGAAAGCCAGTTATCTCCCGCTTTAGATTTCTTGCTCTTCTCGCCGTGACGAGGGGTCTCGGGCCAACTATTTTGTTTATTAATGGAGACACAGTCAAGACTCCCCAATGTTTATGCAAGATGCCCTTAACTTGGTCCCATTGGGTCCCAAATTTTGTAATTATCCGGGGGTATGATCTTTCCAAATTGTTTGTTACAATGGGTTTTTCTTTCCTAGTTGTGAGGAGATCGGCCCTTTCTCTAAGTGCTGCCTTTTTTCGGGCTCTTTTGATTGTTCTATTAGAGTACCCTCTTTCTCTAAACCTTTTATGGAGTTCCCTGGCTTCAGTCTGATAGTCGGAGGGATCCGAACAATTCCTTTTAATGCGTAGGAATTGGCCTACCGGAATACCCTTCATCAGGGGTCTAGGATGATGACTATCCGCCGCCAGTAAGGTATTAGCCGCTGTTATTTTTCTAAAGGTTTTAGTCTTTAGTTTGTTGTTCTCCTGGACAAGGAGGAGGTCAAGAAACGGGAGTTCATTTTGAGTGACCATATATGTCAGCTTTATGTTTCTGTCATTTTCATTAAGATCCTCAATGAAGGTGTCCAGTTGGGGGAGGGTACCCTTCCAGAGGAGCAGGACATCGTCGATGTACCTCAGCCACATGTGACAGTGGCTGAGGTACATCAGGGATGGATATACTAGCTGCTCCTCCCAGAGGCCCAAGTGTAGGCAGGCATATGCCGGCGCCCAAGGTTCCCCCATGGAGGTCCCTCTCACCTGTTGGTAATAAATGTTGAGGAACTGAAATAAGTTATCAAGCATAAACTCCAGGAGTTCAACGATGAACTCGTTGTGTGTTCCTAATCTTGGGAATTTGAGTTGTAAGAAATGTGCCACTGCAGGGTGCCCAAACTTTTGCATACGCCATTTTTTTTGTTTTCTGTCATTTTGAAAATGTCAATGATGGAAATAAAATCTAACTTTTGTTGACATATTATAAGAATGTCTAATCTGTAATTTGATGCCTTTTAGAGATTTTTCTATTTTTCCTTGGCTTCTTTATGCACATTAATACAAATTTTTACTTGGGGTGCCCAAACTTTTGATCCCCACTGTATACTCTATGGCAATAAAGTCATATTAAAGTCGGACCAAAGTAGTTCAGGAACCTTTTCTAAAGTCGGAGTGACTTCTGTCGGATCAGTTAAGTCGGCTCTCATAGGGAAACATTTAATTTGACATGCCAATGCGACTTGCGCTCTCACAAGTCAAGTCCCATGTCGCACCAGTGTGAACCGGGCCTATGGCTATGTGGTTTTTCAAGGGTGCTGCTCAGAGTGTGTGTGAATTAACTGGTTCGAAAGGATGTAGTGCGTGACACTTTTTAGGTACATTTTCCTTTCAAGGGTACCTGCATAACAAGTCTGAACAGAATTACCAAAGCTTTGGCGAGTAAATTTAAATATAGGTATTTTAACTGTATATTTGTTTGCTTGCCTAGAGTTTAGCTTTAACTTAGATATTTTAAAACCTTTGTCCTTGGTGTATAGAATGTGTTGACAAAAAATTGCATTTTGGCACTAGAAAACTGACAAAATTTTTATCCTACTGTTTCCTTAGTAAAGAATTGTGGCCCCTACTGGATAAATGGGTGAAGCGCAAAAAAGGCAATCCTAATATATCATTTGTCTCTGATATCATTGCCGCTACAGTACTTCGTCTAGTAGGTAAGTGTTGCTGTTAATGTTTCTCTTACCTTTTCAAGCCATAATCCTTGACAAACATAGTTAAAAAAGGAAGAAAGAATGATGCAGTTTTATTGTTCCTCTGCTCATTTTAATTGCTTTTTCAGAAGCAGAGGACGAAAAGAAGGCAACTTTAGGTGCCTGAACTTGTGCTCATATACCTTGTACAGCTCCCAGGTGCCCTGAATCCTGGGGTGTTTCTTTTATGTGAATCTTGACAGGCTCCTGTAATTGAGCACTTGCCACACATTGCCTGTCTCCCTTTTTCTCAAGGGTCCACTCATTATAGTTATGGACACATATGAGACAGGGAAAGTGTAAGCCATCCTCCTTTAACAAAAAAATATTTCTACTTTGGTAGCATGGAAATGTTAGAGTTAGAATGTAAGAATGATCTAGCAATACCCTGAAAAGACTGATCTAAAGTAGGCAAATAAATACCAACATTCTTACACCTGCACTGGTGCAATGAAGTTGGAATAGAAAGGGGCCATCCTCAAACTGTTCCCACAAAGTTGGAAACATGAAATTGTCCAAAATGTCTATGTATGCTGATGCCTTAAGAGTTCCTTTCACTGGAACTAAGGGGCCAAGCCCAACCCAAAAAAAAAAAGAAAACCCCACACCATAATTAAATGATTGGGACCAGTGCACAATTTAAGGTCCATAAAGACATGGATGAGTGAGTTTGGGGTGGAGGAACTTTACTGGCCTGCACAGAGTCCTGACCTCAACCTGATAGAACACTTTTGGAATGAATTAAACTGGAGACTGCAAGCCAGGCCTTCTCATCCAACATCAGTGCCTGACCTTACAAATGCGCTTCTGGAAGAATAGTCAAACATTTCCATAGACACACTCCCAAACCTTGTGGACAGCATTCCCAGAAGAGTTGAAGCTGTTATAGCTGCAAAGGGTGGGTGAACTCACTACTGAACCCTACAGACTAAGACTGGGATGCCATTAAGGTTCATGTGCGTGTAAAGGCAGGCGTCCCAATTCTTTTGGTAATATAGTGTATGTGTGTGTGTATATGTGTATATATATATATATATACATATACAGTATCTCACAAAAGTGAGTACACCCCTCACATTTTTGTAATTATTTTTTATATCTTTTAATGTGACAACACTGAGCCCCCATTCACACTAGGGCGACTCACGAGGCGACTTGTGTCGCCCCAGGTCGCTTGACATGACCAAACCAATGTAAATGAATCAGTGCCGTCTTAATTGCCGCTATTAAGGTCGCTCCGACTTCAGAAAAGGGTCCTGTACTACTTTCAGGCGACCAGTGATCCGACCTGTCCCATATACTTCAATGGGAGTCGCCTCCTTATCTTAATTGAAGCGACCTGTAATCCAACTTGTCATCCGACTTTGCTAAAAAATGGCAGTGAACAAGAAAAGAGCATAATTTTCTTGCAGGCATTAGCGGTCATTTTTTTAGGCAGGCATGTCATTTTTTGGATTTCGTTTCTGGGGGGTCTAAAAAGTGTCCCTGTCAAGTTTCAGCTCTGTAGCATGTCCAGAACCCCTAAAAAAAATTCATTTTTCTTTTAATTTTTTGTAGTGTCTTTACCAGCTGTCTTTTATACTTGCAGGCATTCATCAGCGGTCATTTTTTTAGGCAGGCATGTCATTTTTTGGATTTCGTTTCTGGGGGGTCTACAAAGTGTCCCTGTCAAGTTTCAGCTCTGTAGCATGTCCAGAACCCCTAAAAAAAATCATTTTTCTTTTAATTTTTTGTAGTGTCTTACCAGCTGTCTTTTTTTCTTGCAGGCATTTAGCGGGCATTTTTTTAAGCAGGCATGTCATTTTTGGGATTTCGTTTCTGGGGGGTCTAAAAAGTGTCCCTGTCAAGTTTCAGCTCTGTAGCATGTCCAGAACCCCTAAAAAACATCATTTTTACTATATTTTCAGGGATACGGCTTCTCTGCGGCTGGCTTTTTTTCTTGCAGGCATTTAGCGGGCATTTTTTTAGGCAGGCATGTCATTTTCTGGATTTAGTGTCTGGGGGGTCTAAAAAGTGTACCTGTCAATTTTCAGCTCTGTAGCATGTCCAGAACCCCTAAAAAACAGCATTTTTACTATATTTTCAGGAATACGGCTTCTCTGCAGCTGGCTTTTTTTCTTGCAGGCATTTAGCGGGCATTTTTTTAGGCAGGCATGTCATTTTTTGGATTTCGTTTCTGGGGGGTCTACAAAGTGTCCCTGTCAAGTTTCAGCTCTGTAGCATGTCCAGAACCCCTAAAAAAAATCATTTTTCTTTTAATTTTTTGTAGTGTCTTACCAGCTGTCTTTTTTTCTTGCAGGCATTTAGAGGGCATTTTTTTAAGCAGGCATGTCATTTTTGGGATTTCGTTTCTGGGGGGTCTAAAAAGTGTCCCTGTCAAGTTTCAGCTCTGTAGCATGTCCAGAACCCCTAAAAAACATCATTTTTACTATATTTTCAGGGATACGGCTTCTCTGCGGCTGGCTTTTTTTCTTGCAGGCATTTAGCGGGCATTTTTTTAGGTAGGCATGTCATTTTCTGGATTTAGTGTCTGGGGGGTCTAAAAAGTGTACCTGTCAATTTTCAGCTCTGTAGCATGTCCAGAACCCCTAAAAAACAGCATTTTTACTATATTTTCAGGAATACGGCTTCTCTGCAGCTGGCTTTTTTTCTTGCAGGCATTTAGCGGGCATTTTTTTAGGCAGGCATGTCATTTTCTGGATTTAGTGTCTGGGGGGTCAAAAAAGTGTCCCTGTCAAGTTTCAGCTCTGTAGCATGTCCAGAACCCCTAAAAAACAGCATTTTTACTATATTTTCTGTAATATGGCTTCTCTGCGGCTGGCTTTTTTTCTTGCAGACATTTTACGGGCATTTTTTGGGTGTCTTTGGAGGCATGTGCTTCTTAAAAATTATAGGAAAAAAGCTCTTTTTTTTTTTTTACGTTTCTGGACAGACAAACAAAGCTATGTGAGACACACAACACTGCACACATGGGAAAAAGGAAATATGTAAAAAAAAAAACCACAGGAAAAGGAAATTAGGTCACAAGACATCAGATTGTGATTGGCCAAATAAAAAGTTGCCTCGCGATTAGGTCGCGTCAAAGTCGCGCCAAAGTCGCGTCAAAATCGCGTCAAAGTCGCGCTGGAAGCGACGCTACTTTAGTGGTAGCGGCAGTGTGAACCAGCACTGAAGAAATTATACTTTGCTACAATGTAAAGTAGTATGTAAACTTGCTGTCCCCTCAAAACAACTCAACACAGCCATTATTGTCTAAACCGCTGGCAACAAAAGTGAGTACACCCCTAAGTGAAAATGTCCAAGTGAGCCCAATGTGTCAATATTTTGTGTGGCCATCATTATTTTCCAGCATTTCCTTAACCCTCTTGGGCATGGAGTTCATCAGAGCTTCACAGGTTGTCATTGGAGTCCTCTTCCACTCCTCCATGAGGATATCATGGAGCTTGTGGATGTTAGAGACCTTGCACTCATCCACCTTCCATTTGAGAATACCCTCAGCTTCTTTAGCAAGGCAGTGGTCTTCTTGGAGGTGTGTTTAGGGTTGTTATTTTGGAATACTGCCCTGTGGCCCAGTCTCTGAAGGGAGGGGGATCATGCTCTGCTTCAGTATGTCACAGTATATGTTGGCATTCATGATTCCATCAATGAACTGTAGCTCCCCAGTGCCAGCAGCACTTATATGCAGCCCCAGACCATGACACTACCACCACCATGCTTGACTGTAGGCAAGACACACTTGTCTTTTTACTCCTCACCTGGTTGCCACCACACACGCTTGACACCATCTGAACCAAATAAGTTTATCTTGGTCTCATCAGACCACAGGACATGATTCCAGAGTCATCCATGTTCTTAGTCTGCTTGTCTTCAGCAAACTGTTTGCAGACTTTCTTGTGCATCATCTTTAGAAGAGGCTTACTTCTGGGATGACAGCCATGCAGCCCAATTTGATGCAGTGTGGAGCGTTTGGTCTAAGCACTGACAGGCAGGGCCGGCGCTCCCGCTAGGCGAGCTAGGCGGTCGCCTAGGGCGCACTGCTGCCTAGGGGCGCAGTCACGGATGTAGTTCTCCCTCCTGCTCCCACCGCGGATGCTGGCCCCTTCGCGCTGCGCGCCCCCCGTGGATGCTGCCCCCCCCCCCGCGCTGCGCCCCCCCCATGAATGCTGGCCCCCGTAGTGCTTTCCTCCTCTCTCTGCGCCTGTGATGTGCAGCTCCGCCCACCGCTACTTCTGGGTTTCGTCACATCATGGAGCCGTGGGCGGCAGGAAGGGAAGTGCTGGCGGCGGGACTGGCTGCCCCGAAGACCAGAGAACACAGGATGCTGAGCCGTGAGGAGGCGGTGCTGTGGCTGCTCGGGGAGAGGTAAGATTACTGCATGGAGACCTTTGTGTGCTGCGCCTTATGTTACCGGAAACCCTGCTACCCCCTCTCACCTGACACCCTGCTACCCCCCTCACCTGGCACCTTGTCCTCCCACCTGACACCCTGCTACCCCCCACCTGACACCCTGCTACCCCCTCTCACCTGACAGCCCCTGACACCCTGCTACCCCCCCACCTGACACCCTGCTACCCCCCCCACCTGACACCCTGATACCCCCACCTGACACCCTGCTACCCCCGCTCACCTGACACCCCCTAACACCCCCTCTCACCTGACACCTTGTCCTCCCACCTGACACCCTGCTACCCCCACCTGACACCCTGCTACCCCCCACCTGACACCCTGCTACCCCCCTCACCTGACACCTTGTCCTCCCACCTGACACCCTGCTACCCCCCACCTGACACCCTGCTACCCCCCTCACCTGACACCTTGTCCTCCCACCTGACACCCTGCTATCCCCCACCTGACACCCTGCTACCCCCTCTCACCTGACACCCTGCTACCCCCCTCACCTGACACCCTGTCCTCCCACCTGACACCCTGCTACCCCCTCTCACCTGACACCCTGTCCCCCCACTACCCCCTCTCACCTGACACCCCCTAACACCCTGCTACCCCCCTCACCTTGTCCTCCCACCTGACACCCTGCTATCCCCCACCTGACACCCTGCTAACCCCCCTACCTGACACCCTGCTACCCCCCTCACCTGACACCCTGTCCCCCCACTACCCCCTCTCACCTGACACCCCCTAACACCCTGCTACCCCCCTCACCTGACACCCTGTCCCCCCACCTGACACCCTGCTACCCTCCACCTAACACCCTGCTACCCCCTCTCACCTGACACCCTGCTACCCCCCTCATCTAACACCCTGTCCCCCCACCTGACACCCTGCTACCCCCTCACCTGACACCCTGTCCCCCCACCTGACACCATGCTACCCCCTCTCACCTAACACCCCCTGACACCCTGCTACCCCCCTCACCTGACACCCTGCTACCCCCCTCACCTGACACCTTGTCCTCCCACCTGACACCCTGCTATCCCCCACCTGACACCCTGCTACCCCCTCTCACCTGACACCCTGCTACCCCCCTCACCTGACACCCTGCCCTCCCACCTGACACCCTGCTACCCCCTCTCACCTGACACCCCCTGACACCCTGCTAACCCCCCTACCTGACACCCTGCTACCCCCCTCACCTGACACCCTGTCCCCCCACTACCCCCTCTCACCTGACACCCTGCTACCCCCCTCACCTGACACCCTGTCCCCCCACCTGACACCCTGCTACCCCCCACCTAACACCCTGCTACCCCCTCTCACCTGACACCCCCTGACACCCTGCTACCCCCCTCATCTAACACCCTGTCCCCCCACCTGACACCCTGCTACCCCCTCACCTGACACCCTGTCCCCCCACCTGACACCATGCTACCCCCTCTCACCTAACACCCCCTGACACCCTGCTACCCCCCCTCACCTGACACCTTGTCCTCCCACCTGACACCCTGCTACCCCCCCTCACCTGACACCTTGTCCTCCCACCTGACACCCTGCTATCCCCCACCTGACACCCTGCTATCCCCCCACCTGACACCCTGCTATCCCCCCACCTGACACCCTGCTATCCCCCCACCTGACACCCTGCTATCCCCCCACCTGACACCCTGCTATCCCCCACCTGACACCCTGCTACCCCCCTCACCGGACACCTTGTCCTCCCACCTGACACCCTGCTATCCCCCACCTGACACCCTGCTACCCCCTCTCACCTGACACCCTGCTACCCCCCCACCTGACACCCTGCTACCCCCCCACCTGACACCCTGCTACCCCCCCTCACCTGACACACTGTTCTCCCCCCACCCGGACACACTGCTCTCCCCCCTCCTTGACACTATGAGTAATGCAAGTATAGGGGGGAGTATGGAGAATGCATTGATGCAAGTGCTGCGAATATAGGAACATAGGGAAATTTTGACGTTTTTTTTAATTTATTTATGGGGGGGGGGGTGCAAGTAGCTGGTCTTGCCTAGGGTGCAGAATAGTCTAGCACCGGCCCTGCTGACAGGCTGATCCCCCACCCCTTCAACCACTGCGGCAATGCTGGAAGCACTCATACGTCTATTTCCAGAAGAAAACCTCTGGATTTGACGCTGAGCATGTGCACTCACCTTCTTTGGTCAACCATGGCAAGACCTGTTGTGAGTGGAACCTGTCCTGGTAAACCGCTGTATGGTCTTGGCAACTGTGCTGCAGCTCAGTTTCAGGGTCTTGACAATCTTTTTATAGCCTAGGCTATCTTAATGTAGAGCAACAATTCTTTTTTTTCAGATCCTCAGAGAGTTCTTTGCCATGAGGGGCCATGTTGAACTTCCAGTGACCAGTATGAGAGAGTGAGAGCGATAACACCAAATTTAACACACCTGCTCTCCATTCACACCTGAGACCTTGTAACACTAACTAGTAACATGACACCGGGGAGGGAAATTAGCTAATTGGACCCAATTTGTACATTTTCACTTAGGGGTGTACTCACTTTTGTTGCCAGCAGGTTTAGACATTAATGGCTGTGTGTTAGTGTTAATTTGTTGTCCCCTCAAAATAACTCGTTATACAAGCTGTACACTCACTACTTAACATTGTAGCAAAGTATAATTTCTTCAGTGTTGTCACATGAAAAGATATAATAAAATATTTACAAAAATGTGAGGGGTGTACTCACTTTTGTGAAATACTGTATATAGATTTGCTGCTTGCCTGTGGTTTGCATTTACCATCTACAAGTTTTTAGCCAATCTTTTTACAAGGGTGGCTGCTTCATCCCCAAAATTATTTTCAGTAAAGCAGAGTCCCAGAAGGAGGTTGGCGGCTGCCTCCTCTTCTGCAGCAGTTAGTGATAGTCACAGGCAGTAAGTGTGGAGCTGAACCCAGAGGTCCAGGAGAGCTGACTGAGGAGTTGGAGCACTGCAAAAATCTGGAAAGCAGTATCGTGAGTACAGAGGGTCTGCCCAGGAAGGGGACCGCTCCGGGTAGTGCAGTCAGCGGATGGGTGTCGGCTAGTCCACAGGAAGGGGCAACTGGGGGAGTTCCCTGAAGAGAAACACAAATAGGAACATTCAAGTGGCAGGATGAAGCCTTGCCACATTCTCAAGTTAGAAGTCCTCTGAACTGTGAATAGTAAACAGTTGGAGTATCCCACTCATCCCTTCTCTTATCCCAAAATAAATAAATAAAACAAAAACAGCAACCCCTAGACTGATCATTGACTGAGCCAAGAACTTAAAGTATTAAGATTTCTGCAAGCAGTTGCTACAGGTAACCCAGGGGAATCCAAGAGTGCTATTCTTCAGCAGTCCTCTAGGGGGCAGTGCTATATATACAGTGCCTTGCGAAAGTATTCAGCCCCCTTGAACTTTTCGACCTATTGCCACATTTCAGGCTTCAAACATAAAGATAAAAAAATGTATTTTTTTTGTGAAGAATCAACAAGTGGGACACAATGATGAAGTGGAACGAAATTTATTGGATATTTCAAACTTTTTTAACAAATAAAAAACTGAAAAATTGGGCGTGCAAAATTATTCAGCCCCCTTAAGTTAATACTTTGTAGCGCCACCTTTTGCTGCGATTACAGCTGTAAGTCGCTTGGGGTATGTCTCTATCAGTTTTACACATCAAGAGACTGAAATTTTTGCCCATTCCTCCTTGCAAAACAGCTCGAGCTCAGTGAGGTTGGATCGAGAGCGTTTGTGAACAGCAGTTTTCAGTTCTTTCCACAGATTCTCGTTTGGATTAAGGTCTGGACTTTGACTTGGCCATTCTAACACCTGGATATGTTTATTTGTGAACCATTCCATTGTAGATTTTGCTTTATGTTTTGGATCATTGTCTTGTTGGAAGACAAATCTCCGTCCAGTCTCAGGTCTTTTGCAGACTCCATCAGGTTTTTTTCCAGAATGGTCCTGTATTTGGCTCCATCCATCTTCATATCAATTTTAACCATCTTCCCTGTCCCTGCTGAAGAAAAGCAGGCCCAAACCATGATGCTGCCACCACCATGTTTGACAGTGGGGATGGTTACATAGTTACATAGTTAAATAGTAGGTGAGGTTGAATAAAGACAATAGTCCATCCAGTTCAACCTGTGTAGGTGTGTGTGACTGTAATCATCTAACATAGCCTTTAATCTCCTGATCCTTGAGATGCAAGTCTAAGAGTCTTTTGAAAGTCACCATACTACCCGCAGAAACCACCTCTTATGGTAGACAATTCCACAATCTTGTAGCCCTAACAGTAAATAACCCCCCACGTTGCCTGAGGTTAAAACGCTTCTCCTCTAATCGCATTGTATGTCCTCGAGTCCTCATGCAATTCCTTCGAATGAACAGCTTTTTTTCTAAGCTGAGATCCCCATTAAGATATTTCTAAATTGCTATTATGTCCCCTCTCAGACGTCTCTTCTCCAGGGAGAATAAATCAAGCGATTGCAGACACTCCTCATAATCAAGGTCCTCCAATCCCCTAATTAGTTTAGTTGCCCTTCTCTGGACTTTCTCCAGCTCCAACACATCCCTCCTGAGGACTGGCGACCAGAACTGGACAGAATACTCCAGATGCGGTCGGACCAGAGTTTTATAAAGTGGAAGGATTATAGTCTTATCTCTGGAATACATCCCTTTCTTTATGCATGCTAATATTCTATTGGCTTTGGAAGCTGCCGCTTGACATTGCATGCTGTTGCCTAATCTATCATCAACCAAGACTCCCAGATCTTTCTCCATTTTTGATTCCCCCAAGGGTTCCCCTCCTAACGTGTATTGTGTTTTTATGTTTTTAGTCCCCAAGTGCAAAACCTTACACTTCTCCACATTAAACCTCATTTGCCATGTCGTTGCCCACTCCGTAATTTTGTCCAGGTCATTCTGTAGGATATCTGCTTCATGCTGTGTAGTTATTGCCCTGGCCAATTTTGTGTCATCTGCAAAAACTGATAACGAACTACTGATCCCGTCCTCAATGCTGTTTATGAATAAATTGAACAAGGTTGGTCCCAAGACTGAGCCTTGGGGGACCCCGCTTACCACCTCAGACCAGTCTGAGTATGCGCTGTTTATTACCACCCTTTGGACACGGCCTTTTAGCCAGTTCCGTATCCAAGAGCAAACCCTGCTGTCGATACCTGCAGACCTTATTTTATAAATTAAGCGCTTGTGGGGAACTGTATCAAACGCCTTAGCGAAATCCAAGTACACCACATCCACTGGTCTGCCCCTATCTAGCTCACAGCTCACCTCCTCGTAGAATGCTAAGAGATTGGTTTGACAAGAATGCCCATTTGTAAACTCGTGCTGGTTACTACTGATGATGATGTTGTCTTTAGCATATTCTACGATATAGTCCCTTATCATCCCCTCCAAAAGTTTACAAATTATTGATGTCAAGCTGACAGGCCTATAATTTCCCGGGATATGCCTCTGGCCCTTTTTGAATATCGGAATCACGTTAGCCTTCCTCCAATCCCCTGGTACATCTCCTGTCCTAATACTGTCAGCAAAGATCAGGAACAGTGGTCTAGATATAACCATACTGAGTTCCTTGAGCACTCTCGGATGTACGCCATCCGGGCCTGGTGATTTGTTTGTGTTAAGTTTATCCAGAGGCAAGTCCTGTGTATTACTACTAACCAAACAGTCGTGGTCAGTGTACCCCTCCTTTTCCTGCGTAAAGACTGACGAGAAAAAAGCATTCAGCACGGTTGCTTTTTCAGTGTCCTCTGTAACCATCCTCCCATCATCGTTAATTATGTGCGCAATATGCTCTGCCCTAGTTTTTTTGCTGTTGATATATTTAAAGAATTTCTTTGGGTTTTTTTTACTATCCTCCGCTATTTGTCTCTCAAAGTTGATTTTAGCCATCTTGATTTTGTGTTTACACTTCTTATTTGCCTCCTTGTATTGCTGGAAGGTCGATACTGTGCCCTCTGATTTATATTTCTTGAAGGACAATTTTTTTCCCCTAATAAGTTTTTTAACGCTACGGTTTAGCCAGCCAGGTTTGGCTTTGTCTCTTCTAAATTTATTCCCCATAGGAATGCACTGCAAGATGCCTTTGCTTAATATGTTCCTAAAACATTCCCATTTTTCCTCTGTGGTCAGTGATCCCAGGGTTTGGTCCCAGTTTACCCTTTCCATCAATGAGTACGATTTTGGAAAGTTTGCCCGTCTGAAGTTTAGGGTTCTTATGTTCCCCACTTGCCTTTTTATATTGTTATTTATACTAAATGTGATCATCCTGTGATCGCTAGAGCCCAGGTTGTCCTGGACTCCTACCTCCGAGATTATGTCTGGGTCATTAGTGATCAATAGAACCAGGATTGCGTTTTCTCTGGTAGGGGAATTCACCAATTGTGACATGTAGTTGTCCTGTAAGGTTTCCGTGAATAGACGGGCCTTATGTTAGTGTGCAGTCCCCTCTTCCCAGTCAATGTCGGGATAATTGAAGTCCCCCAATACGATGACTGATCCCAGTTTTGCCACTTTACCCATTAGTGCTAAAAATTCCTGCTCTACCTCCTCCCCTTGGTTAGGTGGCCTATAGCAAACCCCCACAATTACTTTCCCCTTTTCTCCTTCCCTAAGGAGTTCTACCCACACGGATTCTAAATCCATGCTCATCCCATCCGTAATGTCACTCCTTTCTAGCACCTTTATATTGTTCTTGACATAGAGACATACCCCTCCCCCTCTTTTTCCTACCCTGTCCTTTCCGGTACACCGAATACCCTTGGATATTGGCCAGCCAGTCATGTGAGGGGTCGAACCAAGTTTCTGTTATTCCCACAAGGTCTATGTCCTCCTCATGTACTAACATTTCCAATTCTTCCATTTTATTAGCTAGGCTCCTGGCATTAGCATATACCCCTCTTAGTTTTACGGAAGTTAAACGTGATTGGCGGTTATGTTTATTTCTGTTTGGTCTGCGGTTTTCCCGCACAGACCTGCCAATTGACGTTGTCGACCTACTGTCGCTGCTGACCCTACAACTGCCTTCAGTCCTCTGCTCCCTCCTGACTGATTCTACTTCTGAGCCCTCCCCCCCGTCTCCTAGTTTAAAAGCCCCTCCAACTTGTTGGCCATCTTTCTCCCCAAAAGAGCTGTACCGTCCCCATTAAGGTGCAGCCCATCCTTACTAAAGAGCTGGTGTGTTCAGGGTGATGAGCTGTGTTGCTTTTACGCCAAACATAATGTTTTGCATTGTTGCCAAAAAGTTCGATTTTGGTTTCATCTGACCAGAGCACCTTCTTCCACGTTTGGTGTGTCTCCCAGGTGGCTTGTGGCAAACTTTAAACAACACTTTTTATGGATATCTTTAACCACTTGCCGCCCGCCCACCCACCGTCAAATGACGGTGGAGTGGAGCGTTGCGGCCATTGTTCTGGGCCGACATCATATGACGTCGGCCCATTCAGGCAGGGCAGGCGCGCGATCGTGTGCGTGCCGCCCTGCACTGTCGGTGGCGGCGTGTCCCCGAGACACAGCGCGTCACCGGCAGGGGGGAAACAGCCAATGGACATGGCTGTTTTCCACTTGATCGGCTGTGTTCTAATCACACAGCCGATCACAATAGAGAAGTCCGGAAGAAGACCGCGCATGCGCGATCGGGAGCGCGCAGCGTGGTCATGTCGGTGGCTCTGTGTTCCCTAGGAACACAGCTAGTCACTGGCAGTAGTAAACAGCCACTGACAGTGGCTGTTTACTATGTGATCGACTGTGAATCCATTCACAGCCGATCACAAATGTAAATACAGAGCAGTAACTCACTGGTACTAGCTCTTCTCCCCTCACACACTGTTTCCAGTGTGAGGAGAGCAGAGCCAGAAACAGTGAGTTACTGCTCTGTATACCTGTCAAAGTAAAAGCACACCAATAAACGTCCCCACACAGTCCTCAGCCCCCCCCCCCAATTGCACCTGTCACCTCATCAGTGCCCAGAAATTGCCACCCATAAAGTGCCCCTGTCACCAGAGACTGTCATCAGTACCGCCGTGCACCATCGCCCGTCACCTGTCACCCATCGGTGACCATCGCCCGTCACCTGTCACCCCATCAATCACCGTCACCTGTCACCCCATCAGTGATCATCATCCGTCACCCCATCAATCATCGTCACTTGTCACCCCATCAGTGATCGTCATCTGTCACCCCATCAATCATCGTCACTTGTCACCCCATCAGTGATTGTCATCTGTCACCCCATTAATCCTCGTCACCTGTCACCCCATCAGTGATCGTCATCTGTCACCCCATCAATCATCGTCACCTGTCACCCCATCAGTCATCGTCATCTGTCACCCCCGTCACCTGTCACCCCATCAGTCATCGTCATCTGTCACCCCATCGTCATCTGTCACCCCATCAATCATCGTCATCTGTCAACCCATCAGTCATCATCTGTCACCCCATCAGTCATCGTCATCTGTCACCCCATCAATCATCGTCATCTGTCACCCCATCAATCATCGTCATCTGTCACCCCATCAGTCATAATCCTCTGTCACCCCATCAGTGATTGTCATCTGTCACCCCATCAATCCTCGTCATCTGTCACCCCATCAGTCATCGTCATATGTCGCCCCATCAGTCATCGTCATCTGTCACCCCATCAGTCATCGTCACCTGTCACCCCATCAGTCATCGTCACCTGTCAACCGATCAGTCATCGTCACCTGTCAACCCATCAGTCATCGTCATCTGTCAACCCATCAGTCATCGTCCTCTGTCACCCCATCAGTGACCATCACCTGCCACCTATCAGTCACCTGCCACCCATCAGTGATCATCCGCAGTCAACCGTCGCCCATCGCATAGCCCATCACAGCCAGCATGTCAAAAAGGATGTACAGCAGCGAGGAGGCCCTTCAGGTCCTCTCCATGACTGATGAGAGCACCGGGGAGCTTTCATCAGTATCCGAATCCGATTCGGAATTTGAAATCGCTAATAGTAGCGGATCGGAGATGGACTCGGACTATTCCTGTACACTTTCCTTTATAGAATGTATTTTGTAGTGTAATTCTTGGAATGTACATGCTATGTGTTAGAAATATGAGGGGCCTTCAAAAATGATAGGTTGTCAGGAAATTAGATGTGTATTTTATGTTCTCAGAATGCCTGACGGTGCTACTTGAATGTTGGGCCTCTGTATGTGGACAGGCTATGTAAAAGTCTCACACGTGTGGTATTGCCATACTTAGGAGGAGTAGCAGAATGTATTTTGGGGTACAATTTTTGGTATATACATGCAACCACTTACCAACCGCCTAACGACTATATACGTCGGCCATTTAAAGCTAAATACTGGGGTTATGGCAGCAGATAGATGCCATAACCCCGGTATTTTTTTAAACGGCGGGCGGTCGGCTTTCAGATAAGGGTGGTCCCAGTGGCGGATTCGCTGCAAAATTACCCTTACGGTGCAGGGGAAGAGGTGCCCCCCCCTCCCGCCGCGTCCCAGACGTTTTCCCAGCTTACCGGACCCGCCGGCAGCGGGGAAAAATATCCGGTTCCGGATCCTCAGAGACTATGATCTTGGAGGACCAGAGCTACGTCAAAAGTCGTTGCCTAGCAACCAGTTTAACCACCTCCCACCCGGGCCATTGTAGATATACGGCCGGGCGGGAGTCTCGTCCTTCTGAATGGACATTCCGGAACGTCCTTCAGAAGGAGAGAGATCACGCCGCCGCGGGCGCGCGCAGCGGCGCGATCTCGATGTGCCTGTGTCCCTAGGACACAGAGCAACAAGACTCAGCAGGAGGGCCCTGTGATGGGCCCTCCTGATCACATGACGGCTGTGTCCAATCACAGCCGTCATGTAATGTCAATACATATGTATATAACCAGAGCGCTTAAAACCACCAACACAGGAGGTGTGTTTGATAAATCCAATACAAGCAGGGGGGAAGGAAAGTGGGGGGGAAAAAAGGGGGGGGAAGGGGAAAAATAGAAGACAAAAAACTATGCAATGAATGAAACAAAAAAGAGGGAAATTACTGTTTTGTGTGGGATCAGCGTATTGACATGAGGGGATAGTAGATCCTAGAAGGAAAAATCCATATGCACTGAGCCGCTCTTCCACAGACCAAGAGGAAATTCTGTATGAGCAAAAAGAAACAAAGAGGAGAAGCGCTCTAAGTGCAGACAGTTTATAAAATGTACAAGGCAATGTATATAGTAACTCACTAGACGTTAATGAAGGTCAGGCTGTGTAACTCCAGTTGATCTTAAGACATCCTCTGGGGGGAGGGGGGTGTGCCATCCATTCCAAAGCGCCGTCCGTGGCTGAGTCAGTGTAGTTGGGAGGAAAGAAAGCCGGCTGCCTCCCGCCTCAGCACACGATAAGCGGTCGGATGTGAATGACCGGCGGCTGCGATGTCCCGTTGGTAGCTGGAAGCACTCCCGTCACCAGGGGTGGTGTGATCCGACAGCAAAGTACGGCATGCACGACACGTTTCTGAGCATGCGCGGGGACAGTCTACCCGGTGCGCTCTTTCCTCAGGTGCTAGAGTGCCGTGGACTCTACAAAGTTTATGTATTGCTGGATTGATTAGTGATTCAACACTGCTGGGAGAGGGGAAAAAATAGCTCGAAGATAAAAGGGTTGTACTTGGAACCAGAGCATAAAGCAACCAGTTCATTTTAAAACACAGCAACTATAAAAACAAATATACATAATTAAACAGAATTAAAAACATATCAAAAGTGGATTGCACTCGGTCGGCTGGCCACAGATTCACGTGTATGGGGCTAAAAACGGCAAATTCTCATAAGATTCATGCATATGTAATAATGAAAAATAAATAATAGATAATACATATTGATCAAAGTGGAAAGGTGAGCCTGAACTCATCGTGGCTCCTAGAGATCACAATTGCAGTATTGAAAATCATTGAAATTGATGAAATTGTTAATACCTTGGGAATAAAATACAATCTATACCTATGAACAGCAGGTATGTAAAAGGGGAGGAGGGGGGGGGGGGGAACTGACTCAATATTATAATATTGATATACTTAGGACCAGTAGTCCAAAAAAACATAATGTAACATGATAAAATATTGTAACATGATAGAACATTCATCATGCAGCACAATACAAAAATCTTATATAAATTATCTAATAAAACCCTGTGAATGTAATGTATATGTAAAAAACGTCTGATTTTATGGGTGTATAAGAACACTGGGGATAAAAAATATGTGGATAAAAAGAGTAAAAACGAATAAAAGCGACATATCTCACAAGGGGACCAAGTGGCGGGCATCGCAGAGTTTTGTACAACTAAGTGGCTAGGGCTTCTTGCCACTCAGCGACATATCAAATACGACTCACTTGTACATAACATACAAATCTTGATACAGGATATCGAGGATTTTCATATCCATATCCCCCTTGGGTGGCTAGACACCCTTAAAAGGAATACTAAAAGAAAAGAGGACCAGCTTATACACACGAAATTAGATAAATTCAGGAGAGATTTAGACGATTATAGTAACAATAAGGTATTTCTATGGAAACAGAATCACCATATACCTCCACTAATGTCTCTAGAGGTCCACCCAGTCTCACCCATTAGGGCTCCACCCCCTCGTGGGGCAGGCTACCCACCACCTATCTCTAGACATGGATCAAAACTCACAGCCAGAAATCAGACCTTTATGGGAGATAGAGCTGGTGGCTTACAGAATAGGAGAAACACCCCCTTCAGTCGTCCAACCAATAAACCGCCCAACAAGTTACATGAGCATATTAAGACTAATAAGAAAAACTTAGATGTAATAAATAAAACTGAGAATACTTCTGCCATTTGCAATAATACCACAAACGATAGGCCCTCTAGCATATCTAACCTCCCAGTGACCACTGGGGAGGTTATGAGCCTCACTCCAGCTCAGATCACTTCTAGTGCTAATCAGCCAGAGGGTACGAGTCTTCTTATGGCTAGTCAGGTAAGAGCAACCCCCAGGCCGCTTGAAGGTAGCGAAGACATATCCTTCCCTATTATGATCAATGAACTTGAGACGGTTCCTCCTATATCAGCTCCCCCCCCTGTGTCTTTTTTAAAGGGGGGCCGACTGACCAAAATCAGAAAGAAAAAAAGAAAACTATTAGACGAGGATGTAGAGGAGGTAAGCGAATTACCAAAAACAAACACCAAACAGCGGAGACTATAAAGATTTTCAATTTGTCCTCTGTTCCATTAAACCAATATGACCTATCTCTGCTACATAAAGGCCTAAGTTTTGCCCCCACCTCCTTTCCCAATTCCTTTCAATTATTTCGAGACCTGAAGAAATTCATACGGAACCTCACATTAAAACGCTATTTTAACATAAAGTCCAAACAGACTGATAGTACCCCTCTCATGGACAAAGTAGAAATTAATGTATCCACTTCCATAGAGGAAGCCATCCCTGGAAGTCCCTTTAGCACTTATGATCCCTGTGAGAGTGAAGATTCGGATCTGGATATGCTGTTACTCACACAGCATCTCCCAGAGTCGCCACATTTTATCCATACGGACCTACGCCCTAAATCTGTATTTTACCCTACCCGCTCAAAAGGCCCATACTTAGAGTCTTTTTATAGGACGGTTTTTGCTGACCTTCAAGCCATGTGTTTAGACACGTCCAAACCGACCAAAAATTCCCATTCCAATCTTAATTATGGTGAATCTCAGGCCCTTAAGCGATTATCTGACAACCCTGATCTCATCATAAGATCTGCGGATAAAGGAGGTGGTATTGTCCTATTGAACAAAACGGACTACATCAACGAAGCCACTCGATTATTAAATGATAATAAAACATACTTGAGACTCCATAAAGACCCATTACCCGCGTATAAAATTGAGGTTGAACAATTGGTACAATCTGCGTTACTGAATAAAGTGATAAATAAAGATGAGGCAGCTTTCTTAAAAAAGGACTATTACAACACCCCTTACTTTTATCACTTACCAAAGGTCCACAAAGACCCCCTACATCCCCCAGGCAGACCCATTGTAGCAGCAATGAACAGTGTGACTAGTGGCCTCTCACAGTTCATTGATGTTTTCCTGCAACCTTTGGCCCAAAGCCTGCAATCATATATACGCGATTCAGGCCACCTATTAGAACAAATCATTCCATATAGATGGGAAGACAGTTACATCTGGTTATCCTTGGATGTCAGTTCTTTGTATACCTCCATTCCCCACAATATAGGCTTACAAGCCATACAACATTTTCTTCTTCAGGACTCCTCCTTACACCATGATCAAGTGTCTTTTATCCTGGAAGCAACACATTTTTGTTTAACTCACAACTATTTTCAGTTTGAGGACACCTTTTATTTACAGATAAACGGGACAGCCATGGGAGCGAACTTTGCTCCGTCATATGCAAATCTGACCATGGGTTTCTGGGAATTGAGAAACATCTGGCGGAACAACCCATTTGCCCAACACATTGTTTTCTTTGGGCGGTACATTGACGATATTATCGTCATTTGGGATGGCTCCGCCTCCCAAATTGACGGTTTTGTCAGCCATTGTAACAATAACACCCTGGGCCTTTCCTTTACGTCAGTCTCACATCCAGACTCTATGCCTTTCTTAGATCTGGAACTTGGACACGAGTCACATCACATATATGCAAAAAACTACTATAAACCCACGGGCAGAAACTCCTATCTTCATTACAATAGTTGCCATCACCCCCAATGGACAAAAAATATACCTAAAGGCCAGTTCTGTCGGTTGAGACAGAACTGTACTAGGGATCTAGACTATGTAGCCCAAAGCGAACACCTAAAGAAAAAATTTTCAGAAAAAGGCTACCCTGACGACCTGGTCAATTCAGCTTATGAAGCATATCTTCCAGGGAAACTCCCCAGCTCCAAAGCCAGAGAAGAACATCAGCCGGTTCGATTTGTTACTAGGTTTCATTGCCACTACAAAAAAATGGAAAAAATTCTATCAAAACATTGGGATATCTTAAAACAGGACCCCCACCTGAATTCCGTTATTCTAGAGAAACCAAAAGTGACATATAGGAGGGCTACCACCTTGAAAAATAAGATTGCGCCAAGCAAATTAAAGAACACCAAGGCCACCAATCACTTGCCCTGGATGATCCCGCTGAAAGGCATGTACGCATGCCGGAAAAAATTTTGCAAAATGTGCACCTTTGTGAGACATGGCCAAAAAGACTTCACACATAATGATAAAACCTATGTCTTAGATAATTTTTACAACTGCTCTACTGAGTATGTTGTCTATTGCCTGATATGCCCGTGTCAGTTTCTTTATGTGGGTCGAACCATCAGACCAGTCAGACAACGTTTTAGGAAACACCGCCGTCTCATTGAAGGTGGGTGTGACCTTCAGTGTCCCGCGACACTTTTCAGAAGTTCATGGAAAATCGACTGAGGGATTAAAAATTTGGGTCATTGAATCCATCCCGAAAGATCTGCCAGAAGGAGAACGTTTTTCCAAATTATGTATGCGAGAAACCTTTTGGATATACACGCTAGATGTTCTCGCCCCTCGAGGATTAAACGAGGAATTAGACGTACACACCATTCTATAATTTAGGTTCTCTTCCTCCCTCTCTTCCATTTTCCAATTAATACAATTTTTTTAATTAATAATTTTCCATAATCTTATATATCTTTTCACATACATTTCCCATCCTAATATATGTATTCGCTAATAACCACATATAAGCTTGGTCCCCTTGTGAGATATGTAGCTTTTATTCGTTTTTACTCTTTTTATCCACATATTTTTTATCCCCAGTGTTCTTATACACCCATAAAATCAGACGGTTTTTACATATACATTACATTCACAGGGTTTTATTAGATAATTTATATAAGATTTTTGTATTGTGCTGCATGATGAATGTTCTATCATGTTACAATATTTTATCATGTTACATTGTTTTTTTGGACTACTGGTCCTAAGTATATCAATATTATAATATTGAGTCAGTTCCCCCCCCCCCCCTCCTCCCCTTTTCATACCTGCTGTTCATAGGTATAGATTGTATTTTATTCCCAAGGTATTAACAATTTCATCAATTTCAATGATTTTCAATACTGCAATTGTGATCTCTAGGAGCCATGATGAGTCTCAGGCTCACCTTTCCACTTTGATCAATATGTATTATCTATTATTTATTTTTCATTATTACATATGCATGAGTCTTATGAGAATTTGCCGTTTTTAGCCCCATACACGTGAATCTGTGGCCAGCCGACCGAGTGCAATCCACTTTTGATATGTTTTTAATTCTGTTTAATTATGTATATTTGTTTTTATAGTTGCTGTGTTTTAAAATGAACTGGTTGCTTTAAGCTCTGGTTCCAAGTACAACCCTTTTATCTTCGAGCTATTTTTTCCCCTCTCCCAGCTGTGTTGAATCACTAATCAATCCAGCAATACATAAACTTTGTAGAATCCACGGCACTCTAGCACCTGAAGAAAGAGCGCGCCGGGTAGACTGTCCCCGCGCATGCTCAGAAACGTGTCGTGCATGCCGTACTTTGCTGTCTGATCACACCACCCCTGGTGACGGGAGTGCTTCCAGCTACCAACGGGACATCGCAGCCGCCGGTCATTCACATCCGACCGCTTATCGTGTGCTGAGGCGGGAGGCAGCCGGCTTTCTTTCCTCCCAACTACACTGACTCAGCCACGGACGGCGCTTTGGAATGGATGGCACACCCCCCTCCCCCCAGAGGATGTCTTAAGATCAACTGGAGTTACACAGCCTGACCTTCATTAACGTCTAGTGAGTTACTATATACATTGCCTTGTACATCAATAAACTGTCTGCACTTAGAGCGCTTCTCCTCTTTGTTTCTTTATGTAATGTCAATACAGCCGTTGTAATGGCTTCGATCTCTTCTCCTCCTGACAGATCCTGTCAGTGAGGAGAAGAGCAGAGGATCGATTCTGCAGCCGGGGTGATCAGTGAGTATTTCTGATTACTCACTGATCACAAGGGGGTTCTGTGCTGGTAATCAGATGATTGATTACCAGTGCAGCCCTGGGGGGAGGGGGTGCCACTAGAGCCACCAGGGATGCCCACCCATGACCACCAGGGATGCCCACCATGGCCACCAGGGATGGCAAACAGGGCTCAGAGAGCCTGCCAGTGGTGCCAACCTATCAGTGCTGCCCACCAATGCCATCTATCAGTGCTGCCCACCAGTGCCCGTTATTGCCATCTATCAGTGCCGCCCACCAGTGCCCATTATTGCCCACCAGTGCTGCCTATCAGTGCCCATCAGTGCCCCCCATCAGTGCCGATCAGTCCCGCCCATCAGTGCCACCTATCAGTGCCCATCAGTGCAGCCTATCAGTGCCCATCAGTGCCGCCGATCAGTCCCCATCAGTGCTGCCTATCAGTGCCCACCAATGCTGCATATCAGTGCTATATATCAGTGCTGCATATCAGTGCTACCTATCAGTGCCCATCAGTGCTGCATATCAGTGCCACCCCATCAGTGTCTCCTCATCAGTGCCTGTCAGTGCGGCGTCATCAGTGCTCATCAGTGCAGGAAAAAACGTATCCATTTACAAAATTTTATAACCTAAACAAAAAATCTTTTTTTTTTTCAAACTTTTCGGTCTTTTTTTATTTGTGCACCAAAAAAGAAAAACCTGGCAGTGATCAAATACCACCAAAATTTGATTTGTGGGGAAAAAAATGACACAAATTTGGTTTAGGTACAGTGTTGCATGACCGCGCAATTGTCATTCAAAATGCAACAGCGCTAAAAGCTGAAAATTGGTCTGGGAAGGAAGGGGTTTAAGTGCCCAGTATTGAGTTGGTTAAAGGGCCGTATGTTTTATTTTTATTTTTTTTTTTTTTCAACAATTTTTTTTTTTTTTTTTCAACAATTTTTTTTTTTCTTTTTTTAGTGTAGTTGTGAGGTGGGAGGTCTTTTTGACCCCAGATCTCACAATAAAGAGGACCTGTCATGCCTATTTCTATTACAAGGGATGTTTACATTCCTTGTAATAGGAATAAAAATGATCAAAACATTTTTTTTTAAACTGTGTAAAAATAAAAAAATAATGAATAAAATAAATAGGAAAAAAAAAAGAAATGAAAGCGACCTGTCCCCGTTAGCTCGCGCGCAGAAGCGAACGCATACGCAAGTCCCGCCCACATATGTAAACGGTGTTCAAACCACACATGTGAGGTATCACCACGGTCGTTAGAGCGAGAGCAATGATTTGAGCCCTAGAACTCCTCTGTAACTCTAAGCTGGTAACCTGTAGAAATTTTTGAAATGTTGCCTATGGGGATTTTTAAGTACCAATGTTTGGCGCCATTCCGCGAGCCTGCGCAATTTTGAAGCATGACATGTTGGGTATCTAATTACTCGGCGTAACATTATCTTTCACATTATGGATAAAAATTGGGCTAAATTTATTGTTTTCTTATTTTTTAATTCAAAAAAGTGAATTTTTTTCAAAAAAATTGCATTTGGAAGACTGCTGCGCAAATATATGGTGTGATAAAAAATATTGCAACGATATTATTCTCTAGGGTCTCTGCTAAAAAAAATATATATATAATGTTTGGGGGTTCTAAGTAGTTTTCTAGCAAAAAAAATGATTTTTAGCTTGTAAACACCAAGTGTCAAAAATAGGCCCAGTCTTAAAGTGGATAAATGGACAACTTTGTGTAAAGTGCTACTTGGATGTTGGGCCTCTGTATGTGGCTAGGCTGTGTAAGTGTTACACATGTGGTATCGCCATACTCGGGAGGAATAGCAGAATGTATTTTGGGGTGCAATTTTTGCTATGTACATGCTATGTGTTAGAAATATTGCATAAATGGACAGCTTTGTGTAAAAACAATGCGTTTTCATTTTCTTTATACATTTTCCAAAAACTTGTGGAAAAAAAATGACATGTTCAAAAGACTCATTATGCCTCAAAAATTATACGTTGGGCTGTTTGCTTTCCAAAATGGGGTCATTTTATGGGGGTTTCCATTGTCCTGGTGCTCCAGGGCCTTCAAAAGTGCGATAGGTTGTCAGGAAATTATATGTGTAATTTGTGCTCCTAGAATGTCGGACGGTGCTACTTGGATGTTAGGCCTCTGTATGTGGCCAGGCTGTGAAAAAATCTCACACATGTGGTATTTACATACTCAGGAGGAGTAGCAGAATGTTTTGGGGTGCAATGTTTGCTATGTACATGCTATTTGTTGGAAATATTTCATAAATAGACAACTTTGTGTAAAAAAAAAATGCATTTTCATTTTCTTTCCACAGTTTCCAAAAACTTGTGGAAAAAAATGACACGTTCAAAAGACTCATTATGCCTCAAAAAAGCCGCAAAAAAATGCCTCTTTCCTTTTGGAAAGAATTGTGGGAAAAAATTACAACTTCAAAAAACTCACCATGCCCCTTATTAAATACCTTGGAATGTCTACTTTCCAAAAAGGGGTCATTTGGGGGGTATTTGTACTTTCCTGACTTTTTAGTGTCTCAAGAAATGAGATAGGCCTTCAGTACATCAGGTGTGATCAAGTGTGATCAATTTTCAATGATTAGCGCCATAACTTGTGGACTCTATAACTTTCACAAAGACCAAATAATATACAATTATTTGGGTTATTTTTACCAAAGATAAGTAGCAGTATAAATTTTGGCCAAAATTTGTGAAGAAAAATTACTATATTGCATTATGACAGAAACAAAGAAAAATGCGTTTTTTCACAATATTTTCTTTCTTTTTTTATTTATAGCACAAAAAATAAAAAACCCAGTAGTGATTAAATACCATCAAAAGAAAGATCTATTTGTGTGAAAAAAGGACACAAATTTTATGGGTACATTGTTGCATGACTGAGTAATTGTCATTCAAAGTTTGAGAGCGCTGAAAGCTGAAAATCGGTCTGGGCAGGAAGGGGGTGAAAGTGCACTGTAGGCAAGTGGTTAAGAAATGGCTTTCTTCTTGCCACTCTTCCATAAAGGCCAGATTTGTGCAGTATACGACTGATTGTTGTCCTATGGACAGAGTCTTCCACCTCAGCTGTAGATCTTTGCAGTTCATCCAGAGTGATCATGGGCCTCTTGGCTGCATCTCTGATCAGTCTTCTCCTTGTATGATCTGAAAGTTTAGAGGGACGGCCAGGTCTTCGTAGATTTGCAGTGGTCTGATACTCCTTCCATTTCAATATTATCGCTTGCACAGTGCTCCTTGGGATGTTTAAAGCTTGGGAAATCTTTTTGTATCCAAATGCGGCTTTAAACTTCTCCACAAAAGTATCTTGGACCTGCCTGGTGTGTTCCTTGTTGTTCATGATGCTCTCTGCGCTTTAAACGGACCTCTGAGACTATCACAGTGCAGGTGCATTAATACGGAGACTTGATTACACACAGGTGGATTCTATTTATCATCATTAGTCATTTAGGTCAACATTGGATCATTCAGAGATCCTCACTGAACTTCTGAAGAGAGTTTGCTGCACTGAAAGTAAAGGGGCTGAATAATTTTGCACGCCCAATTTTTCAGTTTTTTATTTGTTAAAGTTTGAAATATCCAATAAATTTCATTCCACTTCATGATTGTGTCCCACTTGTTGTTAATTCTTCACAAAAAATACAGTTTTATATCTTTGTTTGAAGCCGGAAATGTGTCAAAAGGTCGAAAAGTTCAAGGGGGCTGAATACTTTCGCAAGGCACTGTATATTTATACATGTTATATATATATATATATATATATATATATATATATATATATATAATATATATATATATTTATTTTTTTACATTCAGCAGCTGTTTAGCAATAGTTTTTTTTTTTAAGCTTCTATTGTCTCCCTAGTGACACAAGTAATACTGTCAGTTCTTCTGAAAATATGAAGGGAGTGTTGGTTTTGGGCATTGATTTTTGATTGAGCAATATTTCTCGCAGTGGTGAATCGGTAATTTAATTGTCATTATTATGTAATTTCTTATTTTAGGGCATCTGTGTGAAATGGGATTAAAGGAAGGCTTTGTTACTGCTGTGAAAAACATTGGCACTGTTATCACTGCATTTCTACAACATGCTAATGAAGAAGGTAAAGATACATTTTATTTCAAATGGTTTTTATTACGTTTTGAAAGAAGAAGTGATCAACAGATGGTAGCGGACGCAGCCACGGGTTTAACAAATGTAGCAGGTAAAATAGTACAAACAACCATGCATGAATGAATGAATAGTGGAACATACGAAAAAAATGTAAATAGGTGATAACATAGGAATTAAACAACCGTAAAAGAATGGAAATATCATGTGTACACCAATGTGGCATTAGGGTAATAGTAAGGTGGTGTTATGCTCATTAGAAGGGGGTTTTGTTGGAAGACCAGATGAGCAAGAAAAGAAAAAATAAAGAGAAAATATCAGGACTGATAAACATGGGCTAAATATCAACCGGCGTGAAAAGCTGAAAAGGTAGGTTTGGAGTTACATATGAGTTATCAGGCGTCTATTTGTACCAGTCAACCCATGTCTTCCAACGTTTTTCAAAAGAGGCCTAGGAGGAGGATCTGAGTGCTAAGAGGCGTTCATACTGGAAATTCAGTTGGACTTGAATGAGCACCTCTGAGGGATTTGGGGTAAGAGTGCTTCTCCAATACCTAGCTATGACCAATTTAGCGGTAATTAGTATATGGGAAACTACGGTTTTGAATGGAGGCGGGAAGGTATCAATTCCAAGCAATAAGATGGCCAGAGCCGGGTCGGGTTTACCAATTACACCAGTGATTTCAGCTATAATGCCGAACAGTTTATTCCAAAAGCTGGTGAGAGTTTTACAGGTTCAGAATGTGTGTAGGAGTGTACCTAGTTGGCCACATTCCCTCCAGCAGAGTGGAGACTGGGAGGGGTAGAATCTCGCTAGCTGGTGAGGAGTCCTATACCAATGAGCTAGTAGTTTTTGAGAGGTTTCCCAGTGGTTGACTCAGTGGGAGGATTGGTATCCGTATCTTAGGGCTAGGGACCATTGCTGTAATGGGAATTCTCTTTTTAGGTTGGTTTCCCAGGCTAACATGGGTGTAGTTTTGGTCAGGTGGAACTTGTTTTGCAAAATGGAGTAAAACAGGGAGGTACCTTTGACAGAGGTAGGGGCTTGGGTGAGATAGTTCCACGCTTGGAAGTTAATTTTGATGGTTGATGGAGGGTGCTTCTTCAGAAAAGAAGTAATGCGGGAGTGGGTGAAGAATGTAGATCTGGGGAGGTCATAATGTGAGCACAGTACTGCGAAAGGTTTGAGGGAGTCACCTATTAGTAGGTCAGTGACCCAGGCTAAACCCATCTCCTTAATAGGACAGATTGAGAGATTAGGGATCAGAGTTTTGAAGATTCCAATCGGTACTTTCAGTAACGTGCTGGTTGGGTCGGATTGGGATTGGTGGAGGAGTGATCTCCATGCCTTAATGGAGGCATGAGTGGGTGGAGGCAGGTTAGAGAGATTAGGTGGTCTCCACGAATCTGCAAGCAGTAAAAGAGAGATATCATTAGAGTGGGAGCAAGCAGTTTCTAAGTCTACCGAGCAAGATGATGTTGTGTTTCTAAACCAGTTTGAGAGCTGTGCTAATAAGGCGGCTAAATAATAATCTCCTATGTCGGGAAGACCTAAACCTCCAGATTGTTTGTGAAGAATGAGGTGTCTAAGGGAGCAGCATGCTCTTTTGCCCTGCTAAAGGAATTGTTTGAGACATCTAGACATACTGGTTAGATGGGACGTTTTAAGTAGGACCGGGAGAATATGGAACATGTACAGAATTTTTGGGAGCACTAACATTTTGAAAGATGCGATTCTACCTACCCACAAGATTTAAAATTTAGTCAAGTGTGCGACGTCTTGGCAGATTTTGACAGGTTTTCCTGTAAGGAATGGGAATACCAAAATTACCTTTTGTGGTCCCCAAACGTTTTGCTGTACATTACCCTTTTGAGGAGTCACTTGTAAAAAAGTGGACTAGTCCACCACTGGTGGACCCTCCAGCAACCATAATCCCAGTAGAGGAATCACCATCCTTTAACCACTTTACTACCAGTCACGTAACCTCTACGTCGGCTGACTTTGAGTGGTTACACCGGGATGATGCCTCTAGCTAGAGGCATCATCCCGGTACCGTTGTTTGAAGCCGACGGTCGGCTTTCCGTCGGTAACGATCGATGCGGGAGCCGCTCGATCGTTACCCGGGGGGGCGGGAGGGGACGTCCCCCCCCTCCCGCCGCCTTCCGCGGCTTTGCTCGGGGCTACCGTCCCACCGGGAGCCCCGAGCACCCAGCCGGCATGTCCGCCGGCTGGATGGAGTCCCGATGAATGCCGGAAACGGCATCGATCGGGTCTCCGATGACGTAACCCGGAGGCGGCGTCCATGACGTCACGTCCGGGTTACTGTGCTGCAAAAGGCGGCAGATTTGAAAAACGGCTGTATGCAAAAATGCCGTTTTCGGCATTTTGCATACAGGGAAGTGTAGTGGAGGGGTCTAGGGTCTTTTAGACCCCCGATCCCTCCATAAAGTGTACCTGTCACGACATATTGCTGTCACCAGGGATGTTTACATTGCTTGTGACAGCAATAAAAGTGATCAGATTTTTTTTTTTTTTAAAAACCTGTAATAAAGTTTAAAAAAAAAGAAAAAATAAATAGGAAAAAAAAAAAAAAAAAAAATTTAGCCGTCCCCGTCACCGTTAGCTCGCGCACAAAAAAAACGTATACGCAAGTCGAGCCGCAAATGAAATCGCTGTTCAAACCACACATGTGAGGTATCGCCGCGATCGCCAGAGCGTGGGCAATAATTAAAAAAAAAGAGCTACACTCTAACTCTAAACTGGTAACCGTTAAATAAATTTAAAGCGTCGCAGATTGAGATCTCTATTGACCGTAGTTTGTCGCCATCCCACGGGGGGGCGCAATTTTAAACCGTAACATGTTTGGTATCTATTTACTCGGCGTGACATCATCTTTCACAATATACAAAAAAAATGGGCTAACTTTACTGTTTAGTATTTTTTAAATGCAGTGAAATGTGATTTTTCAAATTTTTTCCAAAAAAATGGCGTTTTAAAGACCGCTGCGCAAATACCGCGTGACAAAAAATTTTGCAATGACCGACATTTTATTCTCCAGAGTCTTTGCTAAAAATATATATATAATGTTTGGGGGTTCTAAGTAGTTTTCTAGGAAAAAATACTGGTTTTAACTTGTGAACAAAAAGTGTCCGAAATAGGGCTGGGGCTAAAGTGGTTAAGGACCCAGCTGACAAGAAAGTGGTGGCTGTGTCACGCAGCGTGTTTACTGTGGCTGGTTCGGCATTGCGGCCAGTCTTTTCCTCAGCCCTGGTGTCTCAGACCCTAACTAAATGGGCCAAGCTTTTGCGCCAGAGCCTGGGGGGTGAGCAGGTCACCGCTGCTTATGTTGATTTAGCGGACCAGTTGGTCCATGGACTGCAGTTTATTTGTGATGCAGCTTTGGATACAGCTCCTATGCTGTCCAAACTTTCTGTTTCAGCCATGGTGATTAGGCGTGTGCTGTGGGTTAAGAATTGGTCAGCAGACCAAGCCTCTAAGAAAGCTCTCATTGATCTGCCCTTTCAAGGCGATCACTTGTTAGGGGCTACCCTGGATGACGACCTTAAGGGTATCACTGGGGGGAAGAGTACCATCCTGCCACAGTCAAGGAAAGGAAAGGAGCCTCGCTGCAGACGGGGGCCCTCCTTCTCAGCCCATAGAAAATGATTTCATGCTTCTGGAACAGAGAATAAGGGAAATAGATCTTTTAAATCTTCCCCGGGAGGTTCCAAGCAACCTTGGTCTGTTAAGCCTAGAGCTAGCTTCCCCCGACCAGCAGACAATACTCCTTCAACATGAAGGTCTGCCCTCACCCATTATTGGGGTAAGGGGACATCTTTGCTGGTTTATGGCCCCGTGGACTTCTTTAGTGAGCATCTAGGAGATCCGCAAAATGTTTCTTTTGGGGGTACCCAGAAAGGGTGACAAGGCTTGTCCTTTTCAGGTTTTTTTAGGTCCTGAGTCTCCTTGTGCAAATTTAATTCCTTCAAGGGTTCAGGGGATGTCTGAACTACCTAAGGTCCCCCCTATCCCTTTCCAGGGAATTGATTTACCTAAGTCTGATTCTATTTCTGACCAGGGTGGTCCTTCCTCTGCACAAACTTCAGGGACCACAGGCCTAGATTCACCGCTGCTGTCACACAGATAGTTACATAGTCAGGTTGAAAAAAGACACAGGTCCATCTGGCTCAACCAATAAAAAACAAAAAAAACAGTACAGAAAACCCAACAATACAATCCTATATACACAATCCTATACCCGCAGTTGATCCAGAGGAAGGCGAAAAAAACCCCCAGCAAAGCATTATCCAATTTGCTACAGTAAGGGGGGAAAATCCTTCCTGATCCCCTGAGAGGCAATCGGATATTGCCTGGATCAACTTTACCTATAAATATTAGTACCCATTTATATTATGTACACCCAGGAAAGAATCCAAGCCTTTTTAAAAGCAATCTAGTGAGCTAGCCAGAACCACCTCTGGAGGGAGTACATTCCACATTTTCACAGCTCTTACAGTGAAGAAACCGTTCTGCATTTGGAGACTAAATCTGTTTTCCTCTAGATGTAAAGAGTGCCCCCTTGTCCTCTGTGTTGACCCTAAAGTGAATAACTCAACAACAAGTTCACTATATGGACCCCATATCCACCCTTAATCTCCTCTTCTCAAGAAAGAATAAATTCAGTTCCTCTGTTAATACATGAGTTCTCTCTTCCATTTTGCATACAAGTTCTGAGTCTGGTGGTATCCACCTTCAAGACACATCTGTTTGCACAGTCTTACATGCAGCTCCTTTAGCAAGTTCGGCTCCACAGGAGGATACAGAGGTTCCTGATGAGGTCACAGTGTCCTCTGACAGACGCCGCAGTTATCCAAGGGCTATGGTAAGGCCAGTATCATCCTCGGTTAAGACTTCTAATGCAGTTCCTGCGAGAAATCAAGAATGAGGATCTTCCAATCATCCTGGTGGCTCTAAACATCCTTTGGGGGCTTTCTCTCAGACCAGTTGTCCAAAGGGTTGATCTACCATCCTGCTTTACAGTGGCTGGTTTTAATGGCTTCGCTATTGAAAGCCAGGTACTGAGGAATATAGGTGTGTCTCGATCCGTGATCCCTATTATGGTGAAGGCGAGGAAGTCGTCTTCCAGCAAGATATACCATCGTATGTGGAAAGCGTATATTTCTTGGTTGTGTATCGATTGGTGCTCATCCTCAATCCTTTTCTGTGGCTCGGATCTTACCTTTCTTTAACAGGGTGTTGATCAGAAGTTGGCCTTGATTACCATCAAGGGCCAGGTGTCTGCCTTGGTGAATTTCTTTCAGGGACCCCTAGCCACGCACTCTTTAGCTCGTACGTTCATTCAGGGGATTCGACATGTGGCTCCACCTGTATGGTCTCTTTTGCCATCATGGGATTTATATTTTGTACTTTCAGTTCTTCAGAAACCTCCATTTGAGAATATTCAGGAGTTTACCTTGCCTACGTTATGCCAGAAGGTGACTTTCATGGTGGCTGTTACCTTGGCCCGCAGGGTATCAGAATTGGCGGCATTATCCTGTCACGGTCCCTATTTTGTGGTCCATAGGGATAAAGTGGTTATTCGTCCCTGTCCATCATTCCTGCCCAAAGTTGTCTCTGACTTCCATTTGAATGAGGACATTGTGTTGCCTTCCTTGTGTCCCAAGCCGGCTCATCCCAAGGAATTTGCCTTGCATAACTTGGATGTGGTTTGTGCGATTCGGGTGTATCTGGCAGCTAGTGAGTCTTTTCGGAGGTCTGACTTGCCTTTTTGTGGTTATGGACAGACCAAGAAAAAGGCTGGCCGCTTCTTCAGCTACCATCTCCAGATGGATCAAACAGGCCTTTTCCATTAAATGTCAGGTTCCAACTTTCCCTGTCACGGTGCATTCTAGTCGGGCGCTGAGTGCTTCTTGGACTTTCTTTCATCAGGCTTCAATATCACAAGTTTGCAAGGTGACCACTTGGTCATCTGTTCATACCTTCACTAAATTCTATAAGGTGGATACTTTGGCATCTGCGGATGCTTCTTCTGGCCGCAAAGTTTTGCATGCTGCTGTTTAACCACTTGCCGACTGCCGCACGACTATTTACGTCGGCAGTCAGCCCCTCACAGGCAGAGTGACGTAGATCTACGTCGCTAGCCTGTGAGGGTCTAGGGAGCGAGTGCGCGCCCCCGGATGTCCGCCGGTCACTCGGCGATCGTCACTGCAGAGGGAGAAAGTCAGGCGGCTGATGTAAACAAGCCGCCTGTCATTCTCCCCTGTGTAAAAACAGTGATCATACGGTTCTACTATGTAGGACCGTTGATCACTGTTCCTACAGCTCAAGCCACAGCCAATCACAGTTAGAATCACGCCCCTAGGGACACACATAACCCCTCCCTCTCAAAAAAAGTTAACCCCTTCACTGCCAATGTAATTTTACAGTAACAGTGCATATGTATAGCACTGATTACTGTAGAAATGTCACTGGTAACCCCAAAAGTGTCAAAAATGTCAGTCAAGGGTCCGATCTGTCCGCCGCAATGTCGCAGTACCGCAAAAAAAATCGCAGATCGCCATTACGTGTTAAAAAAAATGACAAAAATCTTTCCCTTTGTTAGTAAACGCGATAACTTTTGCGCAAACCAATCAAAATACGCTTTTTGCGATTTTTTTTTTTTTTTTTTTTTTTTTACCAAACCTATGTAGCATAAAACAAATTGGCTGAAAATGTTAAAAAATTTTGATTTTTACATTTTTTTGGGGGAATTTCATATAAAAAATGTGAAAAATATTGCTATTTTTGCAAAATTGACGCCATTTTTTTGTTGTTTATAGCGCATGATCAAAAAATCGCACAGGTGATCAAATACCACCAAAAAAAAGCTCTGTTTGTGGGAAAAAAAAGGACGTCAAATTCGTTTAGGTACAGCGTCGCACGACTGCGCAATTGTCCGTTAAAATCACGCAGTGCCGAATCGCAAAATAGGCCCTGGTCAGGAAGGGGGTAAAATCTTCCGGGGCTTAAGTGGTTAAGAGGGGCTGTTCCCTCTTGAGGGGTGTTTTTTTTTTAAACCTTTATTTTTCAGACGGGGCTCCTGTGACCTGCAGCTTGACATTGCATGCTATTGCTTAGTCTACCTTCTACTAAGACTCCCAGATCTTTCTCAATTTTTCATTCCCCCAAAGGTCCCCCCCTAAAGCGTATTTTGCGTTAGGTATTGCACTTGGGGACTAAAAACTTACACTTCTCCACATTAAACCTCATATGCTATGTAGTTGCCTGTTATTTTGTTCAGGTCATTCTGTAAGATTTCTACACCATGATTTGAAGTTATTGTCCTGCTTAATTTTGTGTCATCTGGAAAAACTGAGATTGAGCTAATGATCCCGTCCTCAATGCTATTTATGAATAAATTGAACAAAATTGATCCCATGACTGAGCCTTGGGAGACCCTACTTAACACCCAGACCAATCTGAGTACGCGTTATTTATTACCACCCTTTGGACACGCCCCTTTAACCAGTTTTCTATCCAAGAGCAAACCTTGTGGTCTATGCCTGCAGACCTTAGTTTGTAAATTAAGCGTTTGTGGGGAACTGTATCAAATGCCTTAGCAAAATCCAGATACACCACATCCACTGGTCTCCCCTATCTAGCTCACAGCTCACCTCCTCATAGAATGTTAACAGATTGTTTTGACAATAACGTCCTTTTGTAAACCTGTGCTGATTACTGCTGATGATGTTGTTGACTTCTTGGATATAGTCCCTTATCATCCCTTCCAGTTGTTTACATACTATTGACATCAGGAGGACCGGCCTATAATTTCCCGGGATATGCCTCTGCCCTTTTTTGAATATTGGTATCCCGTTTGCTTTCCTCCAGTCACCTGGTACAGTTCCTGTCAAAATACTATCTGCAAAGATCAGGAACAGTGATCTAGATATAACCTTACTGAGTACTTTGAGTACTTTCGGATGCACGCCATCCAGTCCTGGTGATTTATTTGTGTTAATGTTATCCAGTCTTTCCATGATTTCACACTCTGTTAGCCATAGCGGCATGTCATGTGAAGTACTGCTAACCATACAGTCGTGGTCAGTATACCCCTCCTTTTCCTGTTTAAAGACTGAGGAGAAGAAAGCATTTAGTATAGTTGCCTTCTCTGTGTCCTCTGTAACCATCCTCCCATCATCGTTTATTATCGTTTTTTTGCTATTAATATATTTAAAGAATTTCTTAGGGTTCCTTTTACTATCCTCTGCTATTTGTCTCTCGAAGTCGATTTTAGCCTCCTTGATGTCGTATTTACATTTCTTATTCGATTCCTTGTATTGCTGGAAAGCCGATAATGTCCCCTCTGATTTATATCTCTTAAAGAACATTTTTTTTTCCCTAATAAGTTTTTTTACATTACGGTTTAACCACCCCGGTTTGGCCTTGGCTCTTTTACATTTATTTCCCAAAGGAATGCACTGTGAGATGCTTTTGTTTAATATGCTCCTAAAGCATTCCCATTTTTCCTCCGTGATCAGTGTTCCTAGGGTTTGGTCGCAGTTTATTTTCTCTATTATTGAGCACAGTTTAGGAAAGTTTGCCCTTCTGAAGTTTAGGGTTCTTATGTTCCCCTCTTGCCTTGCTGTCTTGTGATTTACACTAAATGTGATCATCCTGTGATTGCTAGAACCCAAGTTGTCCCCGACTCCTACATCTGAGATTAGATCTGGGTCATTAGTGATTAATAGATCTGCATTCTTTCTAGTAGGAGAATCCACCAACTGAGACATGTAGTTGTCCTGTAAGATATTCATGAAAATACAGGCCTTTAGTGAGTGTGCAGTCCCCTCTTCCCAGTCAGTGTCGGGATAATTGATGTCCCCCAATATGACTGGCCCCAGCTTTGCCGCGTTACCCAACAGTGATAGAAATTCCAGCTCTACTCTTCTCCACTCTTACTTTCCCCTTTACTTCTTCCCTATGGAGTTCTACCCACACGGATTCTACCTCTGTACTCATCCCTTCAATAATGTCACTCCTCTCTACCACCCTTACGTTATTATATAAAATATAAAATACCTCTTCGTTATACAAAAGAGCAAAAGCTGTAAAAACAAGGTCTTTTTGCTGAGCTGTGTTTTTAACTTCCACAGCGGACAAAGAAAGTAAGCTTTGGTCTAAAGCAACAAAATTTCAAAAACTGAAATGGTGTGTCTTACCACAAATGGCCAGCCTTTTTTTGCACCAGACTCAACTCACTCCCTTCTCTTTCGTTCACTGACGGACACGGCTCCATGTCTTTTAGACCATTGGGTATTATGCTGCTCTCTCTTCAGGAGTAGGACTAGGCGGAAATAAATTTGGGTACGCCCCTGAGGCAGTCCCAGAGGGTATACCATCACTTCCTGCTATAGGACTTCAGTTTGTAACAAGCAGTGTCAGAAGAACCCACAACTCAACCCAACAGAGGGGCAGGGGCTGTGTCCGTCAGTGGTCCTCAGCAAAAAGGATTTTACGGTAAGACAAAAATTCATTTTTCTCTTTCGTTCACTGACGAACACAGCTCCATGTCTTATAGATCATTGGGATGTCCCAAATCAGTGTCAACATGAGGGGTGGGAAAAACACAGCAATATGTAGAATTCCCAATAAGGCTAAACATAGCCAACCAGGTAACAACAGGAGCTCCACCAGCAACCAACTGGAGCTCAGAACCAGGAAAAAATTACACCCTCAAGAAGCGGAAGCCTCGGCAACTGCAGCCTGCAAAACATTTCAGCCAAACGCTGCATCTGAAGATGCATGTACATCCACCTTATAAAATTTTGTGTGTGTACAGACAATCATGTAGCTGCTTTGCACACCTGAACAACTGACGCCTGATGACAGAAGGCCCAGGAGGCACTGAGCGCCCTCATAGAATGCACCTTAACAGGGAAAGGAGGAACCTGACCATTATTAGAATAGGCCTGCACCACCGTCTGCCTGATCCACTTCGAAATAGTCGCAGCAGAAGCGGCCTGCCCCTTACGAGGTCCATCCGTAAGCACAAACAAAACATCAGATTTCTGCATCGGCTCAGTCACCGCCAGGTACACCCGAATCGCCCTGACCACATCTAAGGAATGTAAAGCAATTTCCTTAGGTTGTTTCAGTTTAGGACCTAAGGACGTTAACACAATATCTTCATTCAAATGAAATCCCAAGACAACCTTAGGAAGGAACGCCTGACAGGGTCGCAACACCACTTTGTCCCAATGAATCCCAGGTAAGGCGACGACAGGACAACGCAGCCAACTCCGACACCCTACGTGCGGAAGTAATAGCAACTAAAAAGGTCACCTTCTGCAACAGAGTGAGCAGAGGAAGTTCTGAAATATTTTTAAAGGGAGGCTTTTGAAGAACCGACAGTACCAAATTGAGATCCCACTGAGGCACCAGGGATCGCACCGGAGGAGCCAGATGGCGAACTCCCTGCACAAAAGTAGGAACTAAGGACTTCCCGCCAATGACCTTTGGAAAAATATAGCCAAAGCGGAAATTTGGCCCTTGATGGTGCCCAGAGCCAAACTCCAAACTTGTAGAAACTCCAACAGGCCAGATACTATGATAAACCAAAGCAGGATGAAAGATTGGTCCCCGAGACAGAAGATCTTCCCTGAGAGGCCCGGGAAGTGGCTGGTATCTTGAGGTGGGCAGAACTATATGTTCCGGCCCTCTCTGCTGTGCACATTCCGGGGGTAGAGAATTGGCAAGCGGACTATCTCAGTCGGCAGATGTTGGATCCGTTAGAATGGTCTCTTCACCCCAAGGTGTTTCATCAACTGTGCCTTCAGTGGGGGTCCCCTGATATGGACCTGTTGGCCTCTCATCTCAACAGGGAGGTGTAGAGGTTAATTTCAAAGTCTCAGGATCCTCTGGCCAACGCCACAGATGCCCTGGTGGCCTCTTGGGGTCCATATTGTCTGATTTATGCCTTTCCTCCAATGCAACTTCTGTTGAGACTGCTACGCAGAAGAAGTAGAAGGGATTCCAGTCATTCTGATGGCACCAGACTGGCCCCGTCGGTCTTGCTACGCAAGCCTGGTAAGGCTGGTGGCAGACATCCCTTGGAAACTTCCTCTCAGGGAAGATCTTCTGTTTCAGGGACCAATCTTTCATCCTGCTTTAGAGTCGCTGGCTTTAACGGCTTGGCTATTGAAAGCCAGGTGCTGAAGGATGGGTGTTCTCGGAGTCTGTGATTCCTATGCTGTTAAAAGCTAGGAAATCTGCTTCCAAGAAGGTTTATCATAGAGTTTGGAAGGCGTACATTACTTGGTGCGAGTCTCGGGGGGGGTTTCTGCCCATTCCTTTTCTGTGTCTGGCCTGTTGGAGTTTCTACAATTGGGTGTAGATCAACGTTTGGCTCTGGGCACCATCAAGGGCCAGATTTCCTATATGCTATATTTTTCCAAAGGCCGTTGGCAGCGAAGTCCTTGGTTCCTGCTTTTGTGCAGGGAGTTCACCATCTGGCTCTTCCGGTGCGATCCCTGGTGCCTAAGTGGGATCTCAATTTGGTTCTTCAAAAGCCTCCCTTTGAATATAGTCGAGAACTTCCTCTGCTCACTCTGTCGAAGTAGGTGGCCTTTTTAGTTGCTATTACTTCAGTACGTAGGGTTACATAGTTAGTGAGGTTGAAAAAAAGACATCAGTCCATCCAGTTCAACCTATGATGTGTGTGTGTGTGTTTGCTGTTAACCGTACATTGTATACCCCTGTATGTTGTGGTCTTTAAGGTGCCCATCTAATAGTTTTTTGAAACGATCGATGCTCCCTGCTGATACGACTGTTTGCGGAAGAGAATTCCACATCCTTACTGTTCTGACAGTAAAGAACCCCCTACGTTCTTTAAGGTTAAACCGCCTTTCCTCTAGTTTTAGTGAGTGGCTACGTGTCTTATTGTATTCCCTTTCTCTGAATGGTTTGTTCCTTATGCTAGGGTCACCAGTACAGTATTTGTACATTGATATCATATCCCCCCTCAATCGTCTCTTCTCCAGAGAGAATAAGTTCAGTGCTTGTAGTCTTTCCTCATAGCTGATGTCCTCCATTCCCCTAATAATTTTTGTTGCCCTTCTCTGGACTCTCTCCAGTTCCAGCACATCCTTCCTGAGGACCGGTGCCCAGAACTAGACAGTATACTCCAGATGTGGCCGACCAGAGTCTTGTAGAGTGGGAGAATAATCTCTTTATTTCTGGAGAAACCTCATCTGCCATGTAGTTGCCCACCCCATTATTTTGTTCAGGTCCGCTTGTAAGGTTTCCACATCCTGCATAGAAGATATTGGCATGCTTAGTTTAGTATCATCTGCAAATACTGAGATTGTACTAGATATCCCTTCCTCTAGATCATTTATGAATAAATTAAACAGCATTGGCCCCAGGACAGAACCCTGGAGGACCCCACTTTCCACCCCTGCCCAATCCGAGTACTCCCCATTAATCACCACCCTTTGCACTCTCCCCTGGAGCCAGTTCTTTATCCAGGTACTCACCTTATGGTCCATACCTACCTTCCTTTGTTTGAACAGTAAGCGTTTGTGGGGAACAGTGTCAAAGGCCTTTGCAAAGTCCAGATACACCACATCCACACTCTTTCCTTGATCTAGGTGGCAGCTCACTTCATCGTAGAAGGTTAATAGATTGTTTTGGCAAGAACGATTTTTCATGAATCCATGCTGATTACTACTAATAATACCATTTTCATTACTAAAGTCTTGTATGTGGTCCCTTAACATCCCCTCCAAAATCTTACAGACTACTGATGACCGGCCTATAGTTACCCAGGATATATCTCGGCCCTTTTTTAAATATTGGTACCACGTTGGCTTTTTTCCAATCAGCTGGCACCATACCAGTCTGTAAACTATCCTTAAAAATCATGAATAATGGTCTGGCAATCACCTGGCTGAGCTCTTTAAGAACCCTCGGGTGCAAGCCATCCAGTCCCGGTGATTTATTTATGTTAAGTTTCTCTAGTTTAGTTCTAAGTCTATCTTCTGTTAGCCATGGCGGTACTTCCTGAGGTGTATTATTTAGTTTGGCCTTACAAGCTGGGTTAGTGTAGCCCCCCGATTCTTTTGTGAAGACTGAAGAGAAGAAATTATTTAACACTACCGCCTTTTCTCTGTCCTCTGTGGCCAAATCTCCCTTGTCGTCTTTTATGGGGCCAATGTGTTCTGGCCTCGCTTTCTTACTATTTATATACTTAAATAATTTTTTGGGGTTCTTTTTACTCTCTACCGCTATATGTCTCTCGTGTTCTATTTTAGCCGCCCTGATTTCGTCTTTACATTTCTTATTACACTCTTTGTAATGCTTGAATGCTGCCAATGACCCCTCAGTCTTGTATTTTTTGAAGGCCTTTTCTTTAGCATTAATATGCCTTTTTAAGTTGGAGTTTAGCCACCCAGGGTTTTGTTTTGCTCTTTTAAATTTATTTCCCCTTGGAATGCACTGGTCAATCCCTTTGTTTAGTATGCTCTTGAAGCACTCCCATTTTTCCTCCATGTTCTTTGTTCCCAGGGTTCTATCCCATTTGATATTTTCTAGCAGAGAGCGCAGTTTTGGGAAATTGGCTCTTTTGAAATTCGGTGTCCTTATATTACCCTTATGTTTCCTATTGCTATGATTAATACTGAAACTAATTGACCTATGGTCACTGTTTCCTAAGTTGCCCCGTATTTCTAAATCTGTGAGCAGGTCTGTATTGTTGGTAATCAGTAGGTCAAGTACCGCATTGTTTCTTGTCGGTGCATTCACCATCTGACCCATGGAATTGCCCTGCAAAACATTTAGGAACTGCCGAGCCTTGGCTGAGTATGCGGTTCCTTCTGCCCAGTCTATATCTGGATAATTAAAGTCCCCCATTATAATGACATTTCCCATCCTTGCTGCCAATCCTATCTGTAAAAGGAGGTCCGCCTCCCCCTCCTCCCTCTGGTTGGGGGGGCCTATAGCATACACCCAATATTGCCTTCCCCACAGTGCCTTCCCTTTGAAGTTCTACCCATAGGGATTCTGCCTCGTCCATAGCTCCATTATTAATATCATCCCTCATATTTACCTGTATACTGTTCTTAATATACAGACATACCCCTCCCCCCTTTTTACCTTCTCTATCTCTGCGATAAAGGGATTACCCCTGAATGGTCGTCATCCAATCATGAGAGTTGTCGAACCAAGTCTCTGTTATACCCACAAAATCTAAGTCCTCCATAAACATCAGCAGCTCCAGCTCCCCCATCTTTTTGGCCAGGCTTCTGGCATTGGTATACAAACCTCGTAATTTTGGCCGTTTACATATATCCTCATTTGATGTTTTCAGGCTGCTCTTGTGATTTTTCCCCATACCCACCCTGGGTTTAGGAGCTCCGAAAACCCTACCGCTAATGTCCCCATTTGTGCCCTCTGAATCTTGCTTTTCACTGGCTAATTCTACATCTGTACCCTCCCCCCATCACCTAGTTTAAAAGCCCCTCTAACTTTTTTTTTAAATCTTCTCACCCAGTACGGCTGCACCCTCCCCATTTAGGTGCAATTTGTCCCTACCATAGAGCTGGTGGCCGACTGAGAAGGCGGCCCAGTTCTCCAGGAACCCAAAACCCTCCTTACTACATACACCAGCTCCTCAGCCACTTGTTAACTTCCCTAATCTCCCGCTGCCTCTTTGGTGTGGCTCGAGGTACAGGTAGTATTTCTGAAAATACTACCTTGGAGGTCCTATTCCTCAACTTAGCTCCTAAGTCCCTAAAAATTGTTTAGGACTCTCCATCTTCCTCTGCCTATGTCATTGGTACCCACGTGTACCATGACAGCTGGGTTTTCCCCAGCCCCAGTCAGTAATCTGTCCACCCGATCCGCGATGTGCCGAACCCGAGCGCCGGGTAAACAACAGACTATTCGGCGCCCACGGTCTTTGTGACAGATTGCACTATCTGTCCTTCTAATGATTGAGTCCCCTACCACCAGCACCTGTCTTTCCTTTCCCTTTCTCCCGGCCTCACTGGAGGAGTTCTTCCCCTGGCAGTTAGGGGCGTCGCTCTGCTCCAGCAATGCAGGTCCCTGACTGGTTTCCCCAACATCACGCAACGGGGCATATCTATTGGGGTGCTCCAGCCCAGGACCGGCCTCCTTGCCTTGTCCCGTTCTACCCCTCCTAACTCTCACCCCTCTACTCTGCTCTGATGCCTGCACCTCCATTACTCCGCCCACCTCTGCGCAGGCCCCTGCCTGCGCTTGACGGGTACGATCCCAGCTCTCCCTCGCTATGGACATTTGGCTCAGTGTTGCCAGCTGCTTCCCTAGAGTCAGGACCTGAGCTTCCAGGGAAGCATTGTGCTTACATTTTGCGCATTTGTGTTCGCCCTCGATCGCATACATATCACAAGATGTACACCGAGTCGCATGTCCACACCCGCTGGGCATTGTACCTACTAATCTAATGGGGATTCAGTAATTTAAATCTATCCTGTGTGGCTGTTTCCTGGCTTCCTAACTCTACCTTCTCACCCTCTGGTACTCCGCTACACTCACTTGACACTCACTTGACACTCAGTCGCACAACACTCACAGTCGCACAGCACTCACAGTCGCACAACACTCATCTCCGCACAACACTCATCTCCACATAACACTCGCGGTCGCACCACACTCGCGGTCGCACTACACTCGCGGTCGCACCACACTCACAGTCGCACTGCCCCGTCAGTCGCACAACACTCACAGTCGCACCACCCGGTCAGACGCACAACATGCACAACACTCACAGTCGCACAACACTCACAGACGCACAGCCCAGTCAGTCGCACAACACTCACAGTCGCATAGCCCGGTCAGTCGCACAACACTCACAGACGCACAGCCCGGTCAGTCACACAACACTCACAGTCGCACAACACTCACAGTCGCACAACCCGGTCAGTCGCACAAAACTCACAGTAGTAATAGGTACTCACAGGCACTCAGGTAGTAATAGGTACTCACAGAAACTCAGGTACTACACTACACCCTCAGTCAGTGTTTAATCTTAGTCACCAGTCTTACTTACCTAGTGTGTGTCCCTTTAAGCCTGTCACTTGCAGTTCCTGATGGCGATTCCTCCCTCAGTCGGTCAGTCTTCCTCTCTGCACCCGCCTCCCTCGGTCACTTCCCGATCAGCCTTTGTTCTGCTAGTCTCCTCTTCTCCCTCTCTGTCCGGGGGGGGGTTACTGCACCGCTCGCCGCCCGCCGGAAAAGGGGGGGTTACTGCACCGCTCGCCGCCCGCAACAAGGGAGGGGGGGTTACCTTCCCGCTCGCCGCCCGTCCGCTTTTGCTTCTGGGGAGGGGGTTCTAGCACCGCTCGCCGCCGCTCTACTGGGGGGGAGGTACACTCACACGCGGTCGGTCACACACCTGCTCCTCTCACTCGCACGCAGCCACTGATCCCCTCTTTATGGAGGGGTCTGGGATCTATAGGACCCCAAATCCCTCCTTTGCAAATGAAAGCATTCAAAACCCCAAGATTGGTGTTTTTTTATACTTTAAATTTTCCAAAAATGTACTATGTTAAGATGCCAGTAAACCAGAAGTGATGTCACATCATTGCTTCTGGGTTACCATAGTGGAGACCCAATCAAAGCCAATCCCATTTTTTTTTTTGGGGTCTCCAACTAGCGGGCTGAGTTTCTGGCTAGTAGCTTTGGTTTCCCGGTAGGACGGGAGAGCCGCAAAAGGCGGCGGAATTGGGGAGATGAGGGGAACGTCCCTTCCCACTGCTTGTAATAACAATCGAGTGGCTGCTTAGGTGCTCAGGTTGTTTTTACAAGAGAGCCAACCATTGGCTTTAAAAACTGGCAGTTGCAGGCGGCAACCCAGTACAATTGCTTGAAGTCAAATGATGAACCAGTTATGTGATTTGGCGGCAGGTGGTTAAGTACATTTGCTCTAGATCTGAGGGGAAGCTCTGCTGGTTTCTGTCATCCAATCATGTACAAACAAAAATACCGTTTTTTATTTTCCTTGCATGTGATTGAGTATTCTTTGCAAAGTGAAGTTTTACCTCAATTACTAAGCTCAGGAGCAAGTGCACAGTATATTTGCCTTTAGTAAATCAACCCCATAGTTTCAAATTCTAGAAGGATAAAGGCCTATATTTAGCAAAAGTTGCTGGGGTTGACATCACCAAACCTGACATCAGCTTTAAAGTGATTGAAAAGGCTGCACATTTTTTACCTTAATGCATTCACTGCATTAAAACCTCTTTGCAACTTCCCCGGCCCCCCTATACTTACCTGAGCCAAATCTTGATCCAGCAATGTGCACAAGAGCACCAGATCCCTTGGTTCTCCCTCCTCATTGTCTTGGAGCGAATCACCACCAGTAAGGAGGGGGTTGGGCCAAGCTGAGCCACATTCTGTATGTCTATGTATACACAGAGACGGCTCAGAATAGAGCCCACATGGGTGCGCCCATAGCATGCAGCCTGCTATTGTGGGCACCCGGTGAGGGGGAGGAGGAGACAGGAGCACCGGCAGGGGACCTGAGAAAAGGGGGCTCGAGGAGTAAATATGACATGTATGTTTAAAAAAAATGCATTTACAATCCCTTTAATTTGCTGATCTATGCAGAACCTTCCTATATCTGCTCTGTGACATTACTTGGGCTGTGCGAGATACTCATGAATTGTATTTCTGTATTGTGCAGGTATGCCTTGGGGAGTGCAATTGGCCTGTGTGTACATGCTTTTTGACTTGGCGCCAAGCGATCCAGCTGCAATATACAAGACACTACAAGCCTGGAAGGAGTCTGCAAAGAATGACATCCCACCAGCAGTTGCAAGCTGTATGCAGGAACTGGAATCTATGTGTGGACTCATAAAGTAACTCAATATAATGCCATCTTTGAGGTGCAAAGCAATCCTGAATCTAGTTTCTTTGCACATATGGAAGGAAGTGCCTTCATCCATGTATTAGTTTGCACTTTGTTATGTAGATAAAATCCATTATCATTTAAGTATTTTTTTTATATATTTTTGTTTTTCTAGTTTGCAAAGCAGAAACAGAAAATTGTATGCCTGTACATTATAAATATTGCTTGTAAATTTTTTGTATAATAAATTTTGCAAATATATTGCAACAATGCTTTGTGCAAATTAACAATGTGTAAAATGGCCTAAACATTTTATGTCCATATAACCACATATTAGTTTGGTTTTAATATATCACTGAAGCATGTAACAAACATATATTTTTGTAAAGGTAGAAAGGAAGCCGTTGTGCTTGGAAAAACAACGGTTAGACAGTTGAAGACTATAAAGAAGAAACTCCAGGCAGGGCCGGATTAAGAGCATCATGGGCCTGGTGTTGAGGATTTTGGTGGGCCTTTTTATGAAAAAAAATAAAATGAAAAATAAAATAAAATGAAAACGCAAACATTTTTTTGTTAAAATAAATTAAAGAGAGTGAGAGATGGGCTGAGAGAGCGAGAAGGGGGTCGAAAGAGAGAGAGAGGGGGCTGAAAGCGAGGGGATGAGAGAGAGAGGGGGGTGAAAGTGAGAGAGAGAAAGAGGGGGTGAGAAAAATGGGGATAGAGAGAGGGTGAGAGAGACAGAGTGAGTGGTAGGAAAGAGGGGGTGCGAGAGAGAGTGGGGGGAAAGAGAGAGAGAGTGGTAGGAGAGAGGGGGTTAAGGGGGCGAGAGAGAGAAAGGGTAGAGGGGAGGTGAGTCTGTGGGGGGGCACAGTATAGTACAATACATGGGGGTAATAGCAAAGTACATTACATGGTGGGCACAGCACACTAAATGGTGGATACATGGATACAGCACATTACATGGTGGGCACAACACATGACATAGTGGGCACTGCACAGCACATTACATGGTGGGCACAACACAGCACATGGTGGGCAAATCAGCATATATGGTGGGCACAGCACATGACATGGCTGGCACAGCACATTACATGTTGGGCACTGCACATTACAAGTGGGCACTGCACATCATATGGTGGGCACAGCACAATATATGGTGGGTACTGCACATGGCATGGTGGGCACTGGACATCACATTACCTGGGGCACTCCACGGCACCACATTACATTGTGGGTGCAGAACATTTCATGGTGAGCACTGCACATGACATGGTGGGCACTGCACAACACAGCACATTACATGGTGGGCAAAGTACATGACATGGTGAGCACTGCACGGCACAGCACATTTTATAGTGGGTACTGCACGGCACACGACATGGTGGGCAATACACAGCACATTACATGGTAGGCATTGCATGGTGCAGCACATGACAAGATAGGCACAACACAGCACATGACATGGTGGGCACTGAACAGCAATTGACATGGGAGGCCTTCATGGCATAGCACATTACATGGTGGGCAATACACATGACATGGTGGGCAATGCACAGCACATTACATTTTGGGCACAACACATTACATGGTGGGCACAGCACATTATATGGTGGGCACTGCATGTGACATGGTGGGCACTGCTGCATAGCACATTACACAGTGGGCACAACGCATTACATGCTGGGCACAGCACATTACATGGTGGGCACAGCACATTACATGGTGGGCACTGCATGTGACATGGTGGGCACTGCTGCATAGCACATTACACAGTGGGCACAACGCATTACATGCTGGGCACAGCACATTACATGGTGGGCACTGCATGTGACATGGTGGGCACTGCATGTGACATGGTGGGCACTGCACAGCACACGACATGGTGGGCACTGCTGCATAGCACATTACACAGTGGGCAAAACACATTGCATGCTGGGCACAGCATATGACATGGTGGACACTGCACGTGACATGGTGGCCACTGCATGGCACACGACATGGTGGGCACTGCTGCATAGCACATTACACAGTGGGCACAACGTATTACATGCTGGGCACAGCACATTACATGGTGGGCACTGCATGTGACATGGTGGGCACTGCACAGCACACGACATGGTGGGCACTGCTGCATAGCACATTACACAGCGGGCAAAACACATTGCATGCTGGGCACAGCATATGACATGGTGGACACTGCACGTGACATGGTGGACACTGCATGGCACAGCACATGACATGGTGGGCACTGCACATGACATGGTGGGCACTGCATGTGACATGGTGGGCACTGCATGGCACAGCACATGACATGGTGGGCACTGCACATGACATGGTGGGCACTGCACATGACATGGTGGGCACTGCATGGCACAGCACATGGCATGATAGGCACTGCACATTAAATGGTAGGCCCTGCATGGCACAGCACATTACATGGTGGACACTGCATGGTACATCATATGGCATAGTGGGCACTGCTCATAACATAGTGGACACTGCATGGCACAGTACATTACATGGTGGGCACTGCATATTGCACTGCATGGCACAGTACATTACATGGTGGGCACTGCATGGTACATCATATGGCATAGTGGGCACTGCTCATAACATAGTGGACACTGCATGGCACAGTACATTACATGGTGGGCACTGCATATTGCACTGCATGGCACAGTACATTACATGGTGGGCACTGCATATTACACTGCAAGCACTGCATGGCACAGCATATGACATGGTGGGCACTGTATGGCATAACACATTACATTGTGGGCAAAAGGGAACACATTACATGGGGGGAAGCAGCAGCCTCTCCCACAATCATCACGGCCCCCAGGAGAGTTTTTGCACAATCCTCTCTCTCTAATAAGTTTACTAACCTCATTTGAGCAGCATGAAATATTTCCTTTCTCCCGGGCTTCTGATGGTTAGGATGACATCAGCACCCCTCCCCCAGACAGCTGCCTGCATCCCCTTTACACTGAGGATCTGTGTGAGTGTAACAGATCCTGTGATAGGAGCCAGGCATCGGCAGGAACAGGACTCAAAAAAGGGGGGGAGGATATTCAGGACGTGGCACATGTTTTTGTATTTTATTACGCCCCTGTTCTTTGCTGCACCAGGGATAGGCGTAGATATTCTATGTAGGAACAGGACTCAGCTGCAGCAGCTGAGACTTCTCTCCTTCACATGTGCAGTGCAGAGGGGACTTCTTCTTCAAGACAGCACACGTAGATATCGATAAGCCACTGGCATAGGCCTATATTCAGGGAGGGGCCTGGAGCTGCAGCTCCAATAGCCCCTATGTTAATCCGGCCCTGACTCCAGGCAAACTGCTTAAAAAAGAGAGAAAATTATTCTACCTTCTGCCACACTGGATTGGCAGGCAGATAACATACATTTCTCTATCGCTCATTGACAGACGTAGTCTTCTTGATTCTCAAGAGCTGGGTTATGTTGTCTCCGCAGGAGTAGGACTAGGCAGAATGACAAAACGTTCTGGCTCCACCTTAGGGGCAGTCCCTGAGGGTATATCCTCCCTCTCTCTGCTACAGGGAATCAGTTTTTTTCTGTCTAGTCAGGAGTAAGGACCTAAGTTCCTTGCTGGGATCTTTTGGTCCTGGCAAGACTTTTTTTCTTTAAGAAAAAGACATTTTTTAGGTAGTTTTCTCCAGTGTTTTTTTCCTGTGAGATCTTCAAGCAAAAATGCCGGACTGGGCGACACTTGTGGTCACCCCAGCCGGCCTACGAGCGCGCGCAGACCATGGCATTGCGCTTGGTCGGCCGCGACATATTCAAGTAAGTATGCGGGGCCGGGCGACGGGCTGGATGTTGAGATCCAGTGGTCACCCCGGTTTCTGCCTACGAGCGCGTGCAGACCAGTGCGCTGGGTCGGCCGCGACGGAGTCCCAGTAAAGGGACTGACTTTGCGAGTTAAAAGTCTCGTTTGGACGCCAGGTACCAGAGAGTCGAGGCGTCCACCAACCCCCACCCCGGTGGAGAGGGTATTGTGAAGAGAGGGTGCCTGTCGGTTCGGTATGGTGAGTAAACGTTCCCTTTTTTCCTCATTATGAGGCAGTATATATTATGGGCCCCTCCATATATGGTCAGTATATATCTGATACTTACAAGTCCCCCTTGTAATACAGCATGTGTTTGTGGGAAGTGGACTTGGTTCAAGAGCTAACACTCTACCCAGCAGACTGTAACATTACAGCAGACATAGGAGGTATAATCCTACCTTATGTGCAGTGTATCTCTGTAGATTCATATGTCACCTCTTAGCAGAGTGCAGGTGGATGTGCTGGGAAGACGATATCGGCGGTCCGCCGCCATTTTGCCGTAGACCGAATGCATGTATGTCCTCAGGTCACGCCGGCCGCCATGTTTTTGGAGTCTTATGTCTCTTCTATGGGGGCGGCCATGTTTTGTGAGCCCAGCTACCTCGTGGAGGGCTGGGAACGCCGGAAGGCGTACACAGGGGGCGGAGCCACGCCTTCTGCCCGGGAAAAAGCAAACAGCTCCTTCCAGTCTGTGTAAGACAGACGCTGACTGCAGTTTGTTGGAAACTGCACTGCATCGGTTGGTGAGCCTTGGGGGTCCCTCTCTCTCTCTCTGGGATCGAGAAGCAGGTACTCTGAGGGGCGCTATTGCGCTAGGGGGAGACACACAAAAAAAAAAAAAAAAAAAAGTTTTTTTGTTTTGCTGGCAAAGGTGTCCTGTATTAACATGGACCCTGCCACTCATGTATCTCCTCCGGATCCCCTCGAGGGGTCTGCGGGATCCTCCAGCACCCCATTGACGATTGAATCTTTGTCAGCTATTATGGAAACTTTTGTGTCCCGGGTGGAAGTGGCTTGTCAGGGACAGGGCGCAAGAAAGCGACCCCCGCCTAACCCCTTATTATCTGAAACCTCGGATTCAGACTCTGAGCCTATTTCTGCAGTTGCAGGTACTTCATCTGGTATTGGTGTCTCGGGTCCTGTCTCTTCAGACAGTGAGGAGGATGTTTCGGCATCCGCCATAGCCCGAGAGGAAGCGTTGGTAAACGCACTCATTGTATCTGTTCAAGAGACTTTAAGGTTACAGGGTATTCCATCAGAAATAGCTGAAACTGAGATCCCTTTTGGGACTAAAAAGCGCATCAAAGTGGCGAAGGTTTTTCCATTGCCCAAATGTTTTGGCAATCCAATCGAAGAAGAATGGCGTCTGCCAAAACGCACTTTTAATATTTCTAAACGCATTGACAGGCGTTATCCGTTTGAGGAAACCCTTATTAAGAAATGGACAGAACCACCTGTGGTGGATTCACCTATTGCTAGATTGAATAAAGCCACGGTTATTCCTTTAGAAGACGCTCCGTCTTTTAAAGATCCAGTGGATCGCAAGATAGAAGCTATGTCTCGCACCATGTTTTCCTTGATTGGATCAGCTTTCAGACCAATAATTGCTATTGGTCTGGTTTCGCAGGCTGTAACTGAATGGACCAAGTGGTTACGCCGGGACTTAGAAGAAGTCCCTCAGGCGGTATCAGATTTGTTGGAACAAATGATACAGGGGTTACAGTTTGTATGTGATGCGGCGTTAGACGCCACTCCATTAATGGCGCGAGCATCAGTCTCAGCAGTGGTTCTCAGGCGTACACTGTGGCTAAAAGGTTGGTTAGCCGACCAAGGTTCCAAAAAAGCATTGGCTAATATCCCCTTTTCAGGAGAGCGTCTATTTGGAGCCAACTTAGATGAGATCATTAAGGATCTCACCGGTGGAAAAAGCACCTTTTTACCGCAAAATTTTAAAGGTAGAGGAACTCGTCAAAGACGAGGGCCTTCTTTTTCTGCTCACAAGAGGTTTTTTCGTCCAGCGGGTGAAAAAACTAAGTCCTCCAAAGCTCCTGCAGGAGGCGTCAGGGGTCGTTGGTCGGGCAAGCAAAAGCCCGCCCCCTCCAGACCTGAAGATAAACCATCCAAAGCCTGAAGGTGCGCCCCCACCCATAACTGGGGTGGGGGGACGTCTTCGCCGGTTCCCGGATCCATGGCTTTCCAGAATCCCGGACAAATGGGTTTGCGAAGCCTTCCAATATCCGACTATCCGCAGATCGTTTAGAAGATCTGCGGAGAGCAGTCACAGATTTACTACAACAAGGAGTGGTAGTCCACGTTCCTTGGACAGAACGGTTTCAAGGGTTTTATTCAAACCTGTTTACAATACCCAGGAAAGAGGGCAAAGTGCGTCCAATTCTGGACTTAAGAGCACTCAATTCTTTCGTCAACATAAGAAGATTCAGAATGGAGTCCATTCGCACGGTAGCAGCCTTCCTGCATCCAGGGGATGTCCTAGCGTCCATAGACATCAAGGACGCCTATCTTCACATTCCCATTTTCGCAGGACATCAGCGTTTTCTACGCTTTTCCGTAGAGGAGAACCACTATCAGTTTGTGGCGTTACCTTTCGGTCTCGCCACGGCTCCGCGGGTCTTCACAAAGGTGTTGGCCCCAATGTTGGCACTTCTGCGCCAAAGAGGTATATCGATTCTAGGTTACCTAGATGATCTTCTGCTTCATGCAGAGTCTCCTCAGACCTTGCTACAAAACATAGAAATTACTATGATTTCTTTACAGGAATTCGGGTGGCTGGTGAACCAGCAAAAGTAATTTCTGGTTCCCACCCAGAGGCTCGAATATCTGGGTCTAATTCTAGACACAGTCAGGACAAGAGTTTTTCTTCCGGTAGGGAAACTCCGAAAGATTCAATCTGCAGTCCAGTTGTTACTGTCCAACAGCTGGTCTTCCCTTCGGACTTGCATGAGGGTTCTGGGGTTGATGGTGGCTTCGTTCGAAGCAGTCCCATTTGCCCAGTCCCATACCCGAATTCTTCAGCAAGAGATTCTTCTCAGATGGAATCGGAATCCGGAATCCCTGGACAATCAGATCCGATTGAGCAAACAGACCAGAGAGTCTCTGGTATGGTGGCTTCGGTCTCCGATGCTCAGCCAGGGAAAGTCATTTCTGCCAATATATTGGACGACAGTGACCACGGATGCCAGTCTATCTGGATGGGGAGGAATTCTCGGTCAGTTATCTGTCCAGGGACTTTGGTCCCCGGAAGAATCCAGGTTACCGATAAATGTATTGGAACTGAGAGCGATCAGACTTTGTCTGATTCACTGGACCGAGCAGCTCCAGGGCAGCTCGGTTCGGATCCAGTCGGACAATGCCACGGCCGTGGCTTATGTCAATCACCAGGGGGGCACCAAGAGTGCCCGAGCGGCCAAAGAAGTGGCTTGCATTCTTCGCTGGGCGGAACGATTTGTTCCAGCAATCTCTGCTGTGTTCATTCCGGGGGTGGAGAATTGGCAGGCAGATTATCTCAGCCGTCAGACCCTGGATCAGGGGGAATGGTCCCTCCATCCAGACGATTTCCACCAGTTGTGCCTACGGTGGGGCACCCCGGATGTGGATCTGTTGGCATCACGATTCAACAGGAAAGTTCAGAGATTCGTGGCTCGCTCCCGCGATCCTCTAGCAGAAACCGCAGACGCACTGATCGCCCCGTGGGGGCAATACCAGCTAATATATGCCTTCCCTCCTCTCGCGTTACTGCCAAGACTTCTTCGCAGAATAGAGGAGGAAGGAATCCCAGTAATCCTGGTAGCTCCGGACTGGCCTCGTCGAGCTTGGTACGCCGACATGGTCAGACTGGTGGCGGACGTCCCGTGGAGACTTCCTCTCAGGGAGGATCTACTGTCTCAGGGACCGATCTTCCATCCTGCTTTACGATCGCTGGCTTTAACGGCCTGGCTATTGAGACCCAGGTGCTGAAGGACAAAGGTTTGTCAGCTTCAGTTATTCCTACTCTAGTTGAAGCAAGGAAAGCGACTTCCAGAAAGATTTATCATCGCACATGGAAGTCCTACATTGCATGGTGTGAACCTTTGGGGTTCCGTCCTCGGTCTTATTCGATTAGTCGAATATTGGCTTTTCTGCAACAAGGGGTTGAGCAGAAACTGGCCTTGAGTACTATCAAGGGTCAGGTCTCAGCATTAGCCATCTTCTTTCAGAAGCCTTTGGCTACTCATTCCTTGGTGCGGAATTTCATCCAGGGGGTGCGACATCTGGCTCCGCCAGTGCACGCGCCGTTACCCCCCTGGGATCTTAATTTAGTGTTGTCGGTTCTTCCGAAACCTCCCTTTGAAGATATTAGGGAGATTCCTCTACCCACGTTGTCCCAGAAGGTGGCCTTCTTGGTGGCTATTACTTCTGCACGCAGGGTGTCAGAACTGGCCGCATTATCTTGTCGTTCACCATATCTGGTGGTTCATAGAGATAAGGTGGTTCTTCGTCCGAATCCATCCTTCCTACCAAAAGTGGTTTCAGAATTTCATCTGAATGAAGAAATTGTATTACCTTCCCTGTGTCCTAAGCCCAGTCATCCTCGGGAGTTTGCGTTACACTCCTTGGATGTGGTCCGGGCGATCAGGGTATACTTGAAAACGACAGACTCGTTTCGCAAGACGGATTCACTTTTTGTGATCCCAGATGGACCCAAAAAGGGGTTGCCTGCATCTGCCGCGACCATTTCCAGATGGATCAGACAGACGGTAGTACAGGCTTATTCTATTATGGGTCGGGAGCCCCCGTTCCCTGTTAAGGCGCACTCCACTCGGGCACTTAGTGCGTCATGGGCCTTTCGCCATCAGGCGTCAGTGGTCCAGGTGTGCAAGGCGGCTACCTGGTCGTCGGTGCATACCTTTACTAAACATTATAAAGTTGATGTAATGGCATCATCTGATGCCTCGTTTGGCCGCAAGGTTTTGCAGGCCGCAATTTGAGGAGACCAGTGGTCTACCTCGAGGGTTTTTTCCGTTGGAAAATTTTTCTTTAGTCTCATTTTTTGTTTATAATGAGCCTTTAAAACTTCTAGTTTGGCACCGGTTGGGCCTTCTAGATTGGATTTGATTTTGTCAATCCCACCCCTCATTTGTGGCACTGCTTCTGGATGTCCCAGCTCTTGAGAATCAAGAAGACTACGTCTGTCAATGAGCGATAGAGAAAAATTGATTTTTGTAAGAACTTACCGTAAAATCCTTTTCTCTTAAGCTCATTGACAGACGTAGTACCCGCCCCTCTATCATTGAGTTGGGTTGGGTTAAATTCTCTGTACTGCTTTAAACAGAACTGATTCCCTGTAGCAGAGAGAGGGAGGATATACCCTCAGGGACTGCCCCTAAGGTGGAGCCAGAACGTTTTGTCATTCTGCCTAGTCCTACTCCTGCGGAGACAACATAACCCAGCTCTTGAGAATCAAGAAGACTACGTCTGTCAATGAGCTTAAGAGAAAAGGATTTTACGGTAAGTTCTTACAAAAATCCATTTTTTCCTGGTTTAATGCAGCTTTCTATGCCACCGTATCTGCTCCAGGCTGCCTACTGGACAACGTATGAGCCAAGGAGACAGCTTACAAGTTTTTTGAGTATAGGTTTCAAGATATCATGCGATGTCTTTTTTTTAGAACAATTTGTACCTCTAAGCATAACAGATCAATATAAATGAGAGGAGGTTGCATATGTAGTGGGAATCAGGAAGTAGTGGGAACAAAAGTATATAGCAGCACTCCTCTTCTTTTCTGTGTAAACTTCTGTTCATCTTCTAACATAATTCACCCCCTACAGGGGTGTAGGGGTTCATGCACATTGAGTTTTAAACAGGCAATTAATCTGCCCAGCGTAATCTCCCAGCAATTTCCTGCTCCCAGGGAGCCGCACGTTCCCCATAAAGTCTGCTGTGCAAGTGAATGGCTGTGCGCTGCCATACTCTTTGAAACGCAGATGCTTGGGGATTCACTTGCAAATACATGTCTGTATTTCACAAAAACAAAACATCCTCATTATGAATGAGCATGTATATGGAGCCTCCAACTGATTCTGGACACTGTGCATCTAGGGACAGTGTTTTCTCAGCCAGTATTGCATTCACAGCACAAAGTGCAGCTGCATCCACAGGCAGCATTTAGCCACCTCTGAACGCAGCAAATCATCAGCTCCCTATCACTTGTGGATGTAGCCTAAAGATATATTTGGTCCCGCATCTCATAGTACAGGTTTGAGGAGGATGGCAGGCTTCAGAGACACAGTTGTAGGAGGCGATAGAACATTGGGCTTCATTCACTAAAGCAACTCACATGCAGTATTTAGGTGTGCAGACACATTTTCCCTAAATATCACGTGATCCTGAAACAATTCAAGTGTCAATTCGCTATACAAAAATACACCTGTGCCTAACCAAAAATGGTATTGAAATGATATTACTGTAATGTAATATGTGTAGTTGCCGCTTACCACCGTCATGTGTTCCCACCAAAAAAAGATGTGCATCGCAACCAAACAATTATTATCTGTACTCTCTATTTAACCAGTTCACCGGGTACCTGTCTCCAGCCCATCAGAGTACCCGAATACCTCTCTGCAGCCCATCATAATACCCGAGTACCTCTCTGTAGCCCATCAGAGTACCCGAGTACCTGTCTCCAGCCCAGAGTACCCGAGTACCTGTCTCCAGCCCATCAGATTACCCGAGTACCTGTCTCTAGCCCATCAGAATACCCGAGTACCTTTCTGAAGCCGATCAGTGTACCTGAGTACCTGTCTGCAGCTCATCAGAGTACCTGAGTACCTATCTGCAGCCCATGCCTTCTAGATTATGTGTTGGGGTGTTTGCTTTCCAAAATTGGGTCATTTTGTGGGGGTTTCCATTGTCCCGGTGCTCCAGGCCCTTCAAAAGTGTGATTGGTTGTAATAATGTAATTTATGCTCCTAGAACACCTGACGGTGCTCCTTGCATGTTGGGCCTCTGTATGTGGCTATGCTGTGACAAAGTCTCACATATGTGGTATCCCCATACTCTAGAGGAGTAGCAGAATGTATTTTGGGGTGTCATTTTTGCTATGTACATGCTATGTGTTAGAAATATCTTATAAATTGACAACTTTGTGTAAAAAAAAATTTGTTTTCATTTTCTTTCCACATATTCCAAAAACTTGTGGAAAAAAATGACATGTTCAAAAGACTCATTATACCTCATAGAATATGCGTTGGGTGTTTGCTTTCCAAAATGGGGTCATTTTGTGGGTAATTCCATTGTCCTGGTGCTCCAAGGCCTTCAAAAGTGTGATAGGTCGCAAGGAAATTATATGTGTAATTTATCCTCCTAGAACACCTGACGGTGCTCCTTGCATGTTGGGCCTGTATGTGGCAAGGCTGTGTAAAAGTCTCACACATGTGGTATTGCCATACTCAGGAGGAGCAGAATGTATTTTGGGGTGTAAATGCAAGTATGCATATACTGTGTGTGAGAAATAACTTGTTGTTATGACAATTTTGTGTAAGAAAAAAAAAAAAAAACATATTTCTCTGTCGCTCATTGACAGACGTAGTCCTCCTTGATTAATATCAACTCAGGTTATACTGCCCTCTACAGGAGTAGGACTAGACAGGAAAGAAAACGTTCTGGCCACACCTTAGGGGCAATCCCAGAGGGTATATCCTCTCTCTCTCTGCTATAGCAAATCAGTTTTTTTCTGTCTAGTTAGGAGTAAGGACCTAAGTTCCTTGCTGGGATCTTTGGTCCTGGCAAGATTTTTTAGAAATACTTTTTTAGGCAGCTTTTCTTCTCCAGTGTTCCTGTGAGATCTTCAAGCAAGTACGCTGAAACTGGGCGACGGGCTGGATGTTGAGATCCAGTGGTCACCCCAGTTCAGCCTACGAGCGCGTGCAGGCCATAGCTCCGCGCTGGGTCGGCCACGACATAGTCCCACTGGACGGGGACTGACCCTGTGAGTTAAACGTCTTGCCTGGACGCCAATGACCAGTTGCAAACTGAGTCACGATATCCGTATTGGTCGACAGCCCCCCCAACCCGGTGGAGAGGGGTTCTGTCAGGAGTTGGCGCCCGCCTGGTTCCGGTATGGTGAGTAGAATGTTCCCCCTCTCCCCCTGTCGGGTTTGTTGGTGGACGCGGGCCCCTCTCTGGGATGGTCGGACAGTTTCTGGGTCCCTCCCTCTATCCTATAACAGGTCACAGATCCCCCAATTTGAGTGTGATTTTGTGAATAAGAAACCAGGAGGCTTGTTTTGGGAGCTGACTATCTAAAGTCACTATATAACTGTAACGGAACAGGGCACCCCGGACCGGTGCCCCGTTGAAAGATGCTCCTAGTGCTTTCCGAGGGCTCCAAGCACTCCACCAGACACCGTAACCACTTCAGATCCCACGAACCGCCGCAGCTTGGTTAGGGTCTCGCAATCTCCTACCCACCCTGGACCTACGACAAGGCTCCAGGTTCCTGTGGGTGAACCTCTCTTTCCCCAGAGAGTGCAGCAGAACAAGCTCTACACAAGCTCTTACAAGAGCTCAGTGATTCTCTAAGGGAGTATGGAGGACCATAGCAATCCCTTGCAGCATATCCCCCAATAAGAGACAGAACTCTAGATTGAGGTTGAATGAACTCAGCACAACTTTATTGAACACGACTTATATACAGTTTTCACCCACAAAGTTACCACCCAGATGGACCTTGTTGAAGACTGAACATAATATTCACCATCCAATAGGAACAGAGTTTTACACTCTTATACAGTCTACAAAATATACAATGTGGGACAATCCCCCCTCCCTCTTAGCATCTAATCAACATTCCTATAAGTTTCTCTTAAAGCAGACAGACAGACAGGTGGGCTCATTAGCACAGTTAACAATAGGTGAATGGAAAAGGTGTCTCAGACCCTATTTTAGACAAAAGCACTTCAATGATTAGCAGCCATGCTGTCTCTACCAGTTCCTGGATGCCCATATTAGGAGTGGACTTCCTGTACCTTACAGTTTACAGGAATAAAGGTTTAGCTTCTAGGCTAGAGGCAAGACTCCATTAGCCCCATGACTTATCCGTCTTTAAATTCCAGTGACGGTGAAAACTGTCACAATAACTATAAGGGTGACTGAAGTCAGTGGCAGACTACTAAAAGGCATTACTATTGGAGGTACCCTACCTGTCATAGTGTGTATACAGGCCGATGCCTATGCCTGAGTTACTGCATCCGCAGGTCGCCATCCCTCCAGAAAGCCGGTCACTTCCACAGGCCGCACAGCCTCCCGCAGGCCGCACAGGCCGAGCGCACACTCCCGCAGGCCGCACAGGCCGAGCGCGCACTTCCGCAGGCCACACAGGCCGAGCGCGCACTTCCGCAGGCCGCACAGGCCGAGTGCACACCTCCCGCAGGCCGCTGCTAGCTTGCAAGCCGCCGCTATCCTACACAGGCCGCCGCCATTTTCCTGCAGATCGCACGGGGCCGCCATTTTGGCGTAGCCTAGTGTCTCTAGCATGGGGGCGGCCATGTTTGAGGTGACCAAACACCTCGAGGAGCTATGGGGAGGCGCCGGAAGGCGTGAAAAGGGGCGGAGCCGCCTCCTTTTACCCGGGAAAGCAAAGCCAAAGACTTCCTGTCTGTAACAGACAGTGCTGGAACAGGTTGTATTGAAACTTCTGAGCAAGTGGTGAGCCTTGGGGTCTCTCTCTCTCTCTCTCTCTGTAGGGGTCCAAAAGCAGGTAACACTGAGGGGCGCTGTTGCGCTGGGGGACTAAAGAAAAAAAAAATTTTTTTTTTTTTTTTTGATTGCAATTATTTTTTTCTGGCAAGTGTCTTGTATAATCATGGACCCTGCCGCACATGTATCCCCACCTGATCCCCTCGAGGTGGCCGCAGGACCCTCCAGTGCCTCACAGAGTATGGATGCATTTACAGCAGTTTTGGAGTCTTTGGTATCCCGGGTGGAGATGGCCTATCAGGGACGGGGGTCAAGAAAGCGACCCCCGCCTACCCCTATTTCATCTGATACTTCAGATTCTGAGATGGTCATTGCAGCTGCAGGTCCCTCTGCAAGGGCTGTTGTCTCAGGTAATGTTCCCTCAGATAGTAAGGAGGACGGTTCTACCTCCGCCATAACACAAGAAGAAGCATTGGTGGACGCACTAGTTGTGTCTGTCGGGGAAACCTTAAGACTTGAGGTTACACCGGCAGAGATAACCGAGATGGAAATTCCTTTTGGTAATAGTAAGCGTGCCAAGATGGCGAAGGTGTTTCCCTTACCCAAATGTTTTGGTAGTAAGATTAAAGAGGAATGGAATCATCCGAAACTAATCTTTACGGTTTACAAACGCATTGCTAGACGCTATCCGTTTGAGGAATCCCTCATTAAAAAATGGACGGTACCACCAGTGGTGGATCCACCGATTTACAGACTAAATAAAGCCACTGTTATCCCGTTGGAGGACGCTCCATCCTTTAAGGATCCGGTGGATCGAAAAGCTGAAGCGGAATCCCACACTGTTTTTTCCCTGATAGGGTCAACCTTTAGACCGGTGGTTGCCATTGGTTTAGTTTCACAAACATTGACAGAATGGGCGAAATTGTTACGCCATGACTTAAAGGGGAGAGGTATCCCCCAGGCAGCGTCTGATTTGATGGAGCAAATTATACAAGGACTACAGTTCGTCTGTGACGCAGCCCTGGATGCCACTCCCTTGTTAGCGCATGCATCCATGTCAGCAGTAGTCCTCAGACGTGTGCTGTGGTTAAAGTGTTGGTCGGCGGATCAAGGTTCCAAGAAAGCTTTGGCGAATCTCCCTTTTCAGGGGGATCGCCTGTTTGGGGCCACCCTAGATGAGATCATAAAGGATGTCACTGGGGGTAAGAGCACTTTTTTGCCGCAGACTGCTAAAGCTAAAGGACCTCGTAACAGGCGAGGACCTTTCTTTTCCGCTCATAAAAGGTTCGTTCGCTCCGCTGGGGCAAGCGTGAAGGGCAAAGCCCCTTCAGGAGGTTTCAAAAGGCGCTGGTCGGGTAAACAAAAGGCGACTCAGCCAAACCTGAAGATAAGGCTAATACAGCCTGAAGGTGCGCCCCCACTCAGCTCAGGGGTGGGGGGATGTCTTCACCGGTGTTCAGATCCAGGGCTTTCCTGAATCCCGGACTAAGGGGTTCAGGAGATCATACGATCAGGATACAAGATCGAGCGTCGATCACTTCTACCGGTGCGATTCTTCCCTTCCAACATTTATATGCTACAAGGAGCGGTAGTTCCCATTCCTTGAGCAGAACGTTTTCTTTACCTTTTCCAAAGATCATTCCCAGTTCCCACCAGGAATCGGATCCGGTTGAGCGAGTGGACCAGGGAGTCTCTGGTCCGGTGACTCCGGTCTCTAAAGCTCAGCCAGGAGAAGTCATCACTTCCGATAGGAATCAAGTTTCTGATAAATGTGTGGGAACTGAGAGCGATCAGACTTGGTCTGATTGCCTGGACCAAGCAGCTCTAGGGCAGCCCGGTTCGGATCCAGTCAGACAATGTCATGGTGATGACTTAGGTCGATCGCCAAGGATTTCACCAGCTGTGTCTTCAATAGGGCATCCCGGAGGTGGATCTTTTGGCATATCGGCGCAACAGGAAGGCGCGGAGGTTGGTAACTCGCGCCCGCGATCCTCTAGCGGACGCAGCAGACGCGCTGAACGCCCCGTTGGGGCAGTATCAGCTACTATATGTCTTCCCCCCTCTCAAGTTGCGGCTGAGATTTCTCCGCAGGATAGAGATGGAGGGAACTCCAGTTATCCTGGAAATTCCGGGCTGGCCTCGTCAAGCCGGGTACGCCGACTTGGGCAGGCTAGTCGCGGACGCTCCTTGGAGACTTCCTCTCAGGGAGGATCTGCGGTCTCAAGGACCGATCTTCCATCGTGCTTTACAGTCGCTGGTTTTAACGGCCTGGCCATTGAGACCCAGGTACTCAGGGAGGATCTGCGGTCTCAAGGACCGATCTTCCATCGTGCTTTACAGTCGCTGGTTTTAACGGCCTGGCCATTGAGACCCAGGTACTGAAGGACAGAGGATTGTCAGCTTCAGTTATTCCTACTCTAATTAAAGCAAGGAAAGCGACTTCCAGCAAAGTCTATTATCGCACATGGAAGACTTATATTGCGTGGTGTGAATCTTTGGGATTTCCCCCACGTACCTATTTGGTGACCAGAATTTTGGCTTTTCTGCAAAAGGGGGTTGAGCAGAAACTATCCTTGAGCACCATCAAGGGTCAGGTTTCAGCGTTAGCAATCTTCTTTCAGAAGCCGCTGGCTACTCATTCCTTGGTGCGGAATTTCATCCAGGGGGTGCGACACTTGGCTCCGCCAGTGCGCACGCCCTTACCGCCCTGGGATCTTAATTTGGTGTTGTCGGTTCTTCAGAAACCTCCCTTTGAAAATATCAGGGAGATTCCCTTGCTTACGTTATCTCAGAAGGTGGCCTTCTTGGTGGCCATTACTTCTGCACGCAGGGTGTCAGAACTGGCCACATTATCTTGTCGTTCCCCATATCTAGTGGTTCATAGGGAAAAGGTAGTTCTTCATCCGAAGCCATCCTTTCTTCCTAAGGTGGTTTCAGATTTTCATCTGAATGAAGATATTGTGCTACCTTCCTTGTGTCCTAAGCCCAATCATCCTCGGGAATGTGCGTTGCATTCCTTGGATGTGGTTCGGGCAATCAGGGTATACCTGAAGACTACGGAATCGTTCCGTAAGACGGATTCACTTTTTGTGATCACGGATGGCCCCAGAAAGGGGTTGCCTGCATCTGCCGCGACTATCTCCAAATGGATTAGGCAGACGGTGGTACAGGCTTATTCTATTAAGGGTCGGAATCCTCCGTTCCCTGTTAAGGCGCTCAGTACTTCCTGGGCCTACCGCCATCAGGCGTCAGTGGTCCAGGTGTGCAAGGCGGCTACCTGGTCGTCGGTTCATACCTTTACAAAATTTTATAAAGTTGATGTGATGGCATCGGCGGATGCCTCATTTGGCCGCAATGTTTTGCAGGCCGCAATTTGAGGAGACTGGTGGTCTACTTCGAGGGTTTTTTTCCGTTGCATTTTCAGTTGAGTCTCATCCTTTGAATGATGAGCCTTTAAAACTTCTAGTTGGCACCGGTTGGGCCTTTTAGATTGGATTTTGATTTCCATTATCCCACCCCTCATTTGTGGCACTGCTTTGGGACGTCCCGAGTTGATATTAATCAAGGAGGACTACGTCTGTCAATGAGCGACAGAGAAAAATGGATTTTTGTAAGATCTTACCGTAAAATCCTTTTCTCTTAAGCTCATTGACAGACGTAGTACCCGCCCCTCTGTTTTCTGAGTTGGGTTGGGTTAAATTCTCTAAACACTGCTTTGTGACATAACTGATTTGCTATAGCAGAGAGAGAGAAGATATACCCTCTGGGACTGCCCCTAAGGTGTGGCCAGAACGTTTTCTTTCCTGTCTAGTCCTACTCCTGTAGAGGGCAGTATAACCTGAGTTGATATTAATCAAGGAGGACTATGTCTGTCAATGAGCTTAAGAGAAAAGGATTTTACGGTAAGATCTTACAAAAATCAATTTTTCTCTTACGTCCTCCGACAGTCGCCGCCGCCTCTAAGTCATCACTGTTGGGTATTGACTTCCGCTCCGCAGGAGTAGCTAGGCATAAAGACTTATTTAAAAGAACAAAGGCATTTGCATATACACACCTATGGGGGCTGTCCCATCTGGTCAATACCCCCCTGCAGTGACCACTCCCAACTCAGTTTTAATCTGCCTAGCATCAGGAATAGTTAGGCTTCCCTGTGCTGGGGCTACAGTCTCAGCCTTTCTAATCTTTTATTTGATTTTCCTTGAAAATGTCAGTTTTTTCTTACTTTACTAGCTGTTTATTTTGTCAGCTTTAGTTTTAGTTGACTCTTCGGAAGAAGATGGATCATGCGGTGCTGGGATTCGGACTGGCCGCCCTGGGTCTCCAGGGCAAAGGGTCAGATGGACCCCCAGACCGCCATCGAGCGTTCAGCTATGGTTCGCCCTGGCATTATGAATGACCCATCCCTGCTCGCGGCAGGGATGCAGCCGCGAGGTGGCTACCTCGCTGGACGCATCTGCGATGCTGCAGTGCAATGTCCCTGGCTAACGTCATTCCCTGTCAGATGAGGACAGCGGCTTTCCGTTCTGAGAGGCGCCCCACGCCATCTGGTACAGGTAAGTACTTCTGTGTGGGGCCTCTGTCTGGGGTGGCAGTCTGTGTTGCTGTGTGTTCCCCATGTCTGTGCCTGTGTGACTCCCTGATGCGGTCCCTGCGGGGATCGCTTGTACATGTGCTGCGGTGCTATGTGTTTTTTGGGGGTCCCCTTCCCTGTGTCACTTCGGTGTTGGTGGGGGTGCAGACTGAGTGTGTGGCGACCGCAGCGGGTGAATCCGCACGGTCCGCCATTTTAAGTATGGGCAGGCATGTTGGGCTTCTTTGTGGGCTATCTACATGCTGTTTTTGGCGCCATTTGCCGCCATTTTGCGGTAGCCGAACGATCGTTCCAACCGCATGTTCGGCGGCCATTTTGGCGGAGCCTTCCATGCAATCCTATGGGGCAGCCATTTTCCCTGAGTCCTGCAGCCTATACGTTCAGCCTACTTTAGCAGCAAGGAAATCGGTGTCAACACTCTGCGGGGCTCTGCAGGTTATTGCTCTCAATATTTTTTTTCTGTATTGTCATTCTAGCTCAGTTTTGTCTTCTCCTGTTTGGGGGTCTTTGTCACTGTAGCTGTAGCGGTGGGCTGCGCACTCCGCAGCGATCTTAAAGGGGCAGTACAAACTTTTTTTGCACTGTTGTTTGTCATTTGAGTAATGGATTCTCAGGACAGAAAATTCCCCCCAACTCTGGTGGGGGTTCCCAGTTCTCCTGTGGCCCCTCTGAGACCTGATTTGGCCGCTGTAGTGGCGTCCTTGGTGTCACTCATGGACATGCTGATGGCTGAACGTACTGCTAAAATAGAGGCTCAGATTGTCTCTCTCCTCTGATTCAGATGGTGATATGGCTGCTGCTGCTGCGAGCATGCCCTTTTCAGGGTCTCGCTCATCCTTGGACCCGCTGGGGTCTGAGGGGGAGGCAGAGGTGAAGGGGGTTGATACCTCCTCCCTGGGGTCACCTGAAGAGTGGGCGACCATGGATGAATTAATTGTTTTCTGTTAAGGAAACACTGCATTGGGAGGATGAGCCCAGTCCTCCGGGCATTGTGTCCTCATTTGGGACGCATAGGACCTGCAAGTCGGCACAGGTTTTTCCCTGCCCCGCTGAGTTTCATTACACGGTTAATGAAATATGGCGCGCATTAAAACACCCATTCCTGGTGCCTAGTCGGTTCAAATTGCTTTATCCCTTTGATCCGGCTACGGAATCATGAGTGGTGTGTGCCTCCACAGGTAGATCACACTGTGGCCGTGTTCAACAAGGCTACATTGGTTCCTTCTGAGGATACCCCGGTTTTCCGGGATCCCACGGACCGGCGGTTGGAGTCTCTAGCCCGCCATTCCTATACGGTGGCGGGCTTGTTGCTCAGACCCATTTTCGTGTCCGTTTGGTGGTTTAGGCGGTGGCAGAAAGGACTAGGGTGCTTAGGAGCAACCTCGTGTCTGATGATGTTCCGCCTGCCCGGCTGGAAATGGTGGATCAAATTCACCAAGGAATCATGTATTTGTGTGATGCGGCCTTAAATGAGGCCCCTTTAGTGGCACGCCTCTCTAGTGTCTCGGTGCTTAACCGGCGACTGATATGGCGGAAGAGCTGGTCAGCTGACCAGTCCTCGCGGGAAACAGTTGCTGATTTTCCCAATGCTGGCTCTCGCCTTTTTTGGCGAGGCGTGGTATACCCTGGTGATAGGCATCACAGGGGGCAAGAGCACTTTGCTGCCCCAGAACCCGAAGAACAAGTCCTTTCGAGGCAAGCGGGGTTCTGCGCCTATATCCACTCAGGGGTCCTTTCGTGCCTTTCGGAACCAATCCAAGGGCAAGCCCTTCAAGGCCCAGGACAGTCAGAAGAAGCCCTGCGCGGGTAAGCAGAAGTCAGGCAATGCCGGCTCGGCGGGTCAGTCCGCCTCTGCCTGAAGGGGCGCCCTCACCCATTTCAGGGGTGGGGGGACGTTTGTGCGGTTTCCTCCAACCTTGGCTGCTCCAGATATCGGACAGGTGGGTTCTGGAAATCGTTCGATCGGGATACAAGATCGAATTCCTTTCCCGGCCGGCGGACAGATTCTTTCCCTCAAATCTTCATTTGCCTCCGGGGCGTCTGCAGGACCTGCATCAAGCTGTGCAGGACCTTCTTGCTCAGGGGGTGATTGTCCCAGTGCCTCATCGGGACAGGTTTTGGGGGTTTTATTCAAATCTGTTTGCTGTGCCCAGAAAGGGGGGCAAAGTGTGTCCTATTCTGGACCTGAAAGTACTGAACCGCTTTGTGCGTATTCGAAAGTTCTGTATGGAGTCTCTCCGTTCGGTGGTGGCCTCCTTGAGTCCAGGGAATTCCTGGCCTCGATAGATCTGAAAGATGCGTACCTGCACGTCCCCATTTTCGAGGGTCATCAGCGGTACCTTCGATTTGCTATCGCAGAGGACCACTACCAGTTTGGGGCGTTACCTTTCGGTCTCGCTTCAGCACCAAGGGTTTTTACCAAAGTGTTGGCGCCGGTTCTGGGCCTGCTGAGGGTACAGAGCATTGCGGTCTTGGGTTACCTGGACGATCTACTTCTGGGATCACGTGCCAGCCAGGACCTAGTGCGCGATCTGTCCACCATGGTACAGTCGCTCCAGGAGTTCGGATGGACCATCAACGTTCAGAAATCAACGTTGTCTCCATCGGTTCGTCTTCCCTATCTGGGAATGATTCTGGACTCTGCTCAGGCAAAGGTGTTCTTGCCGGAGGACAAGCTCCGGACCTTGCAGGACGAGCTCAGGTCCCTCAGGGACAACCCGTCCTCATCACTCAGGACCTGTATGCGGGGCTGAGGTTGATGGTGTCGGCCTTCGAGGCGATACCCTTTGCTCAGTTTCACACGCGGACTCTCCAAGCGGAGATCCTGGACAGGTGGGACAGACTGCCTCAGTCCCTGGATCTGAGTGTCTCCTTGAGTCGTCAGACCAGATTGGTTCTTCTGTGGTGGCTCCAGTCCCTGTCGGTGGCGGAAGGCCAGTCCTTCCGTCCGTAGGTATGGACGGTGATTACCACGGACGCCAGCCTGTCGGGCTGGGGTTGAGTCCTGGGCAACCTGTTTGCCCAGGGCACTTGGTCGGAGGAGGAGTCCTCCCTCCCGATAAATGTGCTGGAATTGCGAGCGATAAAACTCTGTCTCTTCCAGTGGTCGGACCGTCTTCGGGGCCGTCCTGTCCGGGTACAGATGGACAATGCTACCGCGGTGGCTTACATCAACCACCAAGGGGGCACCAGGAGTGCTCGGGCGGCCCAGGAGGTGACCGACATTTCTCTATCGCTCATTGACAGACGTAGTCTTCTTGATTCTCAAGAGCTGGGTTATGTTGTCTCCGCAGGAGTAGGACTAGGCAGAAAGACAAAACGTTCTGGCTCCACCTTAGGGGCAGTCCCTGAGGGTATATCCTCCCTCTCTCTGCTACAGGGAATCAGTTTTTTTCTGTCTAGTCAGGAGTAAGGACCTAAGTTACTTGCTGGGATCTTTTGGTCCTGGCAAGACTTTTTTTCTTTAAGAAAAAGACATTTTTTAGGTAGTTTTCTCCAGTGTTTTTTTCCTGTGAGATCTTCAAGCAAAAATGCCGGACTGGGCGACACTTGTGGTCACCCCAGCCGGCCTACGAGCGCGCGCAGACCATGGCATTGCGCTTGGTCGGCCGCGACATATTCAAGTAAGTATGCGGGGCCGGGCGACGGGCTGGATGTTGAGATCCAGTGGTCACCCCGGTTTCTGCCTACGAGCGCGTGCAGACCAGAGCTCCGCGCTGGGTCGGCCGCGACGGAGTCCCAGTGAAGGGACTGACTTTGCGAGTTAAAAGTCTCGCTTGGACGCCAGGTACCAGAGAGTCGAGGCGTCCACAAACCCCCACCCCGGTGGAGAGGGTATTGTGAAGAGAGGGTGCCTGTCGGTTCGGTATGGTGAGTAAACGTTCCCTTTTTTCCTCGTTATGAGGCAGTATGTATTATGGGCCCCTCCATATATGGTCAGTATATATCTGATACTTACAAGTCCCCCTTGTAATACAGCATGTGTTTGTGGGAAGTGGACTTGGTTTAAGAGCTAACACTCTACCCAGCAGACTGTAACATTACAGCAGACATAGGAGGTATAATCCTACCTTATGTGTAGTGTATCTCTGTAGATCCATATATCACCTCTTAGCAGAGTGCAGGTGGATGTGCTGGGAAGACGATTTCGGCGGTCCGCCGCCATTTTGCCGTAGACCGAATGCATGTATGTCCTCAGGTCACGCCGGCCGCCATGTTTTTGGAGTCTTATGTCTCTTCTATGGGGGCGGCCATGTTTTGTGAGCCCAGCTACCTCGTGGAGGGCTGGGAACGCCGGAAGGCGTACACAGGGGGCGGAGCCACGCCTTCTACCCGGGAAAAAGCAAACAGCTCCTTCCAGTCTGTGTAAGACAGACGCTGACTGCAGTTGGTTGGAAACTGCACTGCATCGGTTGGTGAGCCTTGGGGGTCCCTCTCTCTCTCTCTGGGATCGAGAAGCAGGTACTCTGAGGGGCGCTATTGCGCTAGGGGGAGACACACAAAAAAAAAAGAAAAAAAAGAAAAAGTTTTTTTGTTTTGCTGGCAAAGGTGTCCTGTATTAACATGGACCCTGCCACTCATGTATCTCCTCCGGATCCCCTCGAGGGGTCTGCGGGATCCTCCAGCACCCCATTGACAATTGAATCATTGTCAGCTATTATGGAAACTTTTGTGTCCCGGGTGGAAGTGGCTTGTCAGGGACAGGGCGCAAGAAAGCGACCCCCGCCTAACCCCTTATTATCTGAAACCTCGGATTCAGACTCTGAGCCTATTTCTGCAGTTGCAGGTACTTCATCTGGGATTGGTGTCTCGGGTCCTGTCTCTTCAGACAGTGAGGAGGATGTTTCGGCATCCGCCATAGCCCGAGAGGAAGCGTTGGTAAACGCACTCATTGTATCTGTTCAAGAGACCTTAAGGTTACAGGGTATTCCATCGGAAATAGCTGAAACCGAAATCCCTTTTGGGACTAAAAAACGCATCAAAGTGGCGAAGGTTTTTCCATTGCCCAAATGTTTTGGCAATCCAATCGAAGAAGAATGGCGTCTGCCAAAACGCACTTTTACTATTTCTAAACGCATTGACAGGCGTTATCCGTTTGAGGAAACCCTTATTAAGAAATGGACAGAACCACCTGTGGTGGATTCACCAATTGCTAGATTGAATAAAGCCACGGTTATTCCTTTAGAAGACGCTCCGTCTTTTAAAGATCCAGTGGATCGCAAGATAGAAGCTATGTCTCGCACCATGTTTTCCTTGATTGGATCAGCTTTCAGACCTATAATAGCTATTGGTCTGGTTTCGCAGGCTGTAACTGAATGGACCAAGTGGTTACGCCGGGACTTAGAAGAAGTCCCTCAGGCGGTATCAGATTTGTTGGAACAAATGATACAGGGGTTACAGTTTGTGTGTGATGCGGCGTTAGACGCCACTCCATTAATGGCGCGAGCATCAGTCTCAGCAGTGGTTCTCAGGCGTACACTGTGGCTAAAAGGTTGGTTAGCCGACCAAGGTTCCAAAAAGCATTGGCTAATATCCCCTTTTCAGGAGAGCGTCTATTTGGAGCCAACTTAGATGAGATCATTAAGGATCTCACCGGTGGAAAGAGCACCTTTTTACCGCAAAATTTTAAAGGTAGAGGAACTCGTCAAAGACGAGGGCCTTCTTTTTCTGCTCACAAGAGGTTTTTTCGTCCAGCGGGTGAAAAAACAAAGTCCTCCAAAGCTCCTGCAGGAGGCGTCAGGGGTCGTTGGTCGGGCAAGCAAAAGCCCGCCCCCTCCAGACCTGAAGATAAACCATCCAAAGCCTGAAGGTGCGCCCCCACCCATAACTGGGGTGGGGGGACGTCTTCGCCGGTTCCCGGATCCATGGCTTTCCAGAATCCCGGACAAATGGGTTTGCGAAGTCATAAGGTCAGGGTACAAGATCGAGTTTCGATCTCTCCCACTGGCGCGATTCTTCCCTTCCAATATCCGACTATCCTCAGATCGTTTAGAAGATCTGCGGAGAGCAGTCACAGATCTACTACAACAAGGAGTGGTAGTCCACGTTCCTTGGACAGAACGGTTTCAAGGGTTTTATTCAAACCTGTTTACAATACCCAGGAAAGAGGGCAAAGTGCGTCCAATTCTGGACTTAAGAGCACTCAATTCTTTCGTCAACATAAGAAGATTCAGAATGGAGTCCATTCGCACGGTAGCAGCCTTCCTGCATCCAGGGGATGTCCTAGCGTCCAAAGACATCAAGGACGCCTATCTTCACATTCCCATTTTCGCAGGACATCAGCGGTTTCTACGCTTTTCCGTAGAGGAGAACCACTATTGTGGCGTTACCTTTCGGTCTCGCCACGGCTCCGCGGGTCTTCACAAAGGTGTTGGCCCCAATGTTGGCACTTCTGCGCCAAAGAGGTATATCGATCCTTGGTTACCTAGACGATCTTCTGCTTCATGCAGAGTCTCCTCAGACCTTGCTACAAAACATAGAAATTACTATGATTTCTTTACAGGAATTCGGGTGGCTGGTGAACCAGCAAAAGTCATTTCTGGTTCCCACCCAGAGGCTCGAATATCTGGGTCTAATCCTAGACACAGTCAGGACAAGAGTTTTTCTTCCGGTAGGGAAACTCCGAAAGATTCAATCAGCAGTCCAGTTGTTACTGTCCAACAACTGGTCTTCCCTTCGAACTTGCATGAGGGTTCTGGGGTTGATGGTGGCTTCATTCGAAGCAGTCCCATTTGCCCAGTCCCATACCCGAATTCTCCAGCAAGAGATTTTTCTCAGATGGAATCGGAATCCGGAATCCCTGGACAATCAGATACGATTGAGCAAACAGACCAGAGAGTCTCTGGTTTGGTGGCTTCGGTCTCCGATGCTCAGCCAGGGAAAGTCATTTCTGCCAATATATTGGACGATAGTGACCACGGATGCCAGTCTATCCGGATGGGGAGGAATTCTCGGTCAGTTATCTGTCCAGGGACTTTGGTCCCCGGAAGAATCCAGGTTACCGATAAATGTATTGGAACTGAGAGCGATCAGACTTTGTCTGATTCACTGGACCGAGCAGCTCCAGGGCAGCCCGGTTCGGATCCAGTCGGACAATGCCACGGCCGTGGCTTATGTCAATCACCAGGGGGGCACCAAGAGTGTCCGAGCGGCCAAAGAAGTGGCTTGCATTCTCCGCTGGGCGGAACGATTTGTTCCAGCAATCTCTGCGGTGTTCATTCCGGGGGTGGAGAATTGGCAGGCAGATTATCTCAGCCGTCAGACCCTGGATCAGGGGGAATGGTCCCTCCATCCAGACGTTTTCCACCAGTTGTGCCTACGGTGGGGCACCCCGGATGTGGATCTGTTGGCATCACGATTCAACAGGAAAGTTCAGAGATTCGTGGCTCGCTCCCGCGATCCTCTAGCAGAAACCGCAGACGCACTGATCGCCCCGTGGGGGCAATACCAGCTAATATATGCCTTCCCTCCTCTCGCGTTACTGCCAAGACTTCTTCGCAGGATAGAGGAGGAAGGAATCCCAGTAATCCTGGTAGCTCCGGACTGGCCTCGTCGAGCTTGGTACGCCGACATGGTCAGACTGGTGGCGGACGTCCCGTGGAGACTTCCTCTCAGGGAGGATCTACTGTCTCAGGGACCGATCTTCCATCCTGCTTTACGATCGCTGGCTTTAACGGCCTGGCTATTGAGACCCAGGTGCTGAAGGACAAAGGTTTGTCAGCTTCAGTTATTCCTACTCTAGTTGAAGCAAGGAAAGCGACTTCCAGAAAGATTTATCATCGCACATGGAAGTCCTACGTTGCATGGTGTGAACCTTTGGGGTTCCGTCCTCGGTCTTATTCGATTAGTCGAATATTGGCTTTTCTGCAACAAGGGGTTGAGCAGAAACTGGCCTTGAGTACTATCAAGGGTCAGGTCTCAGCATTAGCCATCTTCTTTCAGAAGCCTTTGGCTACTCATTCCTTGGTGCGGAACTTCATCCAGGGGGTGCGACATCTGGCTCCGCCAGTGCACGCGCCGTTACCCCCCTGGGATCTTAATTTAGTGTTGTCGGTTCTTCAGAAACCTCCCTTTGAAGATATTAGGGAGATTCCTCTACCCACGTTGTCCCAGAAGGTGGCCTTCTTGGTGGCTATTACTTCTGCACGCAGGGTGTCAGAACTGGCCGCATTATCTTGTCGTTCACCATATCTGGTGGTTCATAGAGATAAGGTGGTTCTTCGTCCGAATCCATCCTTCCTACCAAAAGTGGTTTCAGAATTTCATCTGAATGAAGAAATTGTATTACCTTCCCTGTGTCCTAAGCCCAGTCATCCTCGGGAGTTTGCTTTACACTCCTTGGATGTGGTCCGGGCGATCAGGGTATACTTGAAAACGACAGACTCGTTTCGCAAGACGGATTCACTTTTTGTGATCCCAGATGGACCCAAAAAGGGGTTGCCTGCATCTGCCGCGACCATTTCCAGATGGATCAGACAGACGGTAGTGCAGGCTTATTCTATTAAGGGTCGGGAGCCCCCGTTCCCTGTTAAGGCGCACTCCACTCGGGCACTTAGTGCGTCATGGGCCTTTCGCCATCAGGCGTCAGTGGTCCAGGTGTGCAAGGCGGCTACCTGGTCGTCGGTGCATACCTTTTCTAAACATTATAAAGTTGATGTAATGGCATCGTCTGATGCCTCGTTTGGCCGCAAGGTTTTGCAGGCCGCAATTTGAGGAGACCAGTGGTCTACCTCGAGGGTTTTTTTCCGTTGGAAAATTTTTTCTTTAGTCTCATTCTTTGTTTATAATGAGCCTTTAAAACTTCTAGTTTGGCACCGGTTGGGCCTTCTAGATTGGATTTGATTTTGTCAATCCCACCCCTCATTTGTGGCACTGCTTCTGGATGTCCCAGCTCTTGAGAATCAAGAAGACTACGTCTGTCAATGAGCGATAGAGAAAAATGGATTTTTGTAAGATCTTACCGTAAAATCCTTTTCTCTTAAGCTCATTGACAGACGTAGTACCCGCCCCTCTATCATTGAGTTGGGTTGGGTTAAATTCTCTGTACTGCTTTAAACAGAACTGATTCCCTGTAGCAGAGAGAGGGAGGATATACCCTCAGGGACTGCCCCTAAGGTGGAGCCAGAACGTTTTGTCTTTCTGCCTAGTCCTACTCCTGCGGAGACAACATAACCCAGCTCTTGAGAATCAAGAAGACTACGTCTGTCAATGAGCTTAAGAGAAAAGGATTTTACGGTAAGATCTTACAAAAATCCATTTTTTGTCTTGGGCCGAGACTCATGTCCCGGCGGTCTCAGCAATTCACTTCCAAATGCTGTGTGCGAAGTGGGGATCCCCGGCCGTGGCTCTGTTCGGGTCTTGGCTGAACCGACAGGTGGAAAGGTTCGTGGCATGAACGCACGATCCGCTGGCGGACGCCTCGGATGCGTTAATGGCCCCTTGGCATCAGTATCGTCTGATGTATGCCTTTCCTCCGATTCAGTTGCTATCCAGGTTCCTCCGCAGGTTAGCCTCGGAACCGCACCTGGTGATTCTGGTGGCGCCGGACTGGCCACGCCGGTCCTGGTACGCCGACGTTGTTCACCTGGCAGTGGCGCCTCTGTGGCGGCTGCCAATGCGGGAAGATCTCCTGTTTCAGGGTCCGATCTTCCATCCTGCTTTACAGTCGCTGGCTTTAACAGCCTGGCTGTTGAGACCCAGGTCCTGAGGGACAGGGGTTTCTCCTCTGAGGTCATTCCTACCCTTGTCAGGGCTAGAAAAACCTCCTCTGGTAAAATATATTACCGTACCTGGGAGGCTTATTTCGCCTGGTGTGAGTCCAGGGGGTTCTCCCCTCGCTCGTACTCGGTGTCAAGAGTGTTGGCCTTCCTCCAGTCCGGTGTGGACCAGCGCCTGGCGCTGGCCACGATCAAGGGTCAGGTGTCCGCACTGGCTATTCTTTTCCAACGCCCTGTGGCGTCCCATTCTCTGGTTCACACCTTCATTCAAGGTGTGCGACATTTGACCCCTCCCCGGAGGGAGCATTTACCTCCATGGGACTTGAACTTGGTTCTGTCCCTGTTACAGCGTGCTCCCTTTGAAAACATTCGGGATATATCGTTGCCGCTGCTGTCTAAGAAGGTTGCCTTTTTGGTGGCGATCACTTCAGCTCGCAGGGTGTCGGAACTGGGAGCGTTATCTTGCCGTTCTCCATACTTGGTGATTCACCGGGATAAGGTGGTTTTGCGTCCGCATTCCTCCTTTCTTCCTAAGGTGGTCTCTGAGTTCCACATTAATGAGGACATTGTCCTACCTTCGCTTTGTACGAAGCCTAAGCATCCTAAGGAGGTTGCTCTACACTCCTTGGATGTTGTCAGGGCGATCAAGGTTTACCTGTCGTCTACGGAATCCTTTCGGAAAATGGATTCCCTCTTTGTCCTTCCTGAGGGACCTCGGTAGGGCATGACTGCATCCGCAGCGACTATTGCCAAATGGATCAGACAGACCATTGAACAGGCTTACGCCTTGAAGGAACGGGTTCCACCCTTCCCTGTTAAGGCGCACTCTACCAGATCTGTGAGTGCGTCCTGGGCCTATTGGCATCGGGCCTCAGTGGCCCAGGTGTGCAAGGCTGTGACTTGGTCGTTGGTGCACACTTTTTCCAAATTCTACAAAGTAGATGTTCTGGCATCAGCTGATGCCTCCTTTGGCCGCAAGGTTCTCAGTGCGGCAGTGCCATAATGGACGCTTGTTTTTTTCTGGGTCCCTGGCTATTGGTATTTGCTTTCCTGGGCTGTTGCTCCTGTTGAGCTTTGTTTTTTCTGTTGCCCAGAAGGTTCCTTTACTATGCATGTAAGGTTCCTTTCTCTGATGTGGGTACTGCGTTGCCTTTTCTACGGTTGCGTCTCCCACCCCTCATGTCTATACTGCTTTGGGACATCCCAACAGTGATGACTTAGAGGCGGCGGCGGCTGTCGGAGGACGTAAGAGAAAACTGAATTTTTGTAAAATCTTACCTGTAAAATTCCTTTCTCTGAGTCCTCCGACAGTCGCCGCCCCCGCCCCTCTTTTGGGGTTCTTATTACCTACTGCTATGCTACCAAACTGAGTTGGGAGTGGTCACTGCAGGGGGGTATTGACCAGATGGGACAGCCCCCATGGTTGTGTATATGCAAATGCCTTTGTTCTTTTGACTAAGTCTTTATGCCTAGCTACTCCTGCGGAGCCGAAGTCAATACCCAACAGTGATGACTTAGAGGCGGCGGCGACTGTCGGAGGACTCAGAGAAAGGAATTTTACAGGTGAGATTTTACAAAAATTCAGTTTTCTTGATTTTCCCAAGAATTGTGGGAAAAAATTACAACTTCAAAAAACTTACCATGCCTCTTACTAAATACCCTGGACTGTCTAGTTTCCAAAAAGGTGTCATTTGGGGGGTATTTGTACTGTCCTGACATTTCAGGGCCTCAAGAAATGAGATAGGCCGTCTGTACATCAGGTGTGATTAGGTGTAATCCATTTTCAGTGATTGGTTCCATAGCTTGTAGACTCTATAACTTTCACAAAGACTAAATAATAACCACTAATTTGGGTTATTTTTATCATAGATATGTAGTAGTATAAATTTTATCCCAAATTTATGAAAAAAAATTGCAAAATTTTATCATAGAAACTAAATCAAAATGTTTTTTTTTTCCAAAATTTTCGCTTTTTTTTCATTTATATCGCAAAAAATAAAAAACCCAGTGGTGATTAAATCTCACCAAAAGAAAGCTCTATTTGTGTGAAAAAAATTATAAAAAATTTGATTGGGTACAGCGTTGCAAGACTAATTATCATTCAAAGTGTGAGAACACTGAAAGCTGAAAATTGGTCTGGGCAAAAAGGGGGTGTAACTGCACTGTATGGAAGTGGTTAACACACACGTGGTCCTATGCCAAATCACAGTCCACTCCCAATATATGAGGATAGGTAAACCAATGCGCTAACCAATAAAAAATAAAATAAATGGTGAATAAATAGTGAATCACTTTGTGAATCAGAGTGATAGCAGCCAATTTTTTTTGTAGTGTCACCACATACATTAAAAGTACATTATAATATAGGAAATTGGCGCTAAAATACACAGATAAAAATCCACAAAAATATATCATGTGTAAAATCCAATAGTGGTAAAAAAATACATAAATAATTTAATGTGTGCAGAAAAACTCTTCAATAAAGATCACATAATAAAACCTGCAGTAAATGTGAATAAAAATAGTCCAACAAACTTGAATGGAAAACCACAATTATGTGGAAAAATAGATGAATCTAATCAGTGACAATACAGTTCAACCAAATAAGTGATGATCATCAAAAATAAAGAAAGGAGAAAAAATATATTAAGTCTGCAGTGCAACAGAAAGTTCCCAAAGAGCCAACAAATAGTTAACCACCTATGGGTGCGGTGGCTGCTCACCTCAATGAGGAGTAATAATAGCATTCATAGCAGAGGTGTAACTTGAACATTCAGGGCCCCGGTACAGGAAACCATGAAGGGCCCCCTGGACCCCTGACCGGGGCCCTTCCCTTCAAGTTTCGGGCTCTTCTCACTGATCCTGGGGCCCTTTACTCTCATTGCAGGACCCTTTCACAAGTTCTGCAGTGGGCTCCCTTCCTGCCATCTTGGGGCCTCTCCACGGGGGTGGAATGCTAGTACCCGGTCGCAAGTGTGACCTTTGTGATCCTGGAAGTTAACCCACTGGTGTCAGTAGTTTTTATTTTTTGGTATTTTAATTGTATTATTACAATGTCGCTGACTATGTCCATTCAGAAAAGGAAGGAGCTGGTAAATTACATATTTACCGACCTCATCCTGGTTCTCTATTGTGACATCCTATCCAGTTGTACAGGGGAGCCGCACAGGCCCCCTGGAGCATGGGGCCCGGTTGCAATTGCAACCCCTGTAGTTATGCCCCTGAATCATAGAGATCCACATCAGGGACAGATCCTTTATAGCAGTAATAATTTGACTAGATGCAGAGATGGATTTCACAATGGGGGAATGCTCCTCTGTAATCACAACTCCACAATCATTATTTATTAAAATTGGATAACTTACATTTAAAAATGAAACAAACTGTGTATCGAGTAGACCCGCAGGGTCCCCAGATGGTACGTGGTTTGAAAATGTAAAACTTCTGGCCTCGGCTGTGTTAAGTTGAGCCTTGAAATAAAGGACATTACGCCAATCAGGTTTGCATTTGTCTCTATACAGTATGTTTACTTAGAGTATACGCCATACAGCGGACCACATATCCTCCAACAGATATGTGACCCAGATTTCATTGGTTACAGAGTTTTTATAGTATATAAACGGGCACAAGCCCAAGTTACAGATTACACAAGGTTTCACAATATTACACAAGATTTCACAATACAATCTAGGCGAATGATAATACATTCCTTGTGGTAAATCCCAATTACACATAGGGTCATCTTGACCCAACAAGGGCGTCAAGTCAGATGTTAGTCTGACAATTTAAAAAATTTGAATAGGGAAAACATCTCTTTCCGGGAATCTTATCATTTTGTTGGCAGAACATTTCATATCATCTGGGAACCACTCTTAAGACACAGCAACACATTGCGTAATATCAGAATCAGACAGAATTTCTAAAACTAAGTTAAGATACATCTTTTATATCTTCATGTTAAGGGGGAACTCTTGACTATATAATGAAAAGTTCTTAAATATCCTTTCTCCTCCCAACGTGTTGCGTCACATCTAACGTGACTTTATCAAGGGTTGGGAAGCTGTACACCCTGTTCCAAATTATTATGCAAATTCTATTTAAGTGTCACAAAGATTAAATATTTTTTTTTTTTCAGTTTACCTCATGTCTCGGGGCTCTTTTGATCACTGAAAACAACCTTGGACACCTGTGATAATTAGATTGCCAGTTGAGCCCAATTTAAGGAAACACTACTAAAGGAGGGTGTTGCACATTATTAAGCAGAGCACCATTTTCATGCAATATGGGGAAGAAAAAGGATCTCTCTGCTGCCGAAAAGAGTGAAATAGTTCAATGCCTTGGACAAGGTATGAAAACATTTGATATTTCACGAAAACTTAAGCGTGATCATCGCACTGTTGAGAGATTTGTGGCTGATTCACAGAACAGACGGATTTGTGCAAGTAAAGGCACATTGAGGAAGATTTCTGCCAGATCCATGCATCGGATGAAGAGAGCAGCTGCTAAAATACCAAATAAAATACTGCTGGTGCCTCTGGAGTCCCACGAACATCAAGGAGTCCTCCAGAGTCTTGCAACTGTGCATAAACCTTCTTTTTGGCCACCACTAACCAATGCTCACAAGCAGAAACGGCTGTATTGGGCAGAAAAATACATGAAGACTAATTTTCAAACAGTCCTGTTCACTGATGAGTGCCATGCAACCCTGGATGGTCCAGATGGATGGAGTAATGGATGGTTGGTGGATGGCCACCCTGTTCCAACAAGGCTGCGACATCAGCAAGGCGGCAGTGGGGTCATGTTTTTGGCCGGAATCATGGGAAGAGAGCTGTTCTGCCCCCTTTAAGGTTCCCGAAGGTGTAAAGATTACCTCTGCAAAGTATGTTGAGTTTCTGACTGACCACTTTCTTCCCTGGTACAGAAGGAAGAACTATGCTTTCCGTAATAAAATCATCTTCATGCATGACAATGCACCATCTAATGCTGCAAAGAATACCTCTGCATCAATGGCTGCTATGGGGATAAAAGGAGAGAAAGTCATGGTGTGGCCTCCGTCCTCCCCTGACCTCAATCCTATTGAGAACCTTTGGAGCATCCTCAAGCAAAAGATCTATGAGGGCGGGAGGCAATTTACATCCAAACAGCAGCGCTGGGAGGCTATTCTGACATCTTGCAAACAAATTCAAGCAGAAACTGTCAAACTCACAAGTTCAATAGATTCAAGACTTGTGAAGCTGCTATCAAATAAGGGGTCCCATGTTAAAATGTAACATGATCTGTTAAAATGTTTAAAAAGCTAAAATGTTGTTATAAGTTTGATTGGAATAGATTTTGATTTCAGTAAATATGCTGCAAACACAACAAATGACAATTTTCAGTTCTTTACAACCTATAAAGTGTTTTGAACTATACTGTGCGTAATAATTTGGAACAGTGCATTGTAAGTTTTTTTATGTTTTAATTTTTTTTTTAAAAAATTACTGTTATCATTAGGAGGTTTGTTCAAAAAATTTGAATTGTACCCTTAATAGTTGATAACGTGAATTATGCTGACTGCTTACATCAATTATTTTGGGGTAACTTAGAAAAATATAATTTGCATATTATTTGGAACAGGGTGTATTGTTACTGATTGGATTCATCTATTTTTCCACATAATTGTGATTTTCCGTTGGAGTTTGTTGGACTATTTTTATTCACATTTAGACCCGGTTCACACTGATGCGAGTGCCGGGTTCGCATGTAATGTCGGAGCGCACTGCTCCGACATTACATGCGATCAGCTGTGCGGTGCGAGTTTAGCCATACAGTTTGTATGGCTAAATTCGCATCGCACCCGGTGCAAACACGCACAGGAGGCATTTTTGCAGCCGCATCAGGATCGGATCGCACAGCGGTTCACACTTGTGCGATCCCATCCTGTGCGAACTGCACGATCGCACTGCGATATGCGATCAAACTGGGGGTGTCGTTAAGATTACATTGACACCCCCAGCGGATCGCATATGGCAGTGTGAACTGCCGGGGGTGCGTGTGCGATGCGGGAAAAGGCTGCGAATTCGCAGCCTTCCCGCATCGCAATAGTGTGACCCGAGCCTTAGTGCAGGTTTTATTATGTGATTTTTATTGAAGAGTTTTTCTGCACACATCAAATTATTTATTTATGTATTTTTTATCACTATTGGATTTTACACATGATATATTTTTGTGGATTTTTATCTGTGTATTTTAGTGCCAATTTCCTATGTTATAATCCACTCCTAATATAGTCTTCTGTTTCACTGTGTTCTATATCCACACACACATACAGGGAGTGCAGAATTATTAGGCAAATGAGTATTTTGACCACATCATCCTCTTTATGCATGTTGTCTTACTCCAAGCTGTATAGGCTCGAAAGCCTACTACCAATTAAGCATATTCGGTGATGTGCATCTCTGTAATGAGAAGGGGTGTGGTCTAATGACATCAACACCCTATATCAGGTGTGCATAATTATTAGGCAACTTCCTTTCCTTGGGCAAAATGGGTCAAAAGAAGGACTTGACAGGCTCAGAAAAGTCAAAAATAGTGAGATATCTTGCAGAGGGATGCAGCACTCTTAAAATTGCAAAGCTTCTGAAGCGTGATCATCGAACAATCAAGCATTTCATTCAAAATAGTCAACAGGGTCGCAAGAAGCGTGTGGAAAAAACAAGGCGCAAAATAACAGCCCATGAACTGAGAAAAGTCAAGCGTGCAGCTGCCAAGATGCCACTTGCCACCAGTTTGGCCATATTTCAGAGCTGCAACATCACTGGAGTGCCCAAAAGCACAAGGTGTGCAATACTCAGAGACATGGCCAAGGTAAGAAAGGCTGAAAGATGACCACCACTGAACAAGACACACAAGCTGAAACGTCAAGACTGGGCCAAGAAATATCTCAAGACTGATTTTTCAAAGGTTTTATGGACTGATGAAATGAGAGTGAGTTGATGGGCCAGATGGATGGGCCCGTGGCTGGATTGGTAAAGGGCAGAGAGCTCCAGTCCGACTCAGACGCCAGCAAGGTGGAGGTGGAGTACTGGTTTGGGCTGGTATCATCAAAGATGAGCTTGTGGGGCCTTTTCGGGTTGAGGATGGAGTCAAGCTCAACTCCCAGTCCTACTGCCAGTTTCGGAAGACACCTTCTTCAAGCAGTGGTACAGGAAGAAGTCTGCATCCTTCAAGAAAAACATGATTTTCATGCAGGACAATGCTCCATCACACGCGTCCAAGTACTCCACAGCGTGGCTGGCAAGAAAGGGTATAAAAGAAGAAAAGCTAATGACATGGCCTCCTTGTTCACCTGATCTGAACCCCATTGAGAACCTGTGGTCCATCATCAAATGTGAGATTTACAAGGAGGGAAAACAGTACACCTCTCTGAACAGTGTCTGGGAGGCTGTGGTTGCTGCTGCACGCAATGTTGATGGTGAACAGATCAAAACACTGACAGAATCCATGGATGGCAGGCTTTTGAGTGTCCTTGCAAAGAAAGGTGGCTATATTGGTCACTGATTTGTTTTTGTTTTGTTTTTGAATGTCAGAAATGTATATTTGTGAATGTTGAGATGTTATATTGGTTTCACTGGTAAAAATAAATAATTGAAATGGGTATACTGTATCTTTGATTTTTGTTAAGTTGCCTAATAATTATGCAAAGTAATAGTCACCTGCACACACAGATATCCCCCTAAAATAGCTAAAACTAAAAACAAACTAAAAACTACTTCCAAAAATAGTCAGCTTTCATATTAATGAGTTTTTTGGGTTCATTGAGAACATGGTTGTTGTTCAATAATAAAATTAATCCTCAAAAATACTCATTTGCCTAATAATTCTGCACTCCCTGTACTCTCTTAGAATGAAGTGCCCAAAAGTGATCACTTCCATGCTCCACCATCTGTTTAAGATACCTCTTACCTCATCTGGAGATCCCCATAAAGGTAGATCAGCAGCTGGTTGTAATCACTGCAGAAACCCTCCAGGAGACAATTAACAGACCACAGGATCAGGTTACATCACACTCCTCACTCTCACAGCCTCCATAGCCCAGCCATGGATAGCACCAATACATCATCATGGTGTAGTATATCAAAATAAGGGAATACTTTATTTAAACCAGTTAAAATGTACTCACAAGGAGAGATCACCCTCTAATCCAGTGCACTGAATACAACAGATAGGTTATACAATATCCAGAAATGTCCTTTTACATTAAAACATCCATCTAGTGGCGAAAATAGAATGGCCACTTGCCTACTATCGGGCATGCTGGCGTCATGTGGCTCCGCTCCCTGACATGTTTCGTCATGTGATACAGTGACTTCTTCGTAGGGAAACCCGAACAGACAACCTATTTATAATCATCAATTATTGTGTATAAAATGCAACTCAGTCCTTGTATCCTAATCAAGCATATTAGACATTCAGCGGCGCTTGAACATACACTGCCGATGCATGTTAAGAGTCCATCTACATATCTGAAACAGTTCATAATGTTCAGAGTTAAAAGTGTCCAAACAGTGCAGGAAACCAGGTATAGTATGAAAAATCTTCCTCAGATGCGGGGCACCAGTGTTTTCAAACAAAGGTTCAGAAGCCTTCACCACACCGTCTGTGCTCCCCTATGCAATGGACACTCACCACATATCACATTGAATCAAGCCTGTATGCATAAGCTGCATGAGCCCTTGCTTCTGGTTAACCAGCCGTTTCCAATGATTATACTCCAGCCAGGGTGTCATGGTCTTACCTTCTTGCTGTTCTCCTTCGTTTGACATGTGCTGGCGGCCATCTTGGTTTCTGGGTTTCTTGTAGCCTCCCACCCTGCGGCTCCTCCTTCCCACTGGGAGGAGCTGGATGCTTAGCTCATATATATAGGAGGTCTGTGGCTTCAGTTCCCTGCTTGGTCCCCCTGTGTTCACATGCTTCTAAGACTGCTGCTGCTGCTTCTGGTTCCTGTTCCTGGCTTCGTCTGACTACCCTGCTGGTTCCTGATCCTGGCTTCGTCTGACTACCCTGCTGGTTCCTGATCCTGGCTTCGTCTGACTACCCTGCTGGTTCCTGATCCCGGCTTCGTCTGACTACCCTCCTGGTTCCTGACCCCTGGCTTCGCAAAGGCTCTGCTCGGTTTCGCCATCCGTTTGGACTTTTTCTTTATAGCTTGTTTTTCAATAAAGCTTTCTTATTTTCACTTATCTGGTTCATGGTTCCGTGACATTAGGACCAAGCCATGAATTCTGACGGTACAGGGCCATCCTCGCTACCCACGCTGGTTGCCAGACTTGATCAGCAGGATCACCTGTTGGGTCGGTTCGCCGTGGCGTTGCAAACCCTGCTTGAATGCACGGCACCACAGGCCATGATTTCGAGTTGCTGCCACATGCCTTTCCTACTGAGAGATCAAAGGTGGGCTTCTTAATCTCGCTGCTCTCGGACAAGGCCTTGGCCTGGGCCAGCCCTTTATGGGAGAACAACAATCCGGTGGTTGCCGAGTTTTCCGGTTTTGTTGCTTCTCTTCGGAAGGTATTCGATGTGCCGGCTCGTGCTGCCTCTGCTGCGAAGCTCCTTATGTCCATCAGACAGGGTTCACGATCCGTAGCTGAATACGCCATTGAGTTTCGTACCCTGGCAGCAGAGGTGGGCTGGAATAATGAGGCTCTGGTCGCTGCTTTCTCTCATGGTCTCTCGGATGCCTTGAAGGATGAGGTTGCAGCTAAGGACCTACCAGTGGAGCTCGAGTCTCTTATTTCTTTCCTGATTTTGATTGACACCAGACTCAGGGAGAGACCTTCCTTTAAGGAGAGTCTGCGGAGGCCTCCTAACAGATCGGCGCCTACCTTTGCTGTCCCACCCGTGCCTCCCTCTCCTCCCACGCCTCCTGGGGATGACTTGTCTGGGGGTGAACCCATGCAGCTGGGGTTTGCTCGCCTGTCCGAGGGGGAGAGGGTACTCCAGAGACGCGAGGGCCGATGCATGTACTGTGGTCTCGGTGGGCATTTTCGGTTGGCATGTCCGAACCGTCCGGGAAACGCTCGCACCTGAGATCCTGTCGGGGGCAGATCTTGGGTGGAGTCTCCTCGTCCCCGGTTTCCCGTGTTGACAAACCACTGATCACTGTTGTCCTCTCCTGGGTCGGGGGCTCGGTGACGACCCAGGCGTTGGTGGACTCTGGTGCTGGTGGTTTGTTCATTGATAGTGTGTTCGCTGCCGCCAATTCCATTCCCCTGCAGGCTCGAGGTTCTCCTCTGGCTCTTGAGGCGATAGACGGCAGACCCCTTCTGCCGCCACACGTGACTCATGAGACCCTTCCAGTGGGGTTAGCCATTGGTGCCGTCCACAGAGAGTCGGTCTGCTTCCAGGTTATTTCGTCTCCACACTACTCGGTGGTCTTGGGGTACCCCTGGCTCCAGAAGCATAATCCGATTTTCGATTGGAGATCGGCCGAGATCCTCTCGTGGTCACCGCAGTGTGGGGCTAGTTGCATCCATGGGCCTGTCAAGTTGCTGTGTACTTCCTCGGACTCTCTGTTGCCTCCTGAATACGAGGAGTACCGGGATGTATTCGATAAGGTGCGCGCGGTTGCCCTACCTCCGCACCGCCCATACGATTGTGCCATCGAGTTACAATCTGGTGCCGTTCCTCCTCGTGGCAAAGTCTATCCACTGTCGGTAGCGGAGAATGAGGCCATGGAGGAGTACGTGAGGGAGGCGCTTTCACGCGGACACATTCGCAAATCCTCGTCCCCGGCAGGGGCTGGATTTTTCTTTGTGAAAAAGAAGGGCGGTGAGTTGAGGCCTTGCATCGATTACAGGGGTCTCAATCGCATCACGATCAAGAACGCTTACCCGATACCCTTGATTTCCGAGCTGTTCGATCGCCTTAAAGGGGCCACGGTCTTTACCAAACTCGACCTGAGGGCGGCATATAACCTCGTAAGGATCAAGGCGGGCGATGAGTGGAAGACCGCGTTTAACACCAGGACCGGTCATTATGAATCCTTGGTTATGCCCTTTGGGCTGTGCAATGCGCCCGCAGTCTTTCAGGAATTCATCAACGATGTTTTCCGTGACCTGTTGCAGCAGTGTGTGGTGGTCTATTTGGATGACATCTTGGTATATTCTGAGTCCATGGAGACCCACATTCTGGATGTCAGACGAGTGTTGCAACGGTTACGAGAGAACAAGCTGTTCGGTAAGCTTGAGAAATGCGAATTTCACCGATCCCAGGTAACCTTCTTAGGTTACATCATTTCCGCTGAGGGGTTCTCCATGGATCCTGAGAAGGTTTCGGCTGTCTTACAGTGGCCCCAGCCCAGTGGTCTTCGCTCCCTGCAGCGCTTTTTGGGCTTCGCCAATTATTATCGGAAGTTCATCAGGGACTTTTCCATGCTAGCCAAGCCTCTCACGGATCTGACCAGGAAGGGCAGTAATTCCCAGGTCTGGCCGCCCGAGGCCATCCGAGCTTTTGAGGCTCTAAAGTCCGCCTTTGTGTCGGCTCCGATTCTGTCGCATCCCAACCCTGGGTTGCCCTTTGTCCTCGAGGTGGACGCGTCTGAGACGGGAGTAGGCGCCCTTCTGTCTCAGCGTAGAACACCAGAGGGTCCTCTGCTTCCTTGTGGGTTTTACTCCCGGAAACTGTCTTCCGCGGAGTGCAACTACCAGATTGGTGACAGGGAGTTGTTGGCCATCGTGCAGGCTCTTAAAGAATGGAGGCACTTGCTCGAGGGTTCGGTGGTTCCGGTCCTCATCCTGACGGACCACAAGAATCTGACCTACCTTTCTGAGGCCAAGAGATTGACACCACGTCAGGCCAGATGGGCTCTGTTCTTGTCACGTTTTAATTACGTGGTCTCCTACCTACCCGGTTCCAAGAACATCAGGGCGGATGCCTTATCACGGCAGTACTCCGACCTGTCCAGGGAGGAGTCGATTCCGACTTCGGTCATACCTCCGAATCAGATCCTGGCCGCCATTCGCACCAGCCTGACCTCTCCCCTGGGTGAGCAGATTTTGGCGGCTCAATCTGGTGCTCCCTCTGGGAGACCCAACGGCAGATGTTTTGTGCCTGAGGAGTTGCGCACTCGGTTGTTGCGAACCTACCATAACTCCAAGACCGCGGGGCATCCTGGAAAGAATCAGCTGTCCTGGGCTGTTTCACGTCTGTTCTGGTGGCCTTCCCTACGTTCCGACATCGCCGCATATGTAGCGGCATGCTCCGTTTGTGCCCAGAGTAAGTCCCCTCGGCACCTTCCGTTGGGCCTTCTGCAACCCTTAGCCACCGGGGAGCGCCCATGGTCACACCTGGGGATGGATTTCATTGTGGACCTCCCTGCATCCCGAGGCCATACGGTCATTCTCATGATTGTGGATCGGTTTTCCAAAATGTGCCACTGTGTTCCTCTCAAGAAGTTACCCTCGGCACAGGAGTTGGCCACGATTTTTGCCAGGGAGGTCTTCCGGTTGCACGGTTTGCCCAAGGAGATTGTGTCGGATCGGGGGAGTCAGTTTGTGTCCAGGTTCTGGCGCGCCTTTTGCTCCCAGTTGGGGATTCATCTCTCCTTCTCCTCGGCCTACCACCCTCAGTCCAATGGGGCCGCAGAACGATCCAATCAGGCCTTGGAGCAATTCCTTCGTTGCTATGTCTCCGATCACCAAGACAATTGGGTTGACCTCCTGCCTTGGGCTGAGTTTGCCAGGAACACGGCGGTGAACTCTTCCTCTGGGACGTCTCCCTTCATGGCCAACTATGGGTTCCAACCTGCCGTGTTACCGGAGGTATTCTCTCCCCAGGATATTCCGGCTGTGGAGGATCACCTTTCTGTCCTACGTGCTTCTTGGGTACAGATCCAGAGGTCCCTTGAGGTCTCTGCGCAGCGCCAGAGACTCCAGGCTGATCGCAGACGAGCGCCTGCTCCTTCCTACCAGGCCGGTGACCGTGTATGGTTGTCCACCCGCAACCTCAACCTTCGAGTGCCCACTCCCAAGCTGGCGCCTCGCTTTGTTGGTCCCTTCCGAGTGCTTCGCAGGGTAAACCCGGTAGCCTATGCCCTTGCGCTTCCTCCTGGCATGCGGATCTCCAACGTGTTTCATGTCTCCCTGTTGAAGCCACTGGTGTGTAATCGTTTCACTTCCTCGGTTCCTCGGCCTCGTCCGGTCCAAGTGGGCAATCGTGAGGAGTATGAGGTGAGCAATATCCTGGACTCACACCTGGTCCGCGGTCGGGTGCAGTTTTTGGTTCATTGGCGTGGTTATGGTCCAGAGGAGCGTTCCTGGGTTCCCTCCGCAGATGTCCATGCTCCTGCCTTGCTCCGAGCCTTCCACGCACGCTTCCCTCAGAAACCGTTCTTTACTCCGCGGAGGAGGGGCCCTTGAGGGGGAGGTACTGTCATGGTCTTACCTTCTTGCTGTTCTCCTTCGTTTGACATGTGCTGGCGGCCATCTTGGTTTCTGGGTTTCTTGTAGCCTCCCACCCTGCGGCTCCTCCTTCCCACTGGGAGGAGCTGGATGCTTAGCTCATATATATATAGGAGGTCTGTGGCTTCAGTTCCCTGCTTGGTCCCCCTGTGTTCACATGCTTCTAAGACTGCTGCTGCTTCTGGTTCCTGTTCCTGGCTTCGTCTGACTACCCTGCTGGTTCCTGATCCTGGCTTCGTCTGACTACCCTGCTGGTTCCTGATCCCGGCTTCGTCTGACTACCCTCCTGGTTCCTGACCCCTGGCTTCGCAAAGACTCTGCTCGGTTTCGCCATCCGTTTGGACTTTTGCTTTATAGCTTGTTTTTCAATAAAGCTTTCTTATTTTCACTTATCTGTTGTTGTACGTCTGGTTCATGGTTCCGTGACACAGGGATATTATCAAGGGTTTCCTCAAGCTCAGGATCAGGCACCGTGTCTCATCCAGATAAAAATGCAAGCAAAGAACAGGAAACGGGAGATAGCGTAATATTGCTTAAACTTTATTTCCCAAATGTACAACACTCCCAATCCCCCTCAATCTATCTGCTTACATTTCATCAAATTTCACACGCTTTGTAAATAATGTCTGGGACTAGGACAGTACCGCTGCTCGCCGACCGCGAGCCAAGGCGTCTCCTTGTTACAGGATGTATCGCTCTGCAGGCACCCGGCGAGTTCCGGAATCTCAGCTGGTACCTCCATTGTTAGGAAGGTGCTAGACCCTCCAAAAGCACCAAAGATGTTTTGGAATATGTCCGGATTCCATGCATGTAGGAGGTGTAAATCCTGCCGGCAGGTAAATACTCATTTTAGAGGGCTTACGGAGTTCACGTCCACTGCAAATGGCAAATCTTTTGAAATTAAACAATTTATCTTGTGCGTCTCGACACATGTGGTATATGGGATGGAATGCCCTTGTGGGCTGCTCTACATAGGCAGAACTAAGAGAAAATTGGGGATTAGAATCTCAGAGCATATTACCACTGGCTTCAAAGAACACAGTGTCCCATTGCATTTCAGGGAAAAACACTGTAGGGACCCCTCAGGTCTCAAGTTTTGGGGCATCGAAAAGATGACAACCAATTGGAGGGGTTGCAATAGAGTAAGGGAGCTCTCTAAAAAAGAAACAGAATGGATTTATAAGACCAATTCTTTGACGCCGAAAGGATTAAATATAGATCTGGACCTGAATTGTTTTTTAAGCAATTATTAATAGTATCTTTCTAGTAGGCTGAACTAGGGCTGGGCGATAAAACGATACCGATATGTATCGCGATAGTCACGTGGTCGATAGCAATAAAAAAATAGAACGATAAAACGTTCGATATTACAACTTTAAAGTACTATGTTTTTTTTTCACCTTTTTCCGCTTGTGCAGCCAGCCCCCGCGTAACTACACACACCCTGGGGCTCCAGCCAGCTCGTAGTCCGCCGCACAGGAACCGAACTCCCCAGTAACGGACCACCGCCGCGCCTGGATGTGACGTCAGCTGCGGGCGGTGCGTCTGTACAGGGGCTGCGGCGCGCTGTGATAGGTACAGAGAACTCCCCGGCCTGGATGTGACGTCAGTCAACTGCCGGGAGAGGAAGCGGGCGGTGCGTCTGTACAGGCCAGGGGCTGTGATAGGATAGGTACTATCCTATCACAGCCCCTGGCCTGTACAGACGCATCGCCCGTTTCCTCTCCCAGCAGCTGACGTCACATCCAGGCTGGGGAGTTCTCTGTACCTATCACAGCGCGCCGCAGTCCCTGTACAGACGCACCGCCCGCAGCTGATGTCACATCCAGGCGCGGCGGTGGTCCGTTACTGGGGAGTTCGGCCCTAGTCTACCCCCCCCCCCCTCTGTCCATCAGCCGCCGGCCGGCCGCAGTTTTGAATTTCATCATTTAAATGGGAGAACGCTTCTGCGCTCTTCTTAGATTTTAAAAAGGTCAGAATTAGGAAGGAGGAAAAAAATGTCTTCTGTATAGCAAGCGGCAACCTCGGATGAAAGAACCATATAGGTTATCTATAATTGTTACGCGGGAGCTGGCTGCACAAGCGGAAAAAGGCGAAAAAAACAATTGTACAAAAAACGAGTTTGAAAAAAAAAAATAGTACTTTCAATTTAAACTAAAAAAGGTGGCCGGTTACTGGGGAGTTCTGTTCTCTGTACCTATCACAGCGCAGCCCCTGTACAGCCCGCAGCTGACGTCACATCCAGGCGCGGCGGTGGTCCTGGTCCGTCAGAGTCAGAGTGTCAGACACACATATACAGCGCTTCTCCTCCTCAGTCCTCCCTCCACACAGTGAGCTCTCCTCCCTCCCCGCTCAGCCCTAGTTGCTAGGTTACCAAAAGAGGAAGGTTAAGTTTAAAATAAAAATGTTTAAATGTAACATTTTTCTCCTGGTCCTTATTTTAAATGGGTAATAAAAAATATCAATAATTATCGATATCGACCGATATGAAACACTGATATCGTGATACAGTTTTCAGCCATATCGCCCAGCCCTAGGCTGAACGCTTGTGGTATACACTATGTCAATTCTTCAAGTTTTTTATATTGAAGGATTGGATAATATTTATTTATTTATTTTTTTAACATGAAGCACTTTTAGCCTATGATGATTTTATCTATGTATTTATGATATAAGCACCACAGAACCTGTATTTAGAATATGTGTTTTGAATAGATTTGATTATGTCTTATTTTAACATGATTTAGATTTTAATGGAATTGGGTGTTACCAATTTTAATACAATTATTGTTTTTATCGGATATGGATTGTAAGGTCGATTGCACTGATATTGTTTATGCATCCAGATATGACTGGATATGCAATAAATATGGGTAGTTATATATCTTCACTCCTGAAAACATGAAAAATTTGAGTTTTATAATAAACATAGACCATACATGATTAGATCTGAGATCGGCCGCCGATGTGATCGTTGGGGCAAATTTGGGCGTTTTTCCCGGGGAGGCACACCTAGGGGATTAAGGGCCTATCATAGAGAAAGGAGGAAAGGATCGTACCCATATTTGAAGACATGTGTGGCAGTTTTGAGTACTAGCAGATAGATTCAAAACATCCATTGTTATATCCAGTCCGAGCCCACACTCGCTATGCAGCGATGAGGGGGAGCTAGAGATGTCCAGTGATTATGGGAACCTATGAATGCGAAGGGGGAGGTCCTTCGGCTGCATACATTAACCCAAGTTTAGCAACGTACCAGCGTCCTCAGTTGAAGTCCCACGTCACGAAACGCATCAGGACGCACGTACGTTGCTACCCTGGAGAGAGAAGGAGGTACCAGCTGAGATTCCGGAACTCGCCGGGCGGCTGCAGAGCGATACATCCTGTAACAAGGAGACGCCTTGGCTCGCGGTCGGCGAGCAGCGGTACTGTCCTAGTCCCAGACATTATTTACAAAGCGTGTGAAATTTGATGAAATGTAAGCAGATAGATTGAGGGGGATTGGGAGTGTTGTACATTTGGGAAATAAAGTTTAAGCAATATTACGCTATCTCCCGTTTCCTGTTCTTTGCTTGCATTTTTATCTGGATGAGACACGGTGCCTGATCCTGAGCTTGAGGAAACCCTTGATAATATCCCTGGCTGGAGTATAATCATTGGAAACGGCAGGTTAACCAGAAGCAAGGGCTCATGCAGCTTATGCATACAGGCTTGATTCAATGTGATATGTGGTGAGTGTCCATTGCATAGGGGAGCACAGACGTTGTGGGGAAGGCTTCTGAACCTTTGTTTGAAAACACTGGTGTCTCGCATCTGAGGAAGATTTTTCATACTATACCTGGTTTCCTGCACTATGTTTGGACACTTTTAACTCTGAACATTATGAACTGTTTCAGATATGTAGATGGACTCTTTTAACATGCATCGGCAGTGTATGTTCAAGAGCCGCTGAATGTCTAATATGCTTGATTAGGATACAAGGACTGAGTTGCATTTTATACACAGAAGTTTTATTTACAGTGGCTGCTGGTGTATTACAAGGATACACATGATTTTATATGATCATTCAAGATATTTTAACTAATATTTTGGATATTTATTATATTATCATTTTATTTCTTTATCCCTAATTACTGATATATTTTATCCATAAGCGCCGGGCGGGTGGTTGGGGTTTTTAGCTTCAGACATCTTTTTTAAATCATCAATTATTGCCTAAATTACTGAAAAAAACATTGGCCGCCTTTTTGCCACTGTCTGCCATTTTGCCGATGTCCAATCATTAGAAACATCACTTATAAGCAAAAAATGTAGGATACACAATCTAAAAAGGATCGCACTGAATATATACCTTCATAAAGGGATACTTACTGATAAGACTAGCTAATTGCCCCCGCAGCCCGCAATAAACCCATCTCATCTCCCCCACATGGATATTTACACCTATTTATAGATGCATATGTTTGAAAACATATATTACCTTACAATTGTATTAACATTCCAAAAATAGTTGTATAGCTTCCGTCTTCTAACTTAAAAACCTCCATGAATTAACACAGTATAAAATATCAACTATAATATATATCATGAAAAGACACCCTGCCATCTAGTGGGCAAATCGGAACACTGCGTTCAAAAAATCCCTTTTTTCTCCTTCGTTCACTGACGGACACAGCTTCAAGTCTTCAGACCATTGGGCTCTTTCTCTCTAGGAGTAGGATTAGGCGGTAACCTTTTTGTTTAAGCCCCTGGGGCAATCCCAGAGGGTATACCATCACTTCCTGCTGTAGGACTTCCAGTTTTTTCTGCCCAGTCAGGAGTAAGGACCTGGCTCTCTGCTGGGATCTGCAGTCCTGGCATTTTTTCCTATTTAAATGGAATTTTTTACTTTTTTTATTATTTTTGTTCCTGTGTGAGCTACAATCAACTGTTCTTGTGAGAACTACAACAGCCGCACTGGATATTCTAGATCCTTACGGTCTTGCCTGCGAGCGCGACCCAACTACTAGCTCCACGCTAAGTTGGCCGCGACATAGTTCCACTGGACGGGGGCTGTCTGGCGAGTAATATGCCTCGCAAGGTCACATAGCACTGATCACGACAGCAGTCGCGACTGGTGTCGCAGTGTACCTCAGGCCACAGCACCCCCATTCCAAGATGGTGCGGTGAACTGCTGGGAGTGGTGAACGTGGTATGGTGGGTAGTGCCCCCCTCCCCGCGGAATTGTTGGGGTGGTCGCAGGCCCCCCTGGGGATGGTAGGCACCCCTGTGTCCTCCTTACACCATGTGCTTCCCCCTCCTCCTTGCAGGGTTCCCACTTTAATTTGGATGCCCTCACCTGTCCCCTGTTCCCCCCCCCCCAGCCCCTGTTTGGGGGCATGGGTGAAATTATGTAGGGGGGCTATATGGTGCTGGGCTGGTGGAGCGGTGGGTGATGCCGTTGTCAGTCCCGGTTTGGGGTGCCTGTACCTGGGTGCTGCAGGGGGGTCCTCACCTGGGGTCTGTAAATTTTTTCCATGGGGTCCAGGGTCCCGTGCAGCGTGGTTTCCCCATTTTTCCGTGGTCTCTCTGATTCCCGGTTCGGTGGCCATGTTTCTGCAGTTCAGCGGCCATGTATTTGGTTTCCCCATAGATGTGCATTGGCGGCCTTTTTCCTGTAGTCTGAGACAGTGCTGAGGCTGTGGGGGACTCTAGTGTCAGGTCAGCGTTACCTCTTCCTCTTTCCAGCAGTGTGGCAGATCGTTTTGGCGCTTTCCACCTCAGGTGGCGAGTCTCTGGGGGTACACTATCCTTCCTTTCTGTATACAGCGCCATTGGGGCGCTGCTTCTTGTAGTGCCACAGCGGGGCACAGAGGGACAAGGCCTCCCCCTTTTTTTTTTTTTATGAAAAAACTTTTCTTTGCTGAGCAGCAGTTCTGCTTAACTCTGCATGGTCATGGAGCCTGCTGAGGTTGTTTCACCAACCGATCAATTCCTGAAAGCTGCGAGACCCTCTGGGTCTCAGTCTGGCCTGGCAGCCATGACGGCAGCCCTGCAGTCACTAGCAGCCAGAGTAGATATGGCCTTACAAAGGAGACCTGGCAAGAAGCACCCCCCACCTTCACCTGTATCCTCTGCTTCCTCAGATTCTGACCACCGCGGATGAGAGTCAGTCCACTGGGTCTGTGTCCATGCACGCTGAGTGCTCTAATAGCGAGGATGAGTCATCCTCCTCTGCAGCCGTGCATTAAAAAGCGCTAGTGGAGGCCCTGATTGTATCAGTGCGGGAAACTTTAAAGTTGGAGGACTCAGCTACTGCTGAGTCGGCGATGCCGGTGCGAATTGGCAACCGTAAACCTTCCCAGGTGAATAAGGTTTTTCCCTTTCCTGCCTATTTTGACGAGATTGTCACTAGTCAGTGGGGTTCCCCAAAACGCATGGTTTGTATACCGAAGCATTTTGTTAGAAGATATCCCTTTAAAGTAGTCTCTTCTGAAAAAACTGACGGTTTCACGGTCGGTGGACTCTCAAGTTTCCAGGCAGGCTAAGACCACGCTTCTGCCGGTGGAAGATTCCCCGTCTTTTAAGGACCCCGTGGACAAAAGAGCGGAGGCTCTGGTCAGGGGCCTTTTCACCGTGGCTGGTTCAATTTTAAGACCGGTATTTGCTATCACCTTGGTATCCCAGACCTTAACAGAATGAGCTAAGGTTTTGCGTAAGGATCTGGAGGGGAGTCAACATCCTTCTGAGCTGTGATATATCCCTGGGTGCGCCCCCCCCTGGCCGGCAGGGTTTCTGTGACGACGGTGATTCTTCGCCGCATGATCTGGTTGAAGTACTGGTCAGCTGACCAGGCTACTAAAAAAGGTACTGACTGATCTTCCCTTTGTAGGTGACCCTTTGTTCAGTGCCTCTATGGAAGAGATCATTAAGGGCCTTACGGGAGGCAAGAGTACTTTGCTTCCACAGGCTGCTAAGGGCAAGGAACCTCGCCCTAAGAAGGGTCCCTTCTTTTCAGCTCACAGGCAGCCCTTTCATCCATCTGGATCGCAGGAAAAGGGCACCTGATCCACCCATAACTTTGTGGGAAGCCCAAGAGACCCTGGAATGGCGCGTCTGGTTCCGCATACAAGCCTTTCCCAGCCTGAAGTGGCGCCCTCACCTGTATCGGGGGGGGGGGGTGACGTCTTTGTTTTTCTGGATCTGTGGACCTTGCTCATTCAGGACAATTGGGTCCACAAACTTATTTGGTTCGGTTACAAGATCGAGTTTCGGTCCTTGCCTCCAGCAAGGCTCTTTCCTTTCAACTTACGCTTGTCTCCAGAGTGGCTAAAGCACCTCTACGGGGCAGGGCAGGACCTGTTAGCAGAAGGAATCATTGTGCCGGTTCCAGAGTCAGAATGTTTCCAAGGTTTTTATTCAAATCTGTTTACAGTTCCCAGGAAGGAAGGCAAGGTTCGTCCGATCCCGGATCTCAAGGCTCTGAACCACTTTGTGCGGGTTCAGAAATTTCGGATGGAGTCCATCCGCACAGTAGTAGCTTTCCTTCCATCAAGGAGATCCGATGGCTTCTATCGATCTCAAGGACGCTTACCTTCATATTCCAATATATGTCGGGCATCAGCGTTTTCTTAGTTTTTCTGTGGGCGAGGAGCAATTCATGGAGTTACTCTTTGGTCTCGCTTCAGCTCCTTGAGTGTTCACTTAGGTTTTTAGCCCCAGTGTTGGCCTTATTACAGCAGAAGGGGATCACGGTTCTGGGTTACCTGGACGATCTGCTTCTTCGTGCTAGAAGCCGACTTGGAGGTTACGATGCAAACTCTGCAGGAGTTCGGGGTGGACACTGAATTTTCAGAAAGTGGCACTGTCTCCATCCACAAAGCTGGACTACCTGGGTCTGGAGCTGGATTCAGCGTCAACCCAGGTGTTTCTTCCTCAAACAAAACTACTAAAGCTACAGGGGGCTGTTCGGCTCTCTCAGGACTTGTATGCAAGTACTGTGTCTGATGGTCTCCACCTTCAAGTTGGTTCCATTTGCGCAGTTCCACACCAGACCTTTGCAAAGGGAGATTCTGTTCAAATGGAACAAGAACCGCTGCCATTGGACAATCTGATTCTGTGGAGTCTGGGTTCAGGGAGTCTCTCCTATGGTGGCTCTGCTCTCCGGCCCTGCATCTGGGTAAATCTTTTCTTCCCCTATATTGGACTGTAATCACCATGGATGCCGGTCTGTCCAGATGGGGAGGTGTCTTGGGAGAGTGTTCGGCCCAAGGTGTCTGGACTCGGGAGGAGTCCAGGTTGCCGATCAACAACCTGGAAATTTGGGCAATCAGATTTTGTCTGTCTCAGTGAATGGATCATCTGCAGGGGTGCCCTGTGCGGATACAATCGGACAACGCATATGGCTGTGGCATATGTCAATCATCAAGGGGGCACAAAGAGTGTCCTGGCAGCCCGGGAAGTGGCCGGCATCTTGAGGTGGGCAGAACAATATGTTCTGACCCTCTCTGCTGTGCACATTCCAGGGGTAGAGAATTGGCAAGCGAACTATCTCAGTCGGCAGACGTTGGATCCAGTAGAATGGTCTTTTCATCCAGAGGTATTTCATCAACTGTGCCTTCGGTGGGGGACCCCCGATGTGGACCTGCTGGCTTCCCATCTCAACAATAAGGTGCAGAGGTTCCTGTTAAGGTCTCGGGATCCTCTGGCTAACATCGCAGACGCTCTGGTGGCCCCTTGGGATCAGTATCATCTGATTTACGCCTATCCTCCAATTCAACTTCTGTCGAGACTGCTACGCAGTATCGAGGTAGAAGGAATTCCAGTCATTCTGATGGCACCAGACTGACCTCGCTGGTCCTGGTACGCAGGCCTGGTAAGGCTGGTAGCAGACGTCCCTTGGTAACTTCCTCTCAGGTCAGATCATAGTTACATAGTTAGTGAGGTTGAAAAAAGACATCAGTCCATCCAGTTCAACCTATGATGTGTGTGTGTTTACTTTTAACCGTACATTGTATACCCCTGTATGTTGTGGTCTCTAAGGTGCCCATCTAATCGTTTTTTGAAACTATCAATGCTTCCTGCTGATACGACTGCTTGTGGAAGAGAATTCCACATCCTTACCCCTCTTACAGTGAAGAACCCCTTACGCATTTTAAGGTTAAACCGCCTTTCCTCTAGTTTTAGTGAGTGGCCACGTGTCTTATTGTATCTCCTTTCTCTGAATAGTTTGTTCCTTATGCTAGGGTCGCCAGTACAGTATTTGTACATTGATATCATATCCCCTCTCAAGCGTCCCTTCTCCAGAGAGAATAGGTTCAGTGCTTGTAGTCTTTCCTCATAGCTGATGTCCTCCATTCCCCTATTTTTGTTGCCCTTCTCTGGACTCTTTCCAATTCCAGCACATCCTTCCTGAGGACCGGTGCCCAGAACTGGACAGCATACTCCAGATGTGGCCGGACCAGAGTCTTGCAGAGTGGGAGAATAATCTCTTTATTTCTGGAGTGAATTCCCTTTTTATACATGCCAGTATTCTGTTGGCTTTGCTTGCAGCGGCTTGGCATTGCATGCCACTGCCAAGCCTGTTGTCCACTAGTACCCCCAGGTCCTTTTCCATCTTAGATTCACCCAGAGATTTCCCCCTATTGAGTAGCTTGCTTTCGTGTTTCTGATGCCCAAGAGCATCACTTTACATTTCTCAACATTAAATCTCATCTACCATGTAGTTGCCCACCCCATTATTTTGTTGAGGTCCGCTTGTAAGGTTTCTACATCCTGCATAGAAGATATTGACATGCTTAGTTTAGTATCATGCGCAAATACCAAGGTTGTGCTAGATATCCCCTCCTCTAGATCATTTACTGTAGGAATTAAACAGGATTGGTCCCAGGACAGAACCTTGGGTGACCCCACTTTCCACAGCAGCCCAATCCGAGTACTCCCCATTAATCATTACCCTCTGGACTGTCCCCTGGAGCCAGTTTTCTATCCAGGTACTCCCCCTATGGTCCATACCTACATTCCTTAGTTTGTACAGTAAGCGTTTGTGGGGAATGGTGTCAAATGCCTTTGCAAATTCCAGATACACCACATCCACGGGCTTTCCTTTATCTAGGTGGCAGCTCACTTCATCATAGAAGGTTAATAGATTGGTCTTGCAAGAACGATTTTTCATGAATCCATGCTGATTACTACTAATAATACCGTTTTCATTACTAAAGTCTTGTATGTGGTCCCTTAACATCCCCTCCAAAATCTTGCAGACTACTGATGTTAGGCTGACCGGCCTATAGTTACCCGGGATATATCTCGGCCCTTTTTTAAATATTGGCACCACGTTGGCTTTTTTTCCAATCAGCTGGCACCATACCCGTCTGTAGACTATCCTTAAAGCTCAAGTATAATGGTCTGGCAATCACCAGGCTGAGCTCTTTAAGAACCCTTGGGTGCAAGCCATCCGGTCCTGGTGATTTATTTATGTTAAGTTTCTCTAGTTTAGTTCTAAGTCTATCTGTTAGCCATGGCGGTACTTCCTGAGGTGTATTATTTAGTTTAGCACTACAAGCTGGGTTAGTGTAGCCCCCCAATTTGTGAAGACTGAAGAGAAGAAATTATTTAAGAAGTTTGCCTTCTCTCTGTGGCCAGATTTCCATCGTCGTCTTTTATGGGGCCAATGTGTTCAGGCCTCGCTTTCTTACTGTTTATATACTTAAAGAATTTCTTGGGGTTCTTTTTACTCTCTTCCACTATATGTCTCTCGTGTTCTGTTTTAGCCGCCTTGATTTCGCCTTTACATTTCTTATTACACTCTTTGTAATGCTTGAATGCTGCCAATGACCCCTCAGCCTTGTATTTTTTGAAGGCCTTTCCTTTAGTATTAATATGCATTATTATGTTGGAGTTTAGCCACCCAGGGTTTAGTTTTGATCTTAAATTTATTTCCCTTTGGAATGCACTGGCCAATCCCTTTGTTTAATATGCTCTTGAAGCACTCCCATTTTTCCTCCGTGTTCTTTGTTCCCAGGGTTCTATCCCATCTGATATTTTCTAGCAAAGAGCACAGTTTTGGGAAATTGGCTCTTTTGAAATTCAGTGTCCTTATATTACCCTTGTGTTTCCTATCATTAATACTGAAACTAATTACCTATGGTCACTGTTTCCTAAGTTGCCCTGTATTTCTATATCCGTGAGCAGGTCTGTATTGTTGGGAATCAGTAGGTCAAGTACCGCATTGTTTCTTGTCGGTGCGTTCACCATCTGACCCATAAAATTGTCCTGCAAAACATTTAGGAACTGCCGAGCCTTGGCTGAATGCGCGATTCCTTCTGCACAGTCTATATCTGGATAATTAAACTCCCCCATTTCTGCAGTGATCTCTACTCCTACAGGTTTGAGATCCCGATAGAAATATCCACAACTGAGCAAAGGTTACTGTGGCTGATTTCTGCAGTGATCTCTCTTCCTACAGGTCTGAGATCCCTATAGAAAGATCCACAACTGAGCAAAGGTTACTGTGGCTGGTTTCTGCACTGATCTTTATAGAAAGATCCACAACTGAGCAAAGGTTACTGTGGCTGATATCTGCAGTGATCTCTATTCCTACAGGTCTGTGAATAATATAGAATGTTGCAGAAACTGGCCGATGAACAATATTGTAACTGGTATCTGATGTAAAGACAGACAGCTCTCCCTACCTCACACAGGAACCTTGGCCCTCCCTACACTGCTAGGAATGTCTCACTGGCTCTATACTGTCTGATATGATGTAAAGAAATCAATCTCTCCCTATCTCACACAGGAACCTGGCCCTCCATACACTGCTAGGAATGTCTCTCTGCAATGTCTGACTCAAAAAAAAACTACTCTCTCCCTGCCTGAATCGCGTGCCTGTCCCTGTCTGATCGCCCGCACAATGACACTACACGCTGTGGCTGCCCGAGCAGCCTTTATGTAGTGTGGGGCGTGTACTGGGCCCCTGAGCCATGATTGGCTAAAGGCAGCCTGCCTTTAGTCCAATCATGGCAGAGATCATTTGATTAGCCAAAGCATGAGTTCAGGGTGCATGCTTTGGCCAATCACATAACACGCTGCACGTGCGTGCATTATGGGAAACTCAAATTTCCTGCGCAGAAACACATTTGTTCATCGTTCGACAAACGATTGAATTGGCTATGTTTGAGCCGAACTTACCTTCAACTCGAAACTCATCCTTACTCCTCATGTATTAAACAATTTGACAACTCAACACAACAGCCCAATGAGCATCTGGTTATGAACTTATTTTGACTGCGACCAGTAACTTGTCTATTAAATATTCAATGGCCCTGTTGCTTTAGGTAACTCATTGGCTGACAAAACTGCTAAAGTAGTTTCTTGTGTTGCCCATGTAGGTTCCCTTGCTCCAAGAAATCCTACCTTTGTTCTTCTAGAGCGGCCGTCACTAAATGGCGGCCCGCGGTCCATTGGCGGCCCGCACGATGCTTTCACCCGGACCGCGAGGCCACCTCCTGTATTGATTCAATGGTTTGCTGGGACCGCGGGTGTCCCAGCAACCAGTGACGTACTGTGTGTGCGCTGCGGCTCCCGGCCGGTGTCCTGTCGGGCCGCGAGTAGGGGCGTGACGTCACGCACGCGCCCCGCCCCCCGCTCCTGACTGCGGCTCCCATTCAGCCAGGCAGCGAGTTGGGGCGTGACATTATGTGCGCGCCCCGCCCCCCTGCTCGCGGCTTCTGGCTCGGCTCCTGGCTCCAGGTATGTGGAGCACAAGGGGAGAATGCAATGTGGTCATAGCTGCACTTAAAGCGGATGGGAGGTTTTTAAAGTCTGCAGATTGATGGGCATATTTTGTAGTGCTCATTAGAGTGCCCCATAAAAAAAAAAAAAGGGGCCCATCAGAGTGCCGTCCCTAAACATAAAATGTGCCCATCAGCATGCCCCTTATTTTATGTTAAGGGGCACTCTAATGGGCATATTTAATGTTAAGGGGCACTCTAATGGGCATATTTTATGTTAAGGGGCACTCTAATGGGCATATTTAATGTTAAGGGGCACTCTAATGGGCATATTTTATGTTAAGCGCAACGCTGATTTACACGTATTGTTTTGCCCATCAGAGTGCCCCCTAACATAAAATGTGCCCTTCAGAGTGCCCCCTAACATAAAATATGCCCATCAGAGTGCCCCCTAACATAAAATGTGTCCATCTGAGTGCCATGTAACATAAAATGTGTCCATCTGAGTGCCCCCTAACATAAAATGTGCCCATCAGAGTGCCCCCTAACATAAAATGTGCCCATCAGAGTGCCCCCTAACATAAAATGTGTCCATCAGAGTGCCCCCTAACATAAAATGTGCCCATCAGAGTGCCCCCTAACATAAAATGTGTCCATCTGAGTGCCCCCTAACATAAAATATGCCCATCAGCGTGTCCCTTATTTTATGTTAAGGGTCACGCTGATGAGCAAATTTTATGCTAAGGGCATATTTTATGTTAGGGGGCACTCTGATGGGCACATTTTATGTTAGGGGGCACTCTGATGGGCATATTTTATGTTAGGGGGCACTCAGATAGGCATATTTTATGTTAAGAGCAACGCTGATGGACACGTTTTGTTTTGCCAATCTTTCTGAGTCATAGCAAAGACTTCAGATTCGGACCTCGGCCCAAAGAAAATTTTAGCAACCGGACCTCCTTGAATTTTAATTCATTACCCCTGTTCTAGAGCCACCCACAATTCCAGAGCACCAGTCGTTGCAAGAACTACAGTATACAACCACTGAGGAAGTTGTAGAATATTAAAAAAAGAAAGAAAGGTTTGTCCTTAGATCATAGTGGTCTTATGACAAAAGAGGGGATCATAGGTAACCTCAACATAGTGCCCCTATTATAGTGCAGTTTTATGGCATAAGACATGGAGGACAACAGTTAACATTAATACAGGAATTGAAGAAAAGATTTTTGCATTAAAATATCAAAACAGAGTCCAGGACCAGTTGAGTAGATGCATAACATGTATTAGGAATAATACACAGGGTGCTTAACATTATCATTGCCACCACTCCAAGGTCCATTTCAAGAACTGCAGATTCATTTCACACACATGCCTAAAGGTAGCAGGAATAAAACACAGTATGTGCTAAGTATAGTAGATACATTTAGTAGGTGGTTGGAGGATTTTGAAACTTACACAAAATTTTGCATACCGTAAGTGCATCTTCATTGTAAGGAAATAATTCCAAGGTGGGGCTGCCCCTTAACTCGGACAAAGGTCCCCGCATTCACTTTTAAAATTTTGCAACATATTGCTAAATTAATGGTAATTGGAAGTTTCATATTTCATACCTTCCTCAGAGTTTTTTTTTTTTTTTCAAACATTTTATTGAGTTATAAAAATGCAAAATTACAAACATACAATCAGCAAAAGTTGGCATGTGTAAGAGTACAGAATTGCATAAAACAAGCAATATTGGTAGCCAAGGGAGCATAGGACAATTTCCCCCTGTGAGGCATATATAGTCAAATAGAGACCTGAAGTGTAAAGAGATAGGTGGTAAAAGAAGAGGTAAGAGGAAGAGGCATAAAAGAGGAAGCGAGCCATCAGGGGATCTGAGCATTAGAGTCAGGCAGGTCCGTGGTGAGGCCCATACCCTGGGTGAACAAAACCCAGGGATGGGAGGCAGGGGAGTCGTCCGGAAGGGGGAATGACAAATAAGCCACTAAATTGTGCAGAGGAGGGGGGGAGCCAGTTGACCAGGCCCGCCCAGTAACAACTAGGCTCCCAGCTCGAAACGAGGTGGATAGGGAAGGAAAGGGAGGTGGGGGGGGGGGGAGAGAAAGAGAAAAGAGGGAGGAAAAAAAAAAAATTAGGAGGGGGGGTGGATAGAATGATGAGCATAGAGAATGGCGTATCCGGTGGGATGGCGAGTATAAAGATATGGGGCCTTTACTGACAGAGTTGGGAGTATTCAGGTGTGGAGGTGTAGTGGGTCCAACACGCCCATTTTTTGTGGTGCTTGGAAGGAGTATCTCTCGCGATGGATATGAGCTTCCTCCATCTCCGCAACCTTAGAGAGGCGCTGGAACCACTGCTTGACTGTAGGCGCATGCTTTGTCTTCCAAAGTGCCGGGATGCATTGTCTGGCGGCGTTCACCATGAGTATTGTTAGTGATTTAGAGTAAGTCCTACTGGAAGTAGGGGAGTGGTGCAAAAGGTATTGGGCAGGAGTGAAGGCGACATCTGACGTGGTAACTTGCGTTATAATCCTATGAACTTCCTTCCAAAAGGAGGTGAGGTGAGGGCAGGACCAGAAGATGTGTAGGAGCGTACCAGGTTCAGTGTGGCACCTCCAGCAGATCTGTGAGGTGGAGGGGAAAAGCTTATGTAGCCTAGAAGGGGTGTAGTACCAGCGGCTAACCAGTTTGTAACCACTTTCTTGAGTAGTGACATTAAGGGAACATTTGTGATTGTTCGTGTAGATCATTTCCCATTCTTCTGGGGTGAAAGCAACTGCCAACTCCGCTTCCCAATCCTCGCAACACTTGAGCTTCTTTTGTTCAGGCTCGTCTAGCAAAAGAGAGTGGATGGTAGAAAGAAGCCCACGAACCAGACCCTCCTGCTGACACAGGGAGTCAAACAGAGTCGTGGACGACAAGGAGGGGCACGTTCGGAAGATAGACTTGAGATATTGCTTGAGGAGCAAATATGACCAGGGAAGTAAGGGGGGCATGCCGGACTTTTCAGAGATGGAGGATATTGAGAGGGGTGCATCGGTGCCCCAGAGGTGATGAACTCTCAGTTGATCCTGAGCCCAATTCGAGGTTAGGTAGGTACGGTGCATGCCAGGCGGGAAGTCAGGATTCAACCGGACAGGGGTCATAGGACCCGGAACCGCAGAGATAGAGCGGGACGCACTTACCGACCGAAAAACTTTAAGAGAGGGACCAATAAGGAGGTGGAGTTTGAGAGTCGCAGGGATGTGTATGTCTTGGAGCCATGGTGATGAGTGCAGGTCCAGGGAAGTAAAACCCTTCTCTAAAGAAACCCAGTCCTTTTGAGGCGTGTGTATGTTCCAGTCCACTATTCTGGTAAGGTGGCAGGCTGCGTAGTAATTATGCAGGTCAGGAAGACCAATACCCCCTCTAGTTTTTGGCAGTGTGAGGACTTTGTAGGAAATGCGGGGTTGTTTGTCCCCCCACAAAAAGGCAGTGCTGATGCGGCGGTAAGTCTTGAAGAAAGATGGAGGGAGCAGAATAGGGACCGTCTGGAGGACATAGAGGAGGCGGGGCAGGACGTTCATCTTTAGAACTGCTGCCCTGCCAAACCATGGACAGCTGAAGTTTGGACCATGACCGGAGGTCTTTCGATATCTGTGCGATGAGCGGGGGGAAGTTGCGCTCGAATAAGTGTTGGAGGCTAGAAGGGATTTCGATGCCCAAATAAGTGATCGAATCCGGTTTCCACACGAATCGGAAGTTCGCCTGGCAGCGCTCAACTTCTGATTGGGGCAGGGAAACATTCAAAGCAAAGGATTTGGAGAAATTAATCCGAAAGTTGGAAAGGGAGGCATACTCATCGAATACTTTGAGGAGTGCAGGAAGAGTCGTGATAGGATCGGAGAGAAACAACAGTAGGTCGTCCGCATAGGCGGCGATCTTGTACGTTCCGTCAGCGAAGTGAACTCCGTGGATTGTGTCATTTTGTCTAATCTTGTGAAGAAGGGGTTCCAGAGTCATGATAAAGATCAGAGGTGATAGAGGGCCCCCTTGTCTGGTCCCATTGGAGACATGGAAGGCACTCGACAGGGTGTCGTTAACACGGACCCTCGCCTGCGGTTTAGCGTACATGGCCATAATATATCCAAGAAACCGGGGGCCTAGTCCCCAGGCGGAAAGCGTCGCCGCCATAAATTCCCACGAGACCCTGTCGAATGCCTTCTCAGCGTCCAGGGAGAGCAGGAACCCCTTCTGATTAGTGGTGGAGAGGACATGGTGCAGGTTAAGCGCTTTGATGGTGTTGTCCCGGGCCTCGCGACCCGGGACAAAACCAACTTGGTCCTTGTGGATACCTTTGGGTAGGAGAGGGAGTAGCCTATTAGCCAGGATCTTCGCGAACAGCTTGGCGTCCACATTGATGAGTGAAATCGGCCTGTAGCTAGCTGGGGAGGTCAGATCCTTCCCTTCTTTCAGAATCACCACAATGTGGGCCTCGAGCATCCACGAAGACAAGGGGTTTTCCGCCGAGACAGAATTAAAGGCCGACAAAAATGGGGCAGCTAGAATGTCAGGGAAGGATTTGTAATACGCAACAGGTAGGCCGTCAGGGCCAGGGCTCTTGTTGGGTTGCATCTGCTTAAGAGCCAAGTCCCATTCAAGTTTGCAGATGGGGAGATCCAGCGTGGAACGGAAATCAGGGGAAGCCATTTGGGGCATGTTAGACGCAAGGAAGTCAGAGATGGCCTGAGATCTGGAGGGGCTAGAGGGGGGGTGGGAACGTGCAGGGTCTAGATTGTACAGGTTGCTGTAGAAAGCTTCAAATTCCACAGCAATGTCCCGGTTGTTGGACACCAGGGAACCAGAGGACGAGCGAAGAGAGTGGACTATGGTCTTCGCCTTCTTCTGGCGAAGAGCTGTAGCAAGGAGTCGGCCGCTCTTATTGGCCTGTTCATAAAAAAGTTTCTGTGATAGGAGGAAGCTACGCCTAGTCTTTCTGTCAAGTTCCTCCGTGAGTTGTTCACGAGGTTAAGGTTAAGGTATCTTGGGCAAGGGACTGCTTATGAGCAAGTTCCAAGGTGCGAATACGCAATATCAGATCGGAGACAAGGGCCTCTCTGTTTTCTCAGAGCCGCTGAGAGCGCTATAAATTTTCCCCGGACCACACACTTGTGAGCTTCCCATTGGAGGAGGGTCGACGTATCAGGAGTCGCGTTGATAGAGAAGTAATCCTTTAAAGTTTCACGGATGGCGGCCGACCTTGCCTTGTCCGTCAACAAGGAAGAGTTAAGGCTCCAAACCCGATCCCTGGATAGGGACAACGGGAAGGACAGAGTGAGAGAGATGGGGTGATGATCCGATAGTATTGACGGTTCTATAGAGGCCTCAGTAAGGGACGTGAGAGCCGACTGAGATAAGAAAGTCGATCCTCGAGTATTTAGCGTGGAGTGGGGAAAAGTAAGTGTAGTCTTTGTCTTGTGCATGAAGCATCCGCCAGGAGTCGTGAAGCTGGAGGTCCCGGAGACACAGCTTAATCTGCTTTAGAGCCTTGTAAGGCAAGCATGAGGAGCCTGAGGAGGTGTCAAGCAGTGGTTCCAGGGGGACATTGAAGTCGCCCCCGAAAATCAAGGTGCCCTATTGGAAGGGCGCCAGTTCTCCCATCACCAATCTAAAAAACGAGACCTGAGACTTGTTAGGGCTGTAGACGTTCACAAGGGTGATCTGGATATGCTTGAGGGTACCCCAAAGCAACAAGTAACATCCTTGGGCATCCGCCAGGGAATCAGAAATGGAGATAGGGGTCGATTTTGCGATGAGAATAGAGACTCCCTTGGATTTAGAAGTCTCCGATGTAGCGTGAAATGCTTGGGTGAAGTGCTTGTTTGTACATTTTGGAAGGGCATCCGAGCAGAAGTGCGTCTCTTGCAAGAACACCACATCCGCTCTGAGCCTGTGCATGTGCATGAGCAGTTTTGAGCGTTTTTGGGGGCGTGTTCAAGCCGCGGGCGTTTAAGGAGACAACCTTGAAGCGGAGGTCACTTGGCTGGGGTGCAGATGCGGGCATCTTAGCGCACTCCAATGGGGGAGGCAAGAGGAGGGAAAAAAAAAGAGAAGGGGGGGGGGAATCAGCAGCAGGGGGGGAGGGAGAGGAAGGGGTGGAGGCTGGTAGGGGAACTAAGTTACCGTGAGAACCAACAGACCAGCTGAGGAACTCAGAGGGGGGTGGGGGGGTCTGGAAGTCGGCGAAAGTCGGACGACCATTGGCGGGCTTAGAAGGAAACAACCAACACGGTGGCCAGATCTCTAGGGACCTGCAGGGGTCAATAGTAGCTTCTAAGTGAGCCCGGCGCTTGAGGGAGTGTGGGAGAGCAAACGCAGGGGATCAGGAGCAAGTATGATCTGTAGCAGAGCGTTGAGGTAGCGTCAGGAATACAGAGCTAGTGAGAGCCAGAGAGAGGAATGAGGAATACCAAGGTGCTTGGGCGAGGGTGACAATGGCGAGATGACGGGGGTCCAGAGGTGAGTCAGGGACAGTCTGAAGGGTAGCGGGCAGGTCTGCAGCAAGGGATTTGTGCGGTGGTGAGTTATCCGAGGATCAGTCAGGGTTTGGATGGTCAGCCTTGTAGTCAGGCGAGAGGCAGAAAGAATAGAAGAGAGAAGTAGGAGAGAGGGAAAGCAGCTCGGAGATTGCACATTTATGAGAAGTATATCCTGACAATTAAGGCAGGTATGAACCAGAGAGCATTATAAGTCAATATAGCAGAGAAACATGTGGATAAAGAACTTGCTGGATCTAATGCAACAGGGGAACAACAGTGCAGTAATACAGTAGTAGCTCTCATCGACTGTCATACGTCACACAGCCCGTGTCCCGGTATAGTGTGATCTGGCGGAGCAATGTTCACCGCCTTTACCGTCCGTGACGCCACGAACCCACCGCCAGCCGGCACCCCCGCACACCCGAGAGGATGTAAACCAGCTGGAGAAATGCCGAAGAGTACATATCCAGGGGTGCAGGCCTTCAGCGGGATCGGGCGTCCACGACCATAATAAATGAGTAACATCACAAGGGGCATAGGTACCCGAGGTGCACCCAACCTCCCCCAGGAGCGTGTGCAATAGCCCGGAGGGGAGGCAAGGTAAGGCAGGAATGTCCGCAGGCAGCATAGCGATAGAGGTAATGACCCGATCGACGGAGGGGAGGAGGAACCCCAGAATTAGCTCTGAGGCTCCGCTCCCAACCATAAATCAGGGCATCACACATCTAAATTGGGCATCATGCCCAGAACAGGGGCAACACCTGTGTACAATCACGGAGGAGCCGGGGAAAGGTAGAAGGGGGGGGAGGGCTAAGCGAAGGGAGAGAGAGTGCGGGAGGGGGAGGGGAAGGGGAGGGGAAGAGGAGGGGAGAGGGGAGGGGTAGGGGGGAGGGAGGGGTAGGGGAGAGGGGGGGAGGGAAGCGAAAGGGGACAACAAAGTGCTTTTCAAATACAATGCAACAAACCTTACTCTTCCCCAAGCATAGTAGTGAGCAATACCCCTAGAGATCAAATGTAGTCCATGTCCATATGCGTATGGGGAGAACCATGGAGGCTTCATACTGGATCAGGGGGGGGGGAGCCAGGGGACAGCATCCCAAACGTGCGGGGGCCAGAGCTAAGGCCGAAGTCTCGGGCATCAAGGAGGGATAGCGTGTGAGATAAGGGAAGGCAAGAGGGAGGGGGGGAGAACCGAGGCATAATGAGAGGGGAATCCAAGGAACATACCGGCAGGGGTCGTGAGGAACTTGAGTCCAAGGTGTATGGGGAGAAGAAGCATAGTTGCTGACTCTTCCAGGGATGAGGGTGGGAAGTTCACACATCACGGAGATACCGTAGGCAAGGAAAAGGCAACTCACGGTTACTGGAGGTAGGATGCAAAGTCATTAGGGCCCGCGGGATCATTCGTGGAAGGCGTCTGTGAAGAAGCAACAGTCAGATCGGTGATACAGTGGAGTCCGGGACCGCGAGCACATCGTGGAGGTAAGTGAGGCATCGTGACAGGACATCAGGGGATAAAGTCAACTCCAGCAGACAAACGAAATCCAAAAGAAGGTCTCTGTGCTACCAGATAGAGGCGATGAGTGTAGGTGTCTATGGAGCATGGCGCTCTCTCCGGTGAACGGGTGAGGCCGTCAGGCTCCCATTGCGAGGTGCATCTCTTCCATTGCCCGAAGGTGAAGAAGGCGGTGGGAGCGGCGGCGGCCCAGGACGAAGTTGTCAGCCATCTGGATACCATCCATAGAGGTCGCCCGGTGCATAGAGGAGATGCGGAATTCGCTGTACCAGTCAGGGACATTGACAGGTGGGATGCCCAGGGTGGCACAGAAGTGGTCGAGGTCTTCTGGTACTCTCAACAAAGCCGTACGACCTTGCGACGAGGCTGACAGACCGAAGGGGAACTTCCAGCGGTAAACTATCGCCCTGGATGTCAGTTCTTCTAACAGAGGGCGAAGCTCTCTCCGTCTCTGCAGTGTTATGGCAGAGAGGTCTTGGTACAATTTAATGTCCGCGCCCTGGAACGTGAGGTGCTGCCGCATCCTGGCATTCCTTAAAACATCCTCCTTGAGCTGGAAGTTGGCCAGGCAGCACACCACGTCCCTCGGAGGATCATTCTCCCTACCACGGGGTCTCAGGGCTCTGTGAATGCGCTCAAATACCACGGGCGCTTCAGGGGGCCTGCCGAGTAGATCGTTGCATATGGAGGTGACGGCCTGAGGTAAGTTTTGATGTTCGATGCTTTCGGGGACTCCTCTCACCCTCAGGTTCCTCTGGCGACCCCGATTGTCCAGGTCCTCGACGTGTCGGTTAAGGTCCCTCAGGAGTACGGCATGTGATTCAGTCACTTGATGTACGTGACCCAGGGAGGTGTCATGGCGGGCAGTGATCTGTTCGACCTCCTCCACTCTCACTGACATGGCTTGGAAGTCACTATGGAGCTCTGCTATAGCCGCTGCCGTAGCAGCCTTAATGTCAGCAGCAACAAATTGCTGGATGGCTTGTGATGGGTCCTGACTGCCAGTGCTCTTGGCTAGCTGCCCTTTGGATGTGGTCCGTTTTTTCTTTTTACTTTTTGGTTTTCCTGTTGTACGCTGCCCCTGTTGATTTTATCCTCCTGTCATACCATTCCTTCTGGATGTCTACGGCTTGTTGATGGTGTAGGGATGTCTATTTTTGGGGTCCCCTATCCTGCGATCTGGAGACTGGTTATGGGAGGAGGGGGGTGTCGTGTTGCCCTCCTTGCACACCGGGTGATCCGGCCTCATCAGAGACTCCATCGGAACTGTAAGAACATCTTCTATACTGGACTGTTGCTCACATTGGAGAACTGACGTGCGTCACAGTTTTTTTTGGGCAGTTTGGGATTGAAGCCGCATACCAGACTACGTTTTTCATTTTTTTTTTTTTTCTTATTTCACGTTTTGGGAAAACTCGTTTTTGTTCAGCTTTCCCTTTTTCTTTGTTTGTTGGGGGGGTTGTTCTGGTATAATGGCACGGGGAGTTCTGCACCAGCACCTGTTTTTGTTTGCTCATGTGTATTTTGAGGGGGTAATTTATGGGTCCCTTTTTTCTTTCATCCTGCCCATAGCCCTTACCTGGGCTCTGTGTAATTTTTTTCTCGATTCCCATGGCTGACAATATAAGACTTCTCTCATGGAATGTGAGGGGCCTGAACAATAAGTTCAAACGCGCCAGTGTCTTTCAGTATTTAAAGCTCATTAAGCCACATGTCATCCTCCTGCAGGAGACCCACCTTGATGGGAACATGATTTTAGCTCTCCGTAGGCCGTGGATACATACAGAGGGCATTTCATGCCACATACTCCACTTATGCTAGAGGGGTCTCCATTCTCATTAGTAAATCTATCCCATGTTCGATCCAGCGGGTGATCTCTGATCCAGGGGGCAGATATGTGGCTGTACTTTTGGATATGTACTCCGTTACCATGCTGTTGGTCGCTGTTTATGTGCCTCCACCTTTTCAGATACAACTGCTATATGATTTAACTGATAAGTTGGCTGAATATATGCATTTACCTGTGTTGTTTATGGGTGACTTTAATACCATCCTGGATGCTACCTTGGATACTTCCAACCCCAATAGATCGCCCTCGGTGGATCTGCTCACCTGGGCTTCCACGGTGGGCTTGACTGAACTTTGGAGATGGAAGCATCCGCTCTCAAGGGAATACTCTCACCTGTCCACCGCTCATCGTTCCTCTGCTCGCATAGATCTGGCGTTTGGTACTGCCAGGATGCAATCCCTTTTGACTGCCTCGGAATACAGGGCCGGGGAGTGTCTGATCACAACCCGCTACTCTTGACAGTGAACCTCCAATTGGGGGCTGGAGTGCGGGGTTGGCGCCTGGCTGCAGGCTGGCTCCAACAGGATCAGGTCACTTCCCACCTTGAAAAGTCGATCCAGTCATATTGGACAGAAAATGAGGACTCAGCTGATCAGAGAGTGGTGTGGGAGGCATTTAAGTCAGTGGCGAGGGGAGAGTGTATATCGGCCATTAAATCCGCTAGGAAAGATCACAATGAGGAGGTGAGGATGTTACAGGAGGAGGAGCGGAGACGTGCGGGGGAGAACGCGGCTTTGCCGTCTGATTCCAGCTATGTTGCATTGCTGGAGGCGAGACGCCTTCTCTCTCTTCACGTCTCTGATCTTGCTCATACGGAAGCTAACAATTTACGGGCTTCTATATTCGCACAGGGCGATAAGAATGGCAAGTTCCTGGCACTGCTGGTGGCTGACCAGCAGCCGCCGGTTAATATCCCGCTTATCAGGGCCGCTGGGGGTGTGCTCTGGTCGGATCCTCGTGACATTTTGGAGACGTTTACTGACTATTTTGAGGCCCTGTACGCCCCGCTACCGGATAGTGACTCTGTGCACGCGGATGCCCTCCTGGAGGGCGTTGACTTGCCATCCTTGTCGGCGGAGGATAGCGCCCTCATGGATGCTCCGATAACAACTTTAGAGGTGGCAAGAGCCATTGCGGCCTTCCCACCACATAAGGCCCCGGGTCCTGATGGTTTCCCTGCTGACTTTTACAAACAATATTCGGAACATTTAGTGCCTAGACTTAGCTCTCTGTTGCAGCACTGTTTGGAGGTGGAGGAACTTCCTCCCTCCATGATGGATGCCTATGTGGTGCTGCTTCAGAAACCGGGTAAGGACCCCCTGGACTGCTCCTCGTACCGCCCTATCGCCCTTTTAAATATGGACCTTAAAATCCTGACGAAGGTCCTGGCCACTCGTTTGGCTGGGGTTATTCACTCGTTGATAGACCCGGATCAAATGGGCTTTATGCCGGGTAAATCTGTGGATACTAACATTAGGAGATTGTTTACCCATCTTCAAATTCCTGGGGAGGTGTCGGGGCAGCGGGTGGTGGTCTCAATCGACTTTGAGAAGGCCTTTGATTCGGTCGACTGGGCCTTTATGCACAAGACGCTGGATCGTATGGGGTTCGGACCCAAATTTAAGACCTGGATCCGACTCCTTTACGCGAGCCCTAGAACAGCCATACGGTTGGGCTATCTCACTTCTCCATATTTCCGGGTGGGGAGGGGGACGAGGCAGGGGTGTCCCCTTTCCCCATTCCTGTTTGCCCTTACCCTTGAACCCATCGCGACCGCACTGCGCAGCTCCCCGGCCGTGGGGTCGATTAAAGTCGGCTCTATTAAAGAATGTCTGGCGTTATATGCCGATGACATGCTGTTGTTCCTGGAGGATCCGGTCCCTCTTTGAGAGCGGCCCTGTCCATCCTGAACGATTTTGGCAAGTGCTCAGGACTTCGCGTTAACTGGAGTAAGTCCTCCATTTTGCCTCTCGATGACGGTGCTCGACCGGCTGCGGCTGGGGACCTGCCTCTTCGCTGGGTGGATGACTTCACCTACTTGGGGGTCAAGATAACTAGGCGTCCCCAGGATTATTTCTCGTTGAATCTGGCTCCTCTATTGCCTAAACTCCAACAAAATATACAAGCTTGGAAACGTCTACAACTTTCCTTAGTGGGTCGTATTAGTGTCCTTAAGATGAAATTTCTGCCTGTAGTCCTATATTTCCTCTGCAATTCTCCGCTATGGGTACCACTGTCATTTTTCCGGAAATTGGACAGCCTCGTCTGTTCATTCCTCTGGTCGCCCGGGGTTCCCAGGATTGGCCTTCGGGCCCTCCAGGAACCGTGGGGTAATGGAGGCCTGGCGCTGCCCGATTGGCGCAAGTATTATTTGGCAGGACAGATGGTGTTTGCGCGGCGCTGGCTGCGGGCGGACGGGGAGGATTCAGCAACAATCTTAGAGGCGGCCCACCTGGGCTCCTTCGAAACCCTTAGGTTGGCGCTGTTTAGGGGTCTGGGCTCAGATCTCCCTTTAACGCTCTCCATGAGAGCGACTGTTAGGGCTTGGGCCCAGTCATTGAAATTGACATGCCCCAGTTATGTTGGATCCTCCCCCTCCGAGCCGTTGTGGATGAACCCTACCTTTCCCCATTTTCGTCGCTTACCTGATTTGATGTTGTGGGCGACACGGGGTATAAAAACCTTGGGTGATATAACAGCGGCGGGGGCTCTCTTACCGTTTGCGGGAGAAATTCGACCTACCTAGTGGCTTTATATTCCGATACCTCCAATTGCGTCATGCCTTTCAGGCCCAATTTGCCTCATCCTATGTAGAGCTGTCTCCTTCGGACTTAGAATGCGTGTTGACCTGTGATACCACACTCAAAACTCTCTCCACTGTGTACAAGGATATGTTCCGACTTACACCCCCTGGCATAGTTAGATGTAGGGAAAAATGGACGGCTGAGGTGCCGGACCTACAGGGGGAGGACTGGGATGATGTATGGACGGAGCCTTTCAAATATTTAGTTGCTGCTAGGGACAGGCTAATACAATTTAAATTCCTCCACAGGATTTACTATACTCCGGCCCGTCTAGCCAGAATCTTCCCGACTTCGTCTGCGGAGTGTTGGCGTTGTTCCGCTTCCCCCGCAGATGCAACTCACATTTTTTGGGACTGTGGCCAAATTCAGCAGTTTTGGACTGCAGTGACTTCCTGTCTCGCCGAGGTGCTGCTGACTCCGATCCCGCGAACCCAGCGAGTCTGTTTACTGGGTTTGGTGGAGGAGGTGGTCCCCTCGGTGGCACACAGGACTTTGCTGAGCATTCTTCTATTCTATGCCAAAAAGGCTATTTTATTGCATTGGAAGAAGGTTTCCCCGCCATCCTTACTGTTCTGGAAAGGCCTAGTGAATACAAAGCCACCTATGTCTCACGAGGCTGCCCGAAAAAATTTGACAAGGTTTGGAGGGCGTGGGTGGACTCCTCAGACACTGTGGGCTGAAATGTATATTGTGTAACAGTTATGACACTGGTGGATTGAACGCTCTATAGAAGTGTACTTATGCTATCTTGTATTCTAGTTTTGTAGTCCTGCAGGAACAGCCAGATACTGGGTCTCTTTAATGCTAAATTGACATGTTTTGATCCCGGGTAGGGGGGAGCTGTGTTGTTTATAAGAAGGGACCGGAGGTTGTTTACTCCGGGGGCCGGTGGTAGGTCGTGCTGTCCTTGGACGGTGGCCTGCGCCGACCCCCTGACCTCGTCGCTCCTGGTCTTCTCAAGGTGCTGGTGGTCGTTTTTGGGTGGGGGGGGTGGTTGTTGTTGGGTTATTGTCTGCCTTCTTTTTTTTTGGGGCTGTTGTGTATGTCTGTTTGTGTTACTCTGTTCTTTCTTAAAAAATCAATAAAAAGAATTTTTCAAAAAAAAAAAAACGTACTCTGGGCCCTAATATACTCAAATATAGGAACCGCTTATGAAGTAAAATCCAGTATTTTATTTGAAGTATCAAATAAAAAAATATATATATATATAAATATATATATGTGTACCGAATAATTAATACAATATAATATCAGAGCAAATCAGCAAAAGTATACTATGTGATTGGCATAAATATAAACCATAATATATAACTTTAAAAATCTGATGAGGGGTTTGATATTAGGACTCCATGGATAATCCCGTTTCAACACATGTTTGAGCCCTAACATGAATGGTAATGTATTTATATTTATATATTCATTTATTTATATGGCACATACATATTCAATATAGGCTTGGGGGATATACTTCCTTTCTCTAGTGTTATCTTTTTTTCACAATGGTAATAATGCCAGGTGATTGGAAGAATATGTTGTGAATCACATGCAGCTTTTAAATGGCATCTACAGTGATGTCCATCTTTTCCCATTCCTTCACAGGAACCGACACATCCAATTAAACCATTAGACCAGGCAGTGGTTAAAGCACTCCACAAGGACAACAATACGGATCCACTATATGGAGAACCAACTGTGGTGATTACTGTAACAAGAACCATAATCTTAACGGCTGATTCTCAAGCCTGAAACCATGCTTCAAGAGTGAAGAGAGTCCAAGAGAATCCTAGGATACAAGAAAAAGACAGAGGGGGAAGTAGGTGGTAAAATCCCTGAAGTAGACGAAAAAGGGGTAAAGCAGGTGTAGATATCCCTGAAGCAGACCAATCAGAAGACACAGGGCAAGATGTCATTTCTCGGTCCCCAGACATCTTGGAGGTTCCTCCTAATGATAGGCTCTCACTGGCAGTCTTCTTGTCGATATGGGTGATTAGTAGCGGTTGTAGTCATCCACAGGACTTACCTTTCTGTCCAGGTAATGTGCAACACAATGGGACTTACTATCGCCCAAGGGCGCACTGACCCATTGGGCTTTCAGGCATTGCTTGAGGCCAGTAGCTGCCTCATGAGAGGCTCTGCAGTGTAGTGTAGCACTGGAAACGGCTGTTACAAAACCTCTGATGGCGCACTGCTCCTCTCCAGCCCCTCCTTCCCTCCAGTCTACCCCATGTGCTTGTACATGACATCACCTGGGACAGACGAGAAGAGAGGGACTGGCAGAGAACAGTGCACCACAGAGATCTCAATATTATAGGCATATCAGGTGAGACTGTACTTTTTTTATTTTTTGTTTACAGGAGTCTAGAGATAGAGTGCTGATTCTAGAGGATCCCAGTGCTTGGACACAATATGCCAGGAAACTGCTGCAGTAATATACTCTGCTGTATGAATGGGGTGCTTCAGCCTAGCGCTTTATGTGTGCCACATCCCTAATGTTTAGACAAAGATATATTGTCTTAGGGCCACTGAGCCCCCAGGACTTAATGGATCTTTATCATTCAAGCCCTTTCTCGAGGGTTTTAACTCTGGAGGAATGGAGATTTAATTCCCCCTACCTAAACCAGACGGCCATTCACCCCTAATCACACTTTAGGGCTTTCTCATAACATCATACTAGTCCCAATATCCATATACTTATATGCTCTACTGCTCTGGCCTTAATATGTTTTGTATTGTATGATATTATGTCAACATGCAAATTTTCTTCTTTCTTTGTATAATAATTATATAACAAAATTAATTTCTTTTGTTATGATTATGCATAAATATATGTACATGCTTCGATGCTTGCTGTATTGTCATTGACATAAGTTGTATGTATGTTCCTCTTCCCTGTATGTTGATCTTGTCATTTTATATTCCAGTGTCTGTAACCTGTCTACATCTGTGGGTCGTGTCCTTGCTGATATTCACATTCAAGAACTACAACCTCCAATCATGCCTAATCGATATAATTATGCATTCTTTTTTGCAATTTTTTCTAATTAATTTGGTTTGTAGATTCCTTCCAGCAATTTATGTTGACTCCGGGTGTTGCCCCTTCTCTAATGTGCGTCCCGACACGGGGAGACATATACCGCGTTATCGCGGTAGCCTGGTCCTACTTTCCATCTTCTGTGCCCTTTGCGGTTCAGCCCGGACCAATCGGCAGCCTTAGTGCATTTGCACTTCCGGCTCTGACCCCCGTGTCGGTGGAGCGCAGATGCCGATCCCGCCCACGTTGCGTCAGGGGTGACGCATGCTGTTTGTGGGCGGGCTCGGCACCGGCGTTCCGGGAAGCCCTTCCCTTGAGGCCAGCTGTTCTACGTCTTGCACTAATTAACTAGCACTTTTATAGTGCGCCTCTCGCAACACACAGCCAGCGCATTTACTTGCTGGCTGTGGTGCTGAGAGGACGCTGTTTGCCTTACCATCATCTACATTCAGGCACCGACTTTACATATTTTACTCAGTCCTTCTAAAAACCTCTATATTTTTTCCTGATCGGCTCTGCTGTTCTAGTTATATTCTATTGCAATTTATTGCCCACTTTATATTGGGCTACCTTTTTTGGTATATACTTTTATTTCATTATGCTCTTTATATATTTACTATATCACTCATAGATATACAGCTATTTTATATGCCGACACTTATCAGCCTTTTTCTTGCTCATCTCGCTACATATATCAATGTACTTAGCTCTGATCTGTCCATCTTTCAGACCGGCGCTACCTACATCCTTGCCACTCACCTACGCTTAAAAGGCTGTCCCTGGCCTCTCCTAATTAAGGACTTCAGACGTCCATTGATTGGGGGCTGCACACCTGACGTCAACAGCGGCTGGTTCACTGGCTAGAATATTCATTTACCATCTTACTTATTGCATTTTGACTGCAAGGACACTCGCACCCATCAGATGCTTTTAACCGTGCAGGCTACCTGAGCACAGTTATTTTCCAACCCTGTAAGTACTCGTTATTGTTATCATAATAACTATGTAAAACTCTATTAAGTTATGTTGGAATGTCTTCCTTCTTTAAAAACCTTCAAAAATTTATGGTTTTTGTATTATCTATACTCTCTTATTCATTAGAGTACCGTTTGAACCCCTCCCCTGAAGAAGAAGCAAAATCTTTCCTTTGGCTTCGAAACATGTTGGGTTTCAGTTCAGACTACTACGGTTGATATATCTGTCTCTCCTCTGCCTGTACCGTTTTTAATCATTATTTGTGTTTACAATAAAATTTATATTTTTTCAATACTCCTTTCATATAATTTTATACATAGTATATATCTTATGTGCCTATAAAGTCCCACAAGGGGAACCCCACTTTCTTTGTCTAAACATTAGGGATGTGGCACACATAAAGCGCTAGGCTGAAGCACCCCATTCATTCATTTTTGGTAGTAGATACCGCCCCCGTCGCTTTCTTTAGCCTACCGCTTATTTTTAGGTTTTGTTTTTGTAGTTTATCCTAGAGTTCATTCTCTAAAAAACTAAACATTTGTCTATTTATTTGATTATTTGATTTCCTGTTTGGATTTTCATAATGACACAGGATACCATTTTGTCAGATTTCATCGGGGATAGTTGGAACAATCTCATGCAACAATATCAACAAGATTTCGAGGACAACGAATTTATAGAGACAGAATTGTCATCTATGTTTTTTCAGTTGTCCAAAATGTTAGAGAAAAAATCAATGTTCTTTTGGAATATAAGATCTTTCCAGGAACACATAAAAGAAAATGTTAGCCCGTTTGGCCTAAGAGCCCAAGTTTTTCCGATACTGGAGGATCCAACTCCTGGCTTTAAAATCAAATGGGAACAGGCCTTACAACAATGCTCTGTGGCACTTATGAACCTCCTCATTGAGGAATATTCTTTAAGAACCACAGAGCTGGATAAACATATAGCTTCTACATGTGAAAGACTAAAAAGATATAAAAGCCACACCACTTTTTCCCATCGGGAAGCCAAATTAAAACAACAACTAGACACCTTCAATAAAAATACCCTTGTGAAGAAACAAAAAATTCTTAACAAAGACAAAAACACCTATATACAAGGGAAGGCTTTTCATTGGACAAATAACCAACACTATACTCGTCCACTTAATAGGGACTCCAATGCCCCAGTACCTAAACTGAATACTAAGTTACCACCCTCTGTGAAGAATCACAAGACACCAATGGAACGTACTAAACGTCCCCATGCCTTCGGCCCAGACCCAATATCTAAAAAGTCTAACACCCAACCCCAACATAAGGAGGGTCTATCTCTTTTTCCTACACCATCAATACCTTCACTGTCCAATATCCCTCCCTCACAACAAACACCACCCCCTATCAATTTATCTAATTTACCTACACATCACTCCTCCATCACTCACTTAGACGACCAAACTTTTTTAGATGTGGTCCACCAACGAGCTTCACAACTCACACTTGCACTCCCATCACCTCTTCCCCTCACCTAACCTCCCACACTGTAACCCCCCCTCCCCCCACCAATTTGGCACAAGACAATGTGGACTTCTCTATCATTAATCTGTCCAGTTACAAATTATCTGAATCTGAATTATCCATATTACAAAAAGGCCTTAATTTTTGCCCCACGAATAACATCAACAAATTTGATTTTGTCAAGGATCTCCATCTATTTGCCCGCAAACTAAACTTTAAATACATCTACCACAAAGACAAACAAAAACCACATGAACAGGACCCTATCTTAGACACTTTAATTACTCTTCTCGAAGAAAACGAGGACCTTATAGATCGTGTGGACCTCCCCTCTTTACTCGCTGGTATCCCGCCTGAACCCAGAGAACAAAAGATAGTAGGCACTGATTTTCGCAAAAAATCCGACGCCTACCCTCCCATTCAGAATGCGAATATCAACGCCTTCTTAAAAATAGTGTCAAAGGAAGTTGAAAAACTTAATACACGTCCGCTATCCCAACCTAACATCTCTCAAGCTCAAAGAGAGGCAATTAACAAATTGGCAACTAATAAATCTATTACTATCAAGCAGGCTGATAAAGGAGGGAATATTGTGATAATGGACAACTCTCAATACATCAAAATGTGCACCAACATCTTAAATAACATTGATTGGTACAGGCGTATCACATCTGATATAGTTACCAAGTATAACTTGGAATTTTATCAGTTGATAGACACCGCCTACCTCAATAATGTTTTTTCTAAAGACATCTGGAATTTTGTCCGCACTAAATTTCCTGTCACCCCCACATTTTACGGCCTCCCAAAGGTACATAAAAGTACCACAGACCCTCCCGGCAGACCGATTATTTCGGGATGCGGATCTATTACAGACAACGCAAGTAAATTAGTTGATGCATATCTTCAACCCCTTGTCCATAAGCTACCTTCCTTTACTAAGGACACTATTCACTTTATTAATAAAATTAAGGACCTCTGGATACCCCCCACCGCGATTCTAGTCACCATCGATGTGGAGGCTCTTTACAGCTCGATCCCCCACTCCAGGGGTATCGCAGCTGTAAAGCATATTATATCTGGTCTAGACACAGTGGACGCCTATGGCGAGTTTATACTAGATTTATTGTTGTTTATCTTAACACATAATGTGTTTACATTTAATGGTTCCCACTACCTCCAGGTGCAGGGGGTAGCGATGGGCACTTGCTGTGCCCCATCATATGCCAACCTGTACCTGGGGGAGTGGGAACATTTTCTCCTGGATGATGACGCGTTGTCGATGTACACTGGTCACATCCTTTTTTGGACCAGGTACATCGACGACGTGTTCCTCATCTGGGACGGTCCCACGGAATCCCTCCAAGCCTTCTTAGTTCATTTGAACAAGAACGACTTTAACCTCTCATTCACAATGAACATGGACCCCGATCGGATCACCTTCCTCGATGTCGAGATTATGCGCAGTGAAAATGAAACCCTAAAGAGTAACCTTTATCGTAAACCCACCGCGGGAAACACAATATTGCACGGATCAAGCTTCCATCCCACCCCTCTACTTAGATCAATTCCCACCAGTCAATACTTGAGGTTAAGACGAAATTGTTCAGACCTCAAACTATTCCAAGCGGCTGCTGACGCCCTCCAAAAACGTCTACTACGTAGGGGCTATTCTAAGAAATCGCTTAAACAAGCTTACCAACGTGCCCTTAATAGTGACAGAGACATACTACTAGCCCCAAAAACATCAGTGGGCTCCAATAAGGAAGATATCATAAGGATTATAACACCCTATAATCAGCAACATCAAAAAATTAGACGTATTGTCTCCAAACACTGGCACTTGCTGGCCTCGGACCCTATATTGGGCCAATATGTATCAGATACACCTAACTTTACCTATAAAAGGGCCCCAGCTTTAAGAGACAAAATAGTCCGTAGCGAGTTCCGCGATACTGTCACATCCACTTGTTGCAAATACAGAGGGACATACATCTGCGGCAGTTGTAAATACTGTGGCTATATGTTTACACAAAAATCCCCCATATTGCCGAATGGAGATGTTCATCGACCCAAGCATTTTTCCAATTGTCGCACGATAGGCGTGGTTTATCTCCTGCTTTGTTCTTGCCAGTGCTTTTACATTGGTAAGACCAAGCAGGAGTTCTGGCAACGCGCATACCGCCATCTTCTAAGCATGAGGAAAGCAGACCCTGAGCTACCTTTAGGTAGACATGTGGCTACTGTACATGCCGGCAAAATGCCTAAGGTTAAGTTTTTGATTCTCGACCGAGTCCATCCAGCCCCTAGAGGAGGGGACTGGAATAAGTCCCTCCTCCAACTTGAACTAAAATGGATATATTGTCTTAGGGCCACTGAGCCCCCAGGACTTAATGGATCTTTATCATTCAAGCCCTTTCTCGAGGGTTTTAACTCTGGAGGAATGGAGATTTAATTCCCCCTACCTAAACCAGACGGCCATTCACCCCTAATCACACTTTAGGGCTTTCTCATAACATCATACTAGTCCCAATATCCATATACTTATATGCTCTACTGCTCTGGCCTTAATATGTTTTGTATTGTATGATATTATGTCAACATGCAAATTTTCTTCTTTCTTTGTATAATAATTATATAACAAAATTAATTTCTTTTGTTATGATTATGCATAAATATATGTACATGCTTCGATGCTTGCTGTATTGTCATTGACATAAGTTGTATGTATGTTCCTCTTCCCTGTATGTTGATCTTGTCATTTTATATTCCAGTGTCTGTAACCTGTCTACATCTGTGGGTCGTGTCCTTGCTGATATTCACATTCAAGAACTACAACCTCCAATCATGCCTAATCGATATAATTATGCATTCTTTTTTGCAATTTTTTCTAATTAATTTGGTTTGTAGATTCCTTCCAGCAATTTATGTTGACTCCGGGTGTTGCCCCTTCTCTAATGTGCGTCCTGACACGGGGAGACATATACCGCGTTATCGCGGTAGCCTGGTCCTACTTTCCATCTTCTGTGCCCTTTGCGGTTCAGCCCGGACCAATCGGCAGCCTTAGTGCATTTGCACTTCCGGCTCTGACCCCCGTGTCGGTGGAGCGCAGATGCCGATCCCGCCCACGTTGCGTCAGGGGTGACGCATGCTGTTTGTGGGCGGGCTCGGCACCGGCGTTCCGGGAAGCCCTTCCCTTGAGGCCAGCTGTTCTACGTCTTGCACTAATTAACTAGCACTTTTATAGTGCGCCTCTCGCAACACACAGCCAGCGCATTTACTTGCTGGCTGTGGTGCTGAGAGGACGCTGTTTGCCTTACCATCATCTACATTCAGGCACCGACTTTACATATTTTACTCAGTCCTTCTAAAAACCTCTATATTTTTTCCTGATCGGCTCTGCTGTTCTAGTTATATTCTATTGCAATTTATTGCCCACTTTATATTGGGCTACCTTTTTTGGTATATACTTTTATTTCATTATGCTCTTTATATATTTACTATATCACTCATAGATATACAGCTATTTTATATGCCGACACTTATCAGCCTTTTTCTTGCTCATCTCGCTACATATATCAATGTACTTAGCTCTGATCTGTCCATCTTTCAGACCGGCGCTACCTACATCCTTGCCACTCACCTACGCTTAAAAGGCTGTCCCTGGCCTCTCCTAATTAAGGACTTCAGACGTCCATTGATTGGGGGCTGCACACCTGACGTCAACAGCGGCTGGTTCACTGGCTAGAATATTCATTTACCATCTTACTTATTGCATTTTGACTGCAAGGACACTCGCACCCATCAGATGCTTTTAACCGTGCAGGCTACCTGAGCACAGTTATTTTCCAACCCTGTAAGTACTCGTTATTGTTATCATAATAACTATGTAAAACTCTATTAAGTTATGTTGGAATGTCTTCCTTCTTTAAAAACCTTCAAAAATTTATGGTTTTTGTATTATCTATACTCTCTTATTCATTAGAGTACCGTTTGAACCCCTCCCCTGAAGAAGAAGCAAAATCTTTCCTTTGGCTTCGAAACATGTTGGGTTTCAGTTCAGACTACTACGGTTGATATATCTGTCTCTCCTCTGCCTGTACCGTTTTTAATCATTATTTGTGTTTACAATAAAATTTATATTTTTTCAATACTCCTTTCATATAATTTTATACATAGTATATATCTTATGTGCCTATAAAGTCCCACAAGGGGAACCCCACTTTCTTTGTCTATACTCTGCTGTATGGCCTGTGTTCTGCTTTGTGCCCCACATACCCATCCTACTGCATACCATTGATGTGTCCCATGCCCCACTGTTTAGTGCCTGATGTGCCCTACTGTGTATGCTGCACCCCGCTGTGCCCCATGATGCACCATGCTGTGCTTAATGTGCCCTGCTTCATGCCCTGTGACGTACCAAGCTGTGCTCAATAATGTGCCCTGCTGCATACCCACTCATGTGTCCTATGCCCTACTGTGTGCCCCATGCTGTACCCAATAATGTGCCTTGCTGTATAAACCATAATAAACCCTGCTGTATGCTCCGTGATGTGCCCTGTGTACACCATAATAAACCCCCATATGCCCTGCAGCATGCCTTGTGAAGTGCCCTACTGTGTGCCCCGTGATGCACCATTCTGTGCCCCCTAATGTGCCCTACTCAGTCCATAGTTGCCAGAAGTACTGGCAGAAAAAAGGATGACTCCTAACAAAATTAGTATGTCTACTAAAGTTTTGATGGGAAAACCTTTCCCACAACTTAGACAACAGGTCCAATGGTAATAATGCCAGGTAACAGGAAGCTGATTCAGGAATATGTTGTGAATCACATTCAGCTTTTAAATGGAATTTAAGGTGATGTGTCTTATCTTTTCCCATTCCTTCACAGGAACCGACTTATCCAATTAAACCAGGAGACCAGGCAGTGGTTAAAGCACTCCACAAGGACAAGGTTATGGATCCACTATATGAGGAAACAACTGTGGTGATTGCTGTAAAAAGAACCATAATCTTAACAGCAGATACCTCAAGCCTGAAACCATGCTTCAAGAATGAAGAAAGTCAGAAGACCCTAGGATACAAGATAAAGAGGGTGAAGCAGGTGTAGAAATCCTTGAAGCGGACGAATCAGAAGACACAGGGCAAGATGTCAATTCTCAGGTCCCAGACATCTTGGGGATTCTTCCTATTGATAGGCTCTCACTGACAGTTTGCTTGTTGGTACAGGTAAATAGTACCGGTTATCAGCCACAGGACTTGCACATTACTTGGACGGAAAGGTGACACAATAGGACTCACTATCGACCAGGGGCGGACTGATCCATTGGGCTCTTGGGCACTGCAGTGTAGCAAGGGAAGCAGCTGTAATAACACCGCTGATGGCATGCTGCTCGCCACCAACCCCTCCTTCCCTTCAGTTCACCGCAGGTACTTGTACATGACAGCACCTGGGATGGACGAGAAGAGCAGGGGCCAGCAGGAAGCAGCACACTGTCAGAGGCCTCATTATTACAGGCATATCACACGAGACTAGACTCCTGTAGAAAAAAAAAAAAAGTACAGAGAGAGTGCAGAGTCTGGAGGCTCCCAGCGCTTGGGCACAATATGCCAGGAAACCGCTGCAGCAATGTATTTTGCTGTGTGCCATAATATTGCCTGCTATGTGCCCTAGTGTGTAACCCATGCCCTGTGATGTGTCCCGTGATCCTCAAGGCAGCCTCCAAGGGACGTTGACAAACCACTGCACTAGGTCGGCATACCAAGACCAATCCATGGCCACTGCAATCCCTTAGGCCTCGATCCTGCGCAAAAGCCACAGGATAGGAGGAAAAGCATAGATCAAATGATATTGGCCCCATCAGAGCGTCTGTGGTGTTTGCCAGAGGATCCAGTGACCTTGCCACAAACCCCTGTACCTTTCTGTTGAGCCGATATGCCAATAGGTCCACCTAAGAGGTGCCCTACGGCAGGCATATCAGATGAAACACATCCAGATTAAGGTACCCCTCCCCTTGTTCCAACACCTGTCCACTGAGATAGTCCGCCTGACAGTTTTCCACTCATGGAATGTGTATGGTGGAGAGGGCCAGGACGACGTGTTCCGCCCACTGGAGAATGCCGGCTACTTCCAGAGCCACCAACGTACTTTTTGTTCCGCCTTGGTGATTGAAATAAGCCGCAGGATCCATACAGAGAGCCCCCAAAGCCAATCCTTCCAGTGATCCAGGCATAGCCTGATCACCCTAAGTTCCAATACATTGGTTGGTAGCCTGGATTCTTCCAGCGTCCAACAACCCTAAGCAGAGCAAAGTCCCAGGACACTTTCCCACCCAGACAGACTGGTATCTGTAGTAAACACTGTCCAATACAGGGGGAGAAAATTGTGCTCTGGTTCTTTGGCAGGGCAAATAAGTCACCATACCAGGGAACCCCTGGTTTCCTAGCTCAGCCAAAATGGTTTGTTCAAAGACTTTGGACACTTGTCCCATTTCACTAGCATCTCCCTCTGGAGGGACCGCGTATGGAACTGTGCAAACAAAAGGTAGACACCATCAGGCCCAGCACACGCATTCAAGTCTGGAGGGAGAACCACCTGCCAAACAGCAATAGATGAAAAAAAAATGTGGAATATGCTGCGCACATCAACAATTAAAGGTTTACAATTCAAAATGGAATAAATGAAATAAATGAGCTGCCAACACTTGATCCATGAATTAGAACAACAGATCCTCTAAGAAATTAAAAACAAATAAGGTGTAGCGCTTGCAATGAATATATGTTAGGAGAACTACAAAGTCCTTATAGACAGACAGTCCAAATGCCAAATCTGTAAATTGTAAAAATTCCAGGTAGGAAAGGACAGGGTGCTCCTAAGGACACTCCAAAACTCCGATCACCATGTGCAGGGAGAACCACCACCAAGGTATAAATTGGCCTCTTACCGCAATAATTTGACCCCCATGACAGAGATCAAAATTAGCCTGTTATAACCTCCACTTGCTAGTCCAGTGTCAGCACACTCACTGACCGCTTCCACTTCCAAACAGATGGTATCACATGCAAAAGGAAGGAAACAGCTACCATAGTGTAATACTGTATAACCAGCTTTATTGGACACAAAAACACAAGTGGCAACTCACATTTGGCTGTAAAATTTCAGGCATGTATGGAATGGAGCATCCCTGAAGATAGATTCCTGCCGAGAAAATGGCCGCCGCGTCTCCCTCGTGGACTCAGCGTGACGCACCGCAGGCTCCTCCTACGCATTTCGTCAGAGACTGACGTCGTCAGGGGGTGTGGCCTGCGGTGAACGTCCGTCATTTATACGCTGAGAGAGAGGGATGGGCAAGGCAGGCAATAGATGAATCACAGCATGCAACTTCTGGAGTTTATCCAGTCAGGAACCTAGATAAATCAAATTTTCTGGATAAAATCAGGAGACTGGTAGTTCAGAAGCCAACTGAACTCCTTCAGGGTTTGTATTGTGATCTCCACATCATCCATTAACGCAAAGAAGGACTCCGCTCACAAGAGATTGTTCAGATAGCCCAGTACCCCAATCCCCCACTGATGTAGCAACACCAGGAGCGTAGGCGAGACCAAAGCGTAACGCCACAAACTGATAGTGCTACTCTCCAACAGCAAAGCAGAGGGAACACTGGTGTCTGGCACATATTTGAATGTACAAGTATGCATCCTTGATGTCGATAGAGGCTAGAAAATCCACCTGATGTAGGGATGCCACTACCGTGCGAAAGGACTCCATTCTGAATTTCTGCACAAAGCAGTTCAGGGGCCTTGAGGTACAGAATCGGACAAACCTTGCCCTCCTTTGGGCCTGTAATCAAATTTGAATAAAAATCTTGAAACAGTTCTGATTCTGGAATAGGGACAATCCCTCCCAGAAGAAACAGGTCCTGCACCACCCTGAAGAGAGCTTGCAATCGGTCTGGAAACAGACGTACATTGGAAGGAAAGAACCTTTCCTGTAACCGGACAGAATTACTTTGTGGACCCATTTGCAATTTACCAAGGAAGTCCACGGGCCCGGAAACAAAGACATCCCCCCCACCCCATGCATGGGTGCAGGCACACCTTCATGCTGAAGAAGCCTTGTCTGCAGGTCTAGAGAATCTTGCTATCGGCTTACCAGGGCCGCTTGTACCCTCCCAAGGAGGGCTTAAAAGTTTTTGAATCCTTGTCAGTGGCCCCTTAGGGACAAGAAAAAAACAAAACTGTATGCTGAGAAAGAAGGTCTGCAACAAGGTTCTTCCCCCTTCCCAGACTAAAATGTGCTCTTCCCCATAAGACTCAATGTCATCCAGGATAGCCCCAAAACAGGTGATCGCCTTAAAAGTGTAAGACAGCTAGTTTCTCTGGGCCGCAGACTAACACTTAAGCCAAAGTACTCACCTAAGCACCACTGCCAAAACAGATAGCTTAGAAATCAAGGGAGCTGCATCCAAAGAGGCATTGCAGACAAACTGCTGAGTTGGCGGACCAATTGGTCCAGGGGCTGCAAAGGCGGGGGGAATCTGCTCACCCCTAGATCATGGCGCAAAAGTTTAGCCCACTCAGGGTTTGCAACACCAGAGCAATGGCCAGGACTGGCCTCAGCGCCGAACCAGCAATAGTGAACATAATGATATGTGGAGGTGCGCTAATTAAAAAAAAAAAAAAAGGTGATCAAATACATAAACTATATAGTGACACAAAAATCATAAATTGCTACAAAGCAAAATGAAAATTATATGCACATGTGGGAAAATTGTTGCAAAGACAACATTTTCCATTAAACCAGAAGGATTAAAAGAAATAAAGTACCAAGTGAATAAAGTCCAAAGTGAAAAGCCTCTTGGCATGTAAAATCTTCAGGTAAGTCCATAGGATTTCAGACTGCAATCAGGGTAAAGGTGATTCACTTATTTAACCCCTCGAGTGCTGCATGCAGATTCCCTGTGTGCACACAATAAGTTGGCTGCTTACTAGATACAGAATATCACTGGGCTCATAGAAACATAGCTTCAATAGCCAAACTGTGGGATGTTCATTAATACAGCAAGTATCGCTCCGAAGGACAAAAATGCCACTCCTGCACCACACCGGGATCCGGCAGTAGCTTCCAGTGTCAGCCAGACTCTCCACAATAGCACAAGGAAAAACAGATGGAATGCAAATAGGAAACATAGCAGCCGATTGTCTTAAATGTTTAAAAGGTAATGCACTAGCGGTTGCACTTAAAGTTGATGCTAAAAACTTTGCTAGACAGATTGTTGTATGGATTGCTCGGACGCCTGCAGTACGAACCGAGCAGCGTGACGATACAGCCCCCTTACCCGACGTGACATGTTTCCACAAAAACTGGCGTCCATTGGGATTGGAGTGATCCATACAACAATCTGTCCAGCAAAGTTTTTAACATCTAAATTTAAGTGCAACCGTTTGTCTTAACCACTTAAGCCCCGGAGGATTTGGCTGCTAAAAGACCAGGGGGTATTTTGCGATTTTTTTACTGCGTGACTTTAACGGACCATTGTTTAACGGTCGTGCAACACTGTACCTAAACGAATTTGACGTCCTTTTTTTCCCACAAACAGAGCTTTCTTTTGGTGGTATTTGATCACCTGTGCGATTTTTTGATCATGCGCTATAAACAAAAAAAGAGCGTCAATTTTGCAAAAATAACAATATTTTTCACATTTTTTTATATGAAATTCCCCCCCCAAAAAAATGTAAAAAAATCAAAATTTTTTAACATTTTCGGCCAATTTGTTTTATGCTACATATGTTTGGTAAAAAAAAAAAAAAAAATCGCAAAAAGCGTATTTTGATTGGTTTGCGCAAAAGTTATCGCATTTACTAACAAAGGGAAAGATTTTTGTAATTTTTGGTGTTTTTTTTTTTTTAACGAGTAATGGCGGCGACCTGCGTTTTTTTGCGGTACTGCGACATTGCGGCGGACAGATCGGACCCTTGACTGACATTTGACACTTTTGGGGTCACCAGTGACATTACTGCAGTAATCAGTTCTATACATATGCACGGTTACTGCAAAAATGACACTGGCAGGGAAGGAGTTAACTGTATTGGAGAGGGAGGGGTTAAGTGTGTCCTAGGGGCGTGATTCTAACTGTAAAAGGGACATGGCTATTGGTGTAAAAACAAAGATCAACGGTAATACATAGTAGAACCGTCTGATCTTCATTTTTACACCAGGGAGAATCGATTGTTTACATAAGCCGCCTGACTTTCTCCCTTCACCGGAGCGATCGTGAGTGACCAGCGGACGATCGGGTCCGCCGGTCACATGCACCGACTTGTCAGTGAACGAGCCGGGCGGGCGCCCGCCCACAATTGGCTCACAAGTCAGTGACAGGCGAGTGACATACCCCTACGTCACTCTGCCTGGCCGGGGCTGACCGCCGCAGTATATAGTCGTGCGGCGGTCGGCAACCGGTTAAATAAATGGTTAAACAGTAATGCACTAACGGTTGCACTTACATTTAGATGTTAAAAATTCCATTCACTCAGAAGTAGAGGGGTGGGTGCTGCATCTGTCAATGAACTTCTGAGAAAAGGATTTTATGGTAAGTACTTTCAATGAACGATAGAGAAAACTGGATTTTTGTCAGACAGCTCCATCTAGTCAGAGACCATAGGGATGTCCCAAAGTAGTATATTTAGGAGGGGAGGGAAGACAACGCAAACTCAACTCCCCAAAACCTAAAAACTTAACCAACCAGGTAACAGAGCTCAACCAGGAACAACTGGAGCTCACCCTGAAAACACAATACACCCTCAGAGAAACAAAAAAAAAAAAAAAAAAACCAGTTCTCTTTAAACAGCAGCCTGCAAAACCTTGCAGCCACAAGAAGCATCCGAAGATGCCAACACATCTACTTTGTTCTACAGACGATCAAGTTGCCGCCTTGCAGGACCGACGCCTGATGGCGAAAAGCCCAAGAGGCACTCAGCGCTCTCGTAGAATGCGCCATCACCAGGACCCTTCAGTGAACAAGCCTGAACTACCGTCTGCGGTGACCATATCCAGATGGATCAGGCAGACGCAGCCAATCCCTTACGAGATCCTTCGGTAAGGATAAAAAGTGTCATTTTCTAAAAGACTCAGTGGTCTCCAGATAGACCCTGATTGCCCAACCCACATCCAAAGAGTGCAATGCAAATTCCTTAGAATGTTTGGGCAGAGTAAAGGTAACACAATGTCTTCATTCAGATGAAAATCAGAAACAACCTTAAGAAACGACTGATTAGGTCCAAATAACGAAATTTTTGTAAAATCTTACCAGTAAAAATTCCTTTCTCTGAGTCCTCCGACAGTCGTCGCCACCTCTAAGTCATCACTATTGGGTATTGACTTCCGCTCCGCAGGAGTAGCTAGGAATAAGACTTAAGCCTCGTACACATGCAACGATTGTTGGCCGACCGATCGGCCGTCTTTTGTCCAGCGTTGTTGTGTTGGTTGAAATGTGCTCTAGACTGCACACAAATTTTGTAAGCCAACAACAACCAACTGCAGAAGTGATGTCATGTTCTGGTTTACTTTTCGTGTGTTTTTTCTTCTCTGAGCATGCCCAGTCTTGCTCATCACATTTTTGTCTGCCGAAATCTGTACTGACTGAAGAACAATCGGCCGTTCTGGTGACGGCCAACAAAAATTTTAGAGCATGCACACCAGATTTTGTTCGGCCGAAAAGTCGCAGTTGGTTGTGGGAAGCATCATACTAACAAGCCGACAATTGGCCGATCGGACGTTGGTCGAAAATTCACGGCCAACAATCGTTGCGTGTGCACGAGGCTTTAGTCAAAAGAACAAAAGCATTTAGCATAGACACACCCATGGGGGCTGTCCCACTGGTCAATACCCCCCTGCAGTGATCCCTCCCAACTCAGTTTGGTAGAATAGCAGTAGGTGTACAAGAAAAAACCCCAAGAGGGGCGGGGGCGGCGACTGTCGGAGGACTTTCCGCCACAGGTAAGATTTTACAAAAATTCCGTTTTCTCTTACGTCCTCCGACAGTCGCTGCCACCTCTAAGTCATCACTATTGGGATGTCCCAAAGCAGTGTAGACATGAGGGGTGGGAGACGCAACCGCAGAAAAGGCAAAGCAGTACCCACAGAGAAAGGAACCTTACACGCACAGTAAGAGAACCTTCTGGGCAATAGAAAAGGCTCAACAGGAGCAACAACCCAGGAAAACAAATATCCAGGGGAGAAACACCCCAACAGCCAGGGACCTACAAAAAAACAAGGGTCCCCTATGGCACTGCCGCACTGAGAACTTTGCGGCCAAAGGAGGCATCAGCCGATGCCAGAAAATCCACCTTATAGAATTTGGAAAAGGTGTGCACCGACGACCAAGCCACAGCCTTGCACACCTGGGCCACCGAGGCTCGGTGCCAGTAAGCCCAGGACGTACTCAAAGATCTGGTAGAGTGCACCCTAACAGGGAAGGGTGGAACCCTTTCCTTCAAAGCATAGGCCTGTTCAATGGTCTGTCTGATCCATTTGGCAATGGTTGCTGCAGACGCAGCCATACCCTTCCGAGGTCCCTCAGGAAGGACAAAGAGGGAATCCGATTTCTGAAAGGATTCAGTGGACGACAGGTAAACCCTGATCGCCCGACAACATCCAAGGAATGCAACCTCCTTAGGATGCTTCGGCTTCGCACAGAGTGAAGGCAAAACAATGTCCTCATTAAGGTGGAACTCAGAGACCACCTTAGGGAGAAAAGAGGAATGAGGTCACAAGACCACCTTATCCTTGTGAATCACCAAGTAAGGAGAGCGGCAAGACAACGCCGCCAGCTCCGACACCCTGCGAGCCGAAGTGATCGCCACTAAAAAGGCAACTTTCTTAGACAGCAGAGGTAACGATATCTCCCGGATATTTTCAAAGGGAGAACGCTGTAACGTGGACAGAACTAAGTTCAAGTCCCATGGAGGTAAAGGCTCCCTCCGGGGAGGGGCCAAATGTCGCACACCTTGAATAAAGGTGCAAATCAAGGAATGAGACGCCACAGGGCGTTGAAAAAAAAGAATAGCCAGTGCAGATACCTGGCCCTTTATCGTGGCCAGCGCCAAGCGCTGGTCCACACCAGTCTGGAGAAAGGTGAATACTCTCGACACAGAGTACGAGCGAGGGGAGAACCCCCTGGACTCATACCAGGCGAAATAAGCTTTCCAGGTACGGTAATAGATTTTACCAGAAGAAGATTTCCTAGCCTTGATTAGAGTAGGTATGACCTCTGAGGAGAGACCCGTCTCTCAGGACCTGGGTCTCAACAGCCAGGCCGTTAAAGCCGGCGACTGTAAAGCAGGATGGAAGATCGGTCCCTGAGACAGTAGATCTTCTCACATTGGCAGCAGCCAAGGAGGTGCCACTGCCAGGTGAACAACGTTGGCGTACCAGGACTGGCGCGGCCAGTCCGGCGCTACCAGAATCACCGAGTGCGGTTCCGAGGCTAACCTGCAAAGGAACCTGGACAACAACTGAATCGAGGAAAGGCATACATCAGACGATAATGATGCCAAGGGGCCACCAACGCATCCGAGGCGTCTGCCAGAGGATCGCGCGTTCTTGCCACGACCCTTTCCACCTTGTGGTTTAGCCGGGATGCGGACAGATCCACGTCCGGAGATCCCCACTTCGCACACAGCATTTGGAAGACCTCCGGGTGCAGGGACCATTCCCCCTGGTCCAGGGTCTGGCGACTCAGATAGTCGGCCTGCCAATTCTCCACACCCGGAATGTAAACTGCTGAAAATCGCCAGGATATGAGTCTCAGCCCAAGACAGAATGTCGGTCACCTTCCGGGCCGCCCGGGACTCCTGGTGCCCCCTTGGTGGTTGATGTAAGCCACCGCGGTAGCATTGTCCGTCTGTACCCGAACAGGACGGCCCCGAAGTCGGTCCGGCCACTGGAAGAGACAGAGCTTGATCGCTCTTAATTCCAAAATGTTGATCGGAAGGGAGGATTCCTCCTCCGACCAAGTGCCCCGGGCAGACAGGTTGCCCAGGACTCCACCCCAGCCCGACAGGCTGGCTTCCGTGGTAATCACTGTCCACAGTAACGGACGGAAGGATTTCCCGTCTGACACAGCCGGGGACTGGAACCACCACAGAAGATCCATTCTGGTCTGGTGACTCAGAGACACTCAGATCCAAGGACTGAGGTAGCCTGTCCCACCTGGCCAGGATCTCCGCTTGAAGAGACCGCGTGTGAAACTGAGCAAAGGGTATCGCCTCGAAGGCCGATACCATCAACCCTAGGGACTGCATGCAGGTCCTGAGTGACGAGGATGGTTGGTCCCTGAGGGACCTGATCTCGTCCTGTAAGGTCTGGAGCTTGTCCTCCGGCAAGAAGACCTTTGCCTGAGCAGAGTCCAGGATCACTCCCAGATAGGGAAGACGAACCGAAGTAGACAAGGACTTCTGTATGGTGATGGTCCATCCGAACTCCTGGAGCGTCTGTACCGTGGTGGACAGATCGCGCAGTAGGTTCTGGCTGACACTCGATCTTAAGAGGAGATCGTCCATATACCCAAAGACCGCAATGCCCTGTGCCCTTAGCAGGCCCAGAACAGGGGCCAGCACTTTGGTAAAGACCCTTGGAGCCGAAGCAAGACCGAAAGGTAACGCCACAAACTGATAGTGGTCCTCCGCGATAGCGAAACTAAGGTACCTCTGGTGACCCTCGAAAATGGGGATGTGTAGGTACGCATCCTTCAGGTCTATAGAGGCCAGGAATTCCCCCGGGCTCAGGGAGGCCACCACCGAGTGGAGAGATTCCATACGGAACTTCCGAACGCGCACGAAGCGGTTCAGCGCTTTCAGGTCCAGAATAGGATGCACCTTGCCCTCCTTTCTGGGTACAGTGAACAGATTGGAATAAAACCCCGAAACCTGTCCCGATGAGGCACCGGAACAATCACCCCCTGAGCAAGGAGGTCCTGCATCGCTTGATGCAGGTCCTGCAGGCGCCGTGGGGTTAAATGAAGATTTGAGGGAAAAAAATCTGTCCGCCGGCCGGGAAAGGAATTCGATCTTTTATCCTGATCTAATGATTTCCTGAACCCACCTGCCCGGAATGCGGAGCAGCCAAGGTTGGAGGAAACCGCGCAAACGACCCCCCCCACCCTTGAAATGGGTGAGGGCGCCCCCTTCAGGCAGAGGCGGATTGACCCGCTGCACCGGCATTGCCAGACTTCTGCTTGCCTGCCCAGGGCTTCTTCTGGCTACCTTGGCCCTTGAAGGGCTTGCCCTTGGTTTGATTCCGAAAGGCACGAAAGGACCCTTGATTGGGTCGAGAGGCGGAACCCCGCTTGCCACGAAAGGACTTGTTCTTCGGGTTCAGTAGCAGCATCGTGCTCTTGCCCCCCGCGACGCCTTTTACCAAGGTATCCAACGCCTCGCCAAAAAGGCGAGAACCTGCATAAGGAAAATCAGCAACTGTCTGGCTGAAGAGCTGGTCGGCTGACCAGACATCACGGAAGATTAGTCGACGGTTAAGCACCGCGACACTCGACAGGCGTGCAGCCAGAGGGGCCTCATTCAAATATATATATACACACACACAAATAGTAAATATTATATATACTCAGTAAAGTGTATTTTTCGCACCTAGGAATGGCTAAGGGGTGGGGATATATATATAGTTAAAATCTAAGGGGAAGCAGCTGCTATAGTATGTATGGGTTTGAATGAGTATATAAACCCCAGAGGTAATTGGGATTCAAGCAAGCGCTATTGAATCCCAATTACCTTTGGGGTTTATATACTCGCACACAAATACATGACTCCTTGGTGAATTTGATCCACCATAGCCAGCGTGGCCGGTGGGGCAGAATCAGACGCGAGGTTGCGTCTAAGCACCTTAGTCCAATCCGCCACCGCCTGAGCCACCAGGACGTACACAAAAATAGGTTTGAGCAAGGAACCCGCCACCGTGTAGGAATGGCGGACAAGAGACTCCAACCTCCTGTCCGTGGGATCCCGGAACACCGGGGTGTCCTCAGTGGGAATCAGAGTAGCCTTGTTTAAGACGGCAACAGTGTGATCCACCTGTGGGGGCACACACCAGCGTGTTTCCGTAGCCGGCGCAAAGGGATAAAGCAGTTTAAACCGACTAGGTACAGCGAATGGACGTTTTAAAGTGCGCCACGGTTCATTCACAGTGTAATGAAATTCAGCGGGGCAGGGATAAACCTGCGCCGACTTGCGGGTCCTATGTGTACCAAACGATGACAATGCCCGGAGGAGTGGGCTCATCCTCCAAATGTAGAGTCTCTTTCACAGAAGAGATCAACTCATCCATAGTTGCGCGTTTTTCAGGCGACCCCGGGGGAGAATCATCAACCCCCTCCACCTCAGACCCTGGAGGGTCCAGGGATGAGCGAGACCCTGAAAAGGGCACGCCCGCCACATCACCATCTGAATCAGAGGAGAAAGATAATCTAGGCCTTTTCCTAGCAGCACGTTCAGCCATCAGCACCTCCCTTTTGGACACTAAGGGCAGCCAAATCAGGTATAACAGGGGGTACAGCAGGACTGGGGTCCCCCACCAGGGCTGGAGGGAATTTGCTGTCCTGAGATTCCATTGCCCAAGTTACAGTAAAAAAAGTACAAGAGGTACTGGCCCTTTAAGATCGCTGCGGAGTGCGCAGCCCACCGCTATATGCACAGTGAACAAAGACCCCCAAAAGGAGAAAAAACTGAGCCAGGAAGGACAAAACAAGGAGCTATGGAAGAGACAGTCTGCAGAGCCCCCACAAAGTGTTACCACATTGATTGCTGCTTCAGAATAAAAGGAATTTAGGTCATCAGAGGCTGAACTATAAGCTGCAAGACCCAGGGAAAATGGCTGCCCAAAGAAGTGAATGGAAGGCTTCGGCAAGATGGCCACCGAACATGTGCTCGGAACGATTGTTCTGCCACACACAATATGGCGCCGGATGGTGCCAAAACAGCATGTAATTAAGCCCACAGTGAAGCCAGACATGCTTGCCCATACCGAAAATGGCGGACCGCGCGTTTTTTACCCTCTGCGGCCGCCACACACACAGTCTGCACCCCCAAAACACCGCAGTGACACTGGGAAAGGGGCCCCCAAAACCCCACAGCGCATGTACAAGGAGACCCCCGCAGGGATTGCATCAGGAAGCCCCACACAGGCACAGACATGGGGAATACACAGCAACACAGGAATGCCACCCCAGACAGAGGCCCCACATAGAAAGTACTTGCCTGTACCGGACGGCGTGGGGTGCCTCTATGAACGGAAAGCCACTGTCCTCATCTGACAGGGAATGCCGTTAGCCAGGACACTGCAGCACCGCAGATGTGTCCAGTGAGGTAGCCACCCCACAGGCTGCATCCCTGCTGCGAGCAGGGATGGGTCGTTCATAATGCCAGGACGAACACATGGCTGAATGCTCGATGGCGGGCCGGGAGACCCTCTGCCCAGGAGAACAAGGGCGGTCAGTCTGAATCCTAGCTCCGCAAAAATCCGTCTTCGTCCGAAGATCCGACTAAAAACGAAAGCTGACAAAATAAACAGCTAGTAAATCAAAGAAAAAACTGACATTTTCAAAAGAAAATCAAAGAAAAAAAAGATTAGAAAGGCTGAGACTGTAGCCCCAGCACAGGGAAAGCCTAACTACTCCTGACGCTAGGCAGAAACAAACTGAGTTGGGAGGGATCACTGCAGGGGGGTATTGACCAGTGGGACAGCCCCCATGGGTGTGTCTATGCTAAATGCTTTTGTTCTTTTGACTAAGTCTTATGCCTAGCTACTCCTGCGGAGCGGAAGTCAATACCCAATAGTGATGACTTCGAGGTGGCGGCGACTGTCGGAGGACGCAAGAGAAACCACTTTTTATGTATCACTAGATAAAGTGAGTGGCAGGATGCCGCTGCCAGTTCAGATACTCTGCGTGCGAAAGTGATAGCCACCAGGAAGGCAACGTTCTGGGACAACGAAAGCAGAGAAATCTCCCTAATGTTCTCAAAAGGAGGCTTTTAAAGAACAGATACCAGATTGAGGTCCCACAGAGGTAGCGGAAACCTTCTCGGAGAAGCCATATGGCACAATCCCTGTAAAAAAATTATGAATCAAAGCATGCGTAGATAACAGGGGTTGGAAATATATAGCCAAAGCTATATATAGCCGACATTTGGCCTTTGATAGTGCCCAAAGCCAATAGCTGTTCAACTCCTTTCTGCAGACAGGCCAAGACCCTATCGAAAACAAGCGAGGGTACACCTTCAGTGATTCCCATCATGAAACATACGATTTCCACGTACAATGATATAGCTTCCTAGAAGTCGATTTCCTAGCCTTCAACAGCGTAGGAATCAGAGTCAGAAAGCCCTCTATATCTCTCTCAACACCTGGCTTTCAACAGCCATGCTGTTAAAGCCAGCGACTGTAAAGCAGGATGGAAGATTGAACCTTGAGACAACAGATCTTCCCTGAGAGGAAGTCTCCAAAGAGCATCGGCGACCAACCTTACTAGGTCTGTGTACCAAGACCGACGAGGCCATTCCGGAGCCACCAGAACTCCCTATCCTGTGCAGAAGCCTCGGCAGGAGTTTGTGGCATCGGCCAGAGGATCTCAAGACCTGGCTACGAATCACTGAACCTTCTTGTTGAGGCGAGAAGCAAAACAGATCTACCTTGAGAGACCCCCACCGAACAGGAGATGAAACGGATCGGGTGCAGGGACCACTTCCCTTGATCCAACACCTAATGACTCAGGTAATCTGCTCGCCAATCCTCCACACCTGGAATGTGTACAGCAGGGAGGGCTGGAATAACTGAATTTTTGTAAAATTCCTCTCCGAGTCCTCTGACAGTCGCCGCCCACTCATACAGTCTTCACCAATGGGTATTGACCTCTTATCCATAGGAGCAAGCTAGGCATATGTCTTGTTAAAAACAAAGCATTTACATAGACACACCTATGGGGGCTGTCCCACTGGTCCAATACCCCCCCTGCAATCAGCCATCCCAACTCAGTTTGGTAGCAAGCAGTTAAGAGTCCAAGAACCCCAAAAAGAGGGGGCGGCAACTGTTGGAGGACTCGCAGAAAGGAATTTTACAAAAATTCAGTTCTCTTACGTCCTCCGACAGTCGCCGCCCACTCATACAGTCTTCACCAATGGGATGTCCCAAAGCAGTGTAGACATGAGGGGTGGGAAACGCAACTATCAGAAAGGCAACGCAGTACCCACAACAGAGAAAGGAACCTTACATGAACAGAAAGGTGACCCTCTGGGTAACAAAAAAGCTCAACAGGAGCAAACAACCCAGGATAGCAAATAACCAAGGGGATAAACAACCACAACAGCCAGGGACCCGCAATAAAACCAGGGTCCCCTTACGGTACTGCCGCACAGAGAACCTTGCGGCCAAAGGAGGCATCAGCTGATGCCAGAACATCAATTTTGTAGAATTTAGAAAAGGTGTGCACCGACAACCAAGTCGCAGCCTTACACACCTGGGCCACCGAAGCCTGATGCCGGAAGGCCCAGGACACACTCATCACTCTGGTAGAGTGCGCCTTGACAGGGAACGGCGGTACCCGTACCTTCAACGAAAAGGCCTGTACAATGGTCGGTCTGATCCATTTTGAAATGGTCGCCGCAGACGCAGCCATACCCTTCCGAGGTCCCTCAGGAAGGACAAAGAGAATTAGATTTCCGAAAGGATTCAGTCGACGACAGGTAAACCCTGATCGCCCTGACAACATCCAAGGAATGCAAAGCAACCTCCTTAGGATGCTTAGGATCCACACAGAGCGAAGGCAAAACAATGTCCTCATTAAGGTGAAAATCAGAAACCACCTTTGGAAGAAAGGACTGATTAGGTCGCAAGACCACCTTATCCCTATGAACCACCAGGTAAGGGGAGCGGCAAGACAAGGCCGGTAACTCAACACTCCACAAGCAGAAGTGATCGCCACAAGAAAGGCAACCTTTTTAGACAGCAGAGTTAACGAGATTTCCCTGATGCTTTCAAACGGGGAATGTTTTAAAACGGACAGAACCAAGTTCAAGTCCCATAAAGGTAAGGGCTCCCTTCGAGAAGGGGCCAAGTGACGCACACCTTGAATGTAGGTGCGAATCAAAGAATCAGACGCCACGGGGCGCTGGAAAAGGACAGCCATTGCAGATACCTGGCTCTTAATCGTGGCCAACGCAAGGGGCTGGTCCACACCAGACTGAAGGAAAGCCAACACTCTCGCCACAGAGTATGAACGAGGAGAGAAGCCCCTGGACTCACAGCAGTCAAAATAAGCTTTCCATGTACGGTAGAAAAATCTTATCAGACGAGGCTTTCCTAGCCTTGAGTAAGGTAGGAATGACCTCTGAGGAGAGACTCCTGTCTCTCAGGACCTGGCTTTCAACAGCGATGCCGTTAAAGCCAGCGACTGTACAGCAGGATGGAAGATGGGTCCCTGAGACAGTAGATCATCTCGCATTGGTAGCCGCCATGGAGGCTCGAAGGCTAGGTGACCGATGTCCGCGTACCAGGACCGGCGTGGGCAGTCCGGCGCCACCAGAATCACCAATGTTGGTTCCGAGGTCAACCTGCGAAGGAACCTGGACAACAACTGAAATCGGAGGAAAAGCATATATCAGATGATACTGATGCCAAGGCACCACCAGCGCATCCGAGGCGTCTGCCAGAGGATCGCGCGTTCTTGCCAGGAACCTTTCCACCTTGTGGTTTAGCCGAGACGCGAACAGATCCACATCCGGGGATCCCCATTTCGCACACAGCATTTGAAATACCTCCGGGTGCAGGGACCATTCCCCCTGGTCCAGGGTCTGGCGGCTCAGATAATCGGCCTGCCAATTCTCTACACCCGGAATGTGAACTGCCGATATTGCCGGGACAGGAGTCTCGGCCCAAGACAGAATACTGGTCACTTCCCTGGCCGCCCGGGCACTCCTGGTGCCCCCTTGGTGATTGATGTAAGCCACCGCAGTGGCATTGTCCGTCTGCACCCATACAGGGCGGCCCTGAAGACGACCCGACCAATGGAGCAGGCACAGCCTGATCGCTCTCAATTCCAATATGTTTATGGGGAGTGAGGATTCCTCCACCGATCAAGTGCCCTGGGCAGACAGGTTGCCCAGGACTCCACCCCAGCCCGACATGCTAGCATCCGTGGTAAGTACTGTCCACAGTAACGGCCGGAAGTATTTTCCATCCGCCAGAGCCAGGGACTGAAGCCACCACAGAAGATCCATTCTGGTTAGGTGACTCAGAGACACTCAGGTCCAAGGATTGAGGGAGCCTGTCCCATCTGGCCAGGATCTCTGCTTGGAGAGACCTTGTGTGAAACTGCAAACGGTATCGCCTCGAAGGCTGACACCATCAACCCCAGGGACCGCATACAGGTTCTGAGTGACGAGGATTTGTTTTCCCTGAGGGCCCTGACCTCGTTCTGTAGGGTCCGGAGCTTGTCCTCCGGCAGGAACACCTTCGCTTGAGCAGAGTCCAGAACCATTCCCAAATATGGGAGACGAACTGAAGGAGACAAGGTTGACTTCTGCACATTGATGGTCCATCCGAACTCCTGAAGCGTCTGAACTGTAGTGGACAGATCGCGCAGCAGGCTCTGGCTGGCACTCGATCTTAACAGGAGATTGTCCAGATATCCCAAGACCGCAATGCCCTGTGCCCGTAACAGGCCCAGAATGGGAGCCAGCACTTTGGTAAACACCCTTGGAGCCGAAGCGAGACCGAAAGGTGACGCCACAGACTGATAACGTTCCTCCGCGATAGCGAATCGGAGGTACCTCTGATGCCCCTCGAAAATGGGGATGTGTAGATAAGCATTCCTTCAGGTCGATAGAGGAATGGAATTCGCCTGGACCCAGGGAGGCTACCACCGAGCGAAGAGTTCAAAGCGGTTCAGAGCTTTTAAGTCCAGAATAGGACGCACCTTGCCCTCCTTTCGGGCACAGTGAACAGATTCGAGTAAAACCCCCGAAACCTGTCCCGATGAGGCACCGGGACGATCACCCGAGGCGAGGAGATCTTGCACCGCCTGATGCAGGTCCTGTAACCGCCCTGGGGTCAAATGAAGGTTTGAGGGAAATAATCTGTCCGCCAGCCGTGAAAGGAATTTGATCTTGTAACCTGATAGAATGATTTCCTGAAGCCACCTGTCCGGAATTTGGAGCAGCCAAGGTTGGAGGACACCACGCAAACGTCCCCCCACCCCTGAAACGGGTGAGGGCGCCCCATCAGGCAGAGGAGGACTGGGCCGCTGCACCAGTTTGGCCGGATTTAGGTTTGCCCGCCCAGAGCTTTCTCTGGCCACCCTGGCCCTTGAAGGGTTTCCCCTTGTTCTGTGCCTTGAAGGCACGAAAGGACCCCTGATTTGGTTTAAATGAGGGGCCCCGCTTAACGCGGAAAAACCTGCCCTTAGGATTCTGGGGCAGCAGAGTGTTCTTGCCCCCAGTGACCCCTTTTACCAATTCATCCAGGGATTCCCCAAACAGGCGAGACCCCGCATAGGGGATGTCAGCCACCGTTTTCCTTGAAGTCTGGTCAGCCGACCAGCTTTTCAACCATATCGGGCGACGGTTAATTACCGCGACACTGGACAGGTGCGCAGCTAATGGGGCCTCATTCAAGGCCGCATCGCACAAATACATGACTCCTTGATAGATCTGGTCCACCATCGCCACGGTAGTAGGGGGAGCAGAATCAGCCACGAGGGTGCGTCTTAGCACCTTGGTCCAATCCGCCACAGCCTGAGCCACCATGACAGAGGCGAAAATAGGCTTTAGCAGGGAACCCACCACCATGTAAGCATGGCGGGCAAGGGATTACATCCTCCTATCCGTAGGATCCCTAAACACCGGAGAATCTTCGGTGGGTACCAGAGTGGCCTTGTTTAATCTGGCCACAGTGTGATCCACCTGAGGGGCCACATACCAGCGCAAATCCGTAGGAGACGCAAAGGGATAAAGGAGTTGAAACCTCTTAGGCACCACAAAGGTGAGTTTTAAATGACGCCATTGATCATTCACAGTAGCGTGAAACTCAGTGGGGCAACGGAACACCTGCGCCGCCTTGCGGGTCCTGTGTGTACCAAAAAGAGGACACAATGCCCGGAGGATTGGGCTTATCCTCTAAATGTAGTGTTTCCTTAATGGCAAGAATTAGCGCATCCATAGCTGCGCGGTCCTCGGCCGTCCCAGGGGGGGGAATCATCCACCCCTGCAACCTCCGCCTCCCCCTCAGACAGAGAAGAGCGAGACCCTATGGCAACCATATCAGAATCAGAAGACAAGGAAAAACGAGGCCTTTTTCTGTCCGCACGTTCAGTCATCAGAATATCCACTTTGGACACCAAAGTCGCCACTGCAGCAGACAAAGTAGACAGAGCAGAAGATTCAGAGGAACCTGAATCCCCCACTAAGGCTGTGGGAAATTTGCTGTCCTGAGATTCCATAGTAAAAAAGGTTTTTTTTTTTTTTAAGGGTACTGGCCCTTTAAAACGTGCCGTGGACCCCCGCAGCACACCGCTACAAGACTGACAAACAGACCCCTGAGCAGGATAAACTGATAGCCAGAAGTAATTGCACACAAAAAAAGGACAGCAGACAGACCCCCACAAGTGTTACCACCGCAGCCGATCTCTTCTGTGCCTAAGGAGGAAGTGATGTCACCGCAAGAGACTGAACTGAGACTGCAGGCCAAGAAAAAATGGTTGCCTATAGAAAGTAATGGGAGGCTTCGGGAAAATGGCCGCTGACATGTGCGGCCACATAACAGCAATCCCCACTGCCAAAGCCCTGGCCACCAACAGCTGTCGTGACGAGGCCTAGTTCTAAACTAGAACCTACTCACGCTCGCTGGCCAGGCTGGGAAATCTTAAGTATCTAGATTATCCAGTGCGAAACCTCAGCCGGCTGTTCAATGTAGTTCCTCTGGATCTTGGTCCTCAGAAACTAACTAGTGAAAATAAAAAAAACATTACAAACTGTCGGCCAGGAGGAACGCTGCGACTTGAGCCAAGACCCGGTGGTATGCTCCAGCGAGAGATGTTTAACTTGCAGGCCAGCCCCCATCCAGTTGGGCTATGTCATGGCCGAGCTCTGGACTGCGTGCACTCGCCAGCCAGGCTGGGGGTACCACTTGATCTAGCTATCCAGCCCGGCAGTTGGTTCTAGATCTCACAGGAAAAAAAAGGGAATGTAAAGCAATTTCTTTAGGAAGTTTTGGCTTAGTGCACAAGGAAGGCAACACAATGTCTTCATTCAAGTGGAAACCCAAGACGACCTTAGGAAGAAACGACTGACAGGGACGAAGCATCACTTTGTCCCTGTGAAAACACCCAGGTAAGGTGACTGACAGGACAACGCAGCCAGCTCCAACACCCTGTGTGCAGAAGTAATAGCCACCAAGAAGGCCACCTTCTCTGACAGTAAGCAGAGGAAGTTTGTGAATATTTTCAAAAGGCGGTTTTTGAAGGACTGTGACTACCAGATTGGGGTCCCATGAAGGTACCGTTACCTTACCGGAGGAGCCAAGTGGCGAACCCCCTGGACGAAGGTGTGAACCAAAGAATTTGCAGCCAATGGCCATTGGAAAAAAAATTGCCAAGGCGGAAACCTGTCCCTTGATGGTGCCCAGAGCCAAACGCTGATCTATACCCTGTTGTAGCAACTCCAGCAGATGGGACACCGAAAAGGAACTGGGAGAAACCCCGAGAGACTCACACCAAGATATGTACGTTCAAACTCGATAAATCTCGCTAGAAGTAGATTTTCTAGCTTTTAAACAGTGTAGGAATCACTGAATGAGAAAAACCTTTATCCTTCAGTACCTGGCTTTCAATAGCCAGGCCGTTAACGCAAGCGAACGCAAAACAGGATGGAAGATCGGCCCTTGAAACAAAAGATCTTTGAGGGAGTCTCCAAAGAGCATCAGCTACCAGTCTTATGAGGCCTGTGTACCAAGACCGGCGAGGCCAGTCTGGAGCCAACAGAATGACTCGAATCCCTTCTGCCTCGATTCTGTGCAGAAGTCTCAGCAGAAGCTGTAGTGGAGGAAAAGCGTAAATCAGACGATACTGACCCCAAGGGGCCACCAGAGCATCGGCCAAAGGATCCCAAGATCTTGCCACAAACCTCTGAACCTTCTGGTTGAGACAAGAGGCCAACAGGTCCAAATCGGGAGTCCCCCACCGGAGACAGTTGTTGAAACACTTCCGGGTGAAGAGACTATTCGCCTGGCTCCAATGCCTTTTGACTGAGGTAGTCCACCTGCCAATTTTCCAGCCCTGGGATGTGCACAGCAGAGGGGGCTGGAACATATTGTTCTGCCCATCTTAGAATGCCGGTGACCTACCTGGCCGCTAGGGCACTTTTGGTGCCCCCTTAAAAATTGACATATGCCACAGCCGTGGCATTGTCTGATTGAATCCATACCGGGCACCCCTGCAGACGATCTGTCCACAGGGACAGGCAAAGCCTGATCGCCCAAATTTCCAGTATACAGACTGCTGAGTCCAAACCCCTTGAGCCGAATCTGTGCCCAAACACCTCCACACCTGAACAAGCTGGCGTCCGTGGAAACCACTGCCCAGTAAAGACTACCCTGTTGGAGTGCTGGGGAACGGAGACAGCAAATCAAGGATCCCCTCACTCACATCCTGGCTCAACAGGATCAGATTGCCCAGAGATTGAGGACTTTTGTCCCATTTGGCAAGAATCTCCTTTTGCAGAGGCCTGGTATGGAACTGAGCAAACGGAACCGCCTCGAAGGTGGAGCTCATCAAGCTCAGCACCTGCATGCAAGTCCTGAGAGACGACCGATGGTTGGACAACAGGAGTCGAATCACATGCTGCAACTTCAGTAGTTTCGCCTCTGGAAGAAATACCCTTGCTAAGGCTGAATCCAAAGTCAGGCCCAGGTAGTTGGATGGAGTCCAGCTGAAAACTGAATTTTCAGGAATCAGCTCTAACTCTTGCAGAGTTCACACAGTGATGCCCAGATCGTCTTTTAAGACAGATGGCAGACACTGCTCGCAGGAGGTGATCGTCCAGGTACCTCAGTACCACGATCCCTCTCTGCCTGAGCAAGGCTAATACCGGGACCAACACTTGTGAACCCCCGAGGAGCTGAGGCGAGACCAAAGGGTAACAAATTGGTAATGCTCCTCTCCCACGGCAAAGCAAAGAAAACGCTGGTGCCCGATTTCTATTGTATAAGCTGTTGACACGAACATCTGACAAATGGGTTGATGCAAATGGAATGAAAATAAAAGTGCAGCGCTAAAAAGTGAGGAACTACAACAGTTCTCAATATAAAACAGATATTATGAATAAACGTGAAGGTCTGTAAATACAGTCAAAAAGTCCATAAGTTCCCAATGGTAAGTGCAAGTGGAGTATTCCAAAATAGACAGGTGAATCATGATACTGATGTCCCGTCACCAACACCAAATAGAATGCGCTCACCAGATGTTGTTGACCCTAAATACCATATAACATGAGGGTCAAAAAGAGCTGTTGGGATGATGTAGGATTCCTGAAACGATCTGCAACCACAGATGTCTCCCAGGTATGTATCCAGCAGGGTAAGTGGAAAGAATCACTCACAGAAATCCAGACCCATGTGGAAGTAAACCAAAGGAAACCGTGTAAAACCCTAATAAAATATTTATTAAAAAAGGGAAGTAACACTCACAAAATTTCCAATGGTAAAAGCAGAAACATATGCAAGTCTGGCTATACAGGCACGATCCTGATGCATTTCGTCCCACAGGACATTCTCAAAGGATTTGACCAGCCATTCTATTGGGATATGAAGGTAAGCGTCCTTGAAAATCCTCCCGATGGAGATGCCACCACCGTGCGAATGGACTCCATCTGAAATTTCTGAACCCACACAAAGCGATTCAGGGCCTTGAGGTTCAAGATTGGGCAAACCATTCCTTCCTTCCTGGGAACAATAAACAGATTTGAATAAAAACCATGAAAAATGTTCCAACTCAGGAACTGGCACATTTACTCCCTGTGGTAGCCACCCCCTACTGAGGAAGTCGAGCGTCGTATTGACGGATGACGTAATGCATATAGGGGGGCTGAGTTTTCACCGGCAACCTGGGAGCTGACAGCTAGTTCGCTGGTTTATCATTGCGGTTTCCATGCACTATTTGTATAGTGCCCATACATGTGAGTTTTTTACTATTTCTTGCCCTGAACAAAAATCCCGGTTAAAACAGAGCATTAGATCCTGTGCCTTTTGTTATTTATATGATACCTACGATGAGAACCTTGTTCCTATGTCTGGCTATCTTCGGGCAGCAGTGTTTCTACTGAGAGGCTGAGAGAGAGCCTGTTAACCCCTACTGGTAGTTACTTGCTTATTTTGACCTTGTGGTGAAACACCGGTCAAAACTTCAGGTGAGAGGCCAATTGTCTTATGTGTTGGTGGTGGAAGACGACCAGATACACTTGTGAGCACTGGCTGAACTACCGTTTTCAAGCTAATTATGCACAAACTCCAGCACATGATCACTGGACTGTTTACTTATATTCATAATTTTTTTAGATTATATTAATCTGATTATAATCATAGCACCTGATTTCTACTTTAGCACCTTTATATTGCACAGATATATGTACCTTTATGTTTACATATAATCACTGATTGCACCTTATTAGTGCTGTACTGTTTTTTTTTTGGATAATCAGATCCTGCACCGCCCCGTAAAGGCAATGCAGCCGATCCGGGGACAGGCGCAAGTTAGAAGGGAAGAACCTCGCCGGAGGCAAGGACCGAAATTCGACCTTGTAACCAGACCGAATCAACTCCTGGACTAATTTGTCTTGAATGAAAGATCCACGTGTCTGAAAAGAAGCAAAGACGCCCCCCCCCACCCCAGATAAAGGTGAGGGCGCCACTTCAGGCAGAGGAGGGCTTGTCTGCGGGACCAGTGGAACCCGTTTTTGACTTACCAGCCCAGGGCCTCTTGGAACCTCCCGCAAAGTTATGCGTGGATTTTTGTCCCTTGACCTGCGAAAGGGCAGTGTGTGAGCTGAGAAGAAAGGACCACATTTAGGACGAGGCTCTTTCCTCTTGGTAACCTGTGGAAGCAGAGTACTCCTACCTCCAGTAAGACCTTTAATGATCTCTTCCATAGAAGCTTCGAACAGGCGGACTCCTACAAAAGGGAGATCAGTCAACACCTTTTTGGAAGACTGGTCCACAGACCAGTATTTCAGCCAAATCATGCGGCGAAATATCACAGCTGTCACAGACACTCTGCAGGCTAAAGGGGGCGCATCCAGAGAGGCATCACAGATATACTGTAACCCCTGTATCAACTGATCCGCCAGCTCAGGAGGGAGGATGTCGACCCCCTCTCAAAGCCTGGCGCAGCAGCTTTACCCATTCCATTAAGGTCTGGGAGACCAAGGTGATGGCAAACACTGGCCTCAAATGTGAACCTGCCATGGTGAAAAGGTATCAGATCAGAACCTCAGCTCTCTTGTCCACAGGGTCTTTAAAGGCGAGGAATGCTCCACCGGAAGAAGTGTGGCTTTATTCAATCTGGAAACCTGAGAATCCACCACCGGTGGAACGGTCAGGTTCTTCAAAAGGATACCTCCTAGCGAAACGCTTAGGTATCCCAACCTTTTCGGGGCTCCCCACTAACTTGCGACAATCTCATTGAAATAGGCAGGAAAGGGGAACACCTTCGTCCCCTTGGATGGTCTGCAGGTACCAAATGGCACCGAAGCGTTAGATGGGTCGTCCAAATTTAAAGTTTCCCGCACTGAATCAGTGACTGCACAAGCGCCTTTTCATGCGCGGCTGTAATTGGGGGATTCATCCTCATGTTTAGAGCACTCAGGTGCGTGGACGCAGATCTGGTGGGTTGACTTGCATCCGCGGCAGGCAAATCCACCTCAGAATCCGAGGGAGGCAGAGGATACAGGTGAAGGCAGGGGGGAGTTTGTTTGGCTGCTTTTGAAGGGCCATATCAACTTTGGACATTAGGGACTGCAGGACCGCTGTCATGGCCGCCAGGGCTGAGACCCAGAGGGTCCCGCAGCTTCCTGAGTGGGGGTGCTACACATGCTCCAGGGACTCCATGGTTAACCCGCCCGTAATATGTGAAAAAATTGCAATAAAAAACCCCCCTCACTGCTGCAGCGGTAGTACAAGTCCCAGCGCACCAGCGGAGCTGCAATAGCAGAAAGAGGGAACTGTACACCCGCAGGGACTCACCACCACCGACTTAGGGAAGGATACAGAGCACCAAATTGCTTGCCATGTGGCGATCAGAGAGAAGGAGGAAGCTCTGTCACTGCCACTAGAGGTCCACCGCTGCACCACAGCTCCACATGCTACAAGAAAATGGGCGCCATAATTAATTTCAATGGGAAACTTCGAAAACATGGCCCCTGGACTACATAAACATGGCCACCGAAGCTTTGGAACAGCCATCCACAGTAGAATAGCGGCGCCACATGGTGCGGCACCCAGGACCCCCAACGGCCTTTCAGGTACTTTTAGTCCACCAGGGGGGCCCTAACAGGGACCCCCACCCTGACATTGCCACATAAAATTGTATTTTGAGTCGGCTGCAGCGCACTCCTTCCCCCTATAGCCCAACACCGCATGACCCCTTACCTGAAAGTAGCCAGGCTACCCCCCAGGAAGAGGGGACTAAAGGGGGTAGGGTAACATGCAGGGGAACTCCGCTAGTGAAGGGGGGGGACACAAGGGGGGAGGAAGGGCACATAGGGGGCCTACCAACCCAAGGAACAGGCCCGTGTCCACCCCAACATTTTCCCAAGAGGAGAGGGGGGACATTACTCACCACACCAGGGAACCGCGCAGACACCATTTCGGGCAGTACAATGCACCATCTTGGAACGGGGTGCAGAGGGCCAGCGGTACGCTGTGACTTAGTTCGTGACCAGGGCTATGCATCGTCGCGAGGGGTTTCACTCACCGGCCAGCCCCCATCCAGTGGGGCTATGTTGCGGCCAACCTAGTGTGGAGCTACGGATCTAGGCTATCCAGTGCATCCCCCAGTCTGGCAGTTGATTGCAGTTTTCATAGGAACAGAAAATATAGTTCTCACAGGAACAGAAAAAAAAGAAAAAAAATTACATTTAAAAAAAGGAAAAAAATGCCACGACCAGAGATCCCAGCCAGGAACCAGGTCTTTACTCCTGAAGTCCTATAGCAGAAAGTATACCCCCTTGGACTGCCCTAGGGGCGTATTCAAAATTTGTTTCCACCTAGTCCTACTCCTATGGAGAGCAGCATAACCTAAGGGTCAAAGAAGATATGGAGCTGTGTTCATCAACAAACGGAAGAGAAATGCCCTTTAAGAGGAAAGAAGAATGCAGAAAAAACTGAAGGCCTAGAGCAGAGAGAGAGATATTAACCTATGGTTCTGAATATAGAGTGATGTTTCCCTCAATGAACAAAATACTTGTGTGCAAATGAACAAATCTTGGTTGCAATCAATGGCCTGCATTTATGAGAGTATTTTGTAGTATTGTGTCCCATAGAAAATGTGGATTCTGAAAGGAAAGTAAAGATTTTCTGACAAATCTGTCGGGGTGAACTCATTAATGCGCAGGAAAGGTGGCACTTGAATGTGAAGGGACGATGGTGTATAAAGGTGAAAAGTTTTCAGCTACTTACGGGAGCCGCAATGACATCTGAGGAGCCGAACTTGCTAGATAACCCGACCAGCAGCGGCATCTGCAGCCATCCTCAATGTGAAAGCAAGCACAGAAAGGATGTGGCAGGGGGCGCACAATGAGTTTAGGAAGCTCCCATTAGTGGCTGCAGACTTTCCACCTTTATACACCACTATTCCTTCACATCCAAGCTGCCCTTTTCCTACCCTGATTTAAGTGTGGATATTTATTTATTTTTTTAAATGTTTTGAAGCTTTTACTAATTTCCTGTACCCTGGCTCTTTGTTTTTCCTGTAGGTTCCAGAAAAGATAATTTAAAAAAGGTAAGCTGTAAATGAAAACATGTAATAAAATATAAAGGTTTTTATCCTAATTTGGCTGTAAAAGCAGAAAAACACTTTAAAATCGACCACATCAAACCATTCCTTTGCATCTTACCTGTAAAATTCCTCCCTTGTTCAAACACCCGACTACGGTTGGGTGCTGTCATTTGATGTCAGTCGCCCCAGCAGGTTACTTGAGCTGTCACTCACATGAAACCAGTGTTTACGAACACTGGGGAGTGCAAAATGTGGTGCAGCTCTGATTAGAAATCAGCTTCCATGCTATTTTGTCAAAGTTTAACCACTTGCCGACTGCCTAATGCCGATTTACGTCGGCAGTCAGCCCCTCACAGGCAAAGCGCCGCAAGTCTACGTCGCTAGCCTGTGAGGCACTAGGGCGCGAGCGCCGCCGGAGGCTCGCTCACGAACCCCCCCCCCCCCCCACGCGCGCGCGCACGTGTGTGTGTGTGCGCCCGGCGGACCCGATGTCCGCCAGGCACTCGCGATTGTCCATTACAGCGGGAGAAAGGCAGGCGGCTAATGTAAACACAGCCGCCTGTCATTCTCCCCTGTGTTAGAATGGAAATCATACGGTTCTGCTATGAAGGACCGTTGATCTCTGTTCTAACACATCAAGCCACATCCAATCACAGTTAGAAGCACGCTCCTAGGGACACACTTAACCCCTCCCTCTCAAAGTTAACCCCTTCCCTGCAAGTGTAAATTTTTACAGTAACAGTGCATATGTATAGCACTGATTACTGTAGTAATGTCACTGGTAACCCCAAAAGTGTCAAATGTCAATCAAGGGTCCGATCTGTCCGCCGCAATCCTGCAAAAAAACAAAAAAAAAAAACACCAAAAATGACCAAAATCTTTCCCTTAGCTTGTAAACGCAATAACTTTTGCCCAAACCAATTTAAAATACGCTTTTTTGCGATTTTCTTTTACCAAACATATGTTGCATAAAACAAATTGGCCTAAAATGTTAAAAAATTTAGTAGATTTTTACATTTTTTTGGGGAATTTCATATAAAAAAAAAATTTGAAAAATATTTTTGCAAAATTGCCGCACTTTGTTTATTGCGAATTAAAAAAAAAAAAAAAAAAATCGCACAGGTGATCAAATACCACTAAAAGAAAGCTCTGTTTGTGGGAAAAAAGGACATCAAATTCGTTTAGGTACAGCATCGCACGACCGTGCAATTGTCCGTTAAAGTCACCCAGTGCCGAATCGCAAAATAGGCCCTGGTCAGGAAGGGGGTAAAATCTTCCGGGGCTTAAGTGGTTAAACAAGCTAAGGTTAGAAGCTGATGCAAAATCTGGCTTCGCTGTGCATGGTAGCCAATCCCCAATTTTACTAAAATCAACCCCTATAGTATTCCTCTTCCTATAGCTACATACATTTTATGGAGAGAGGAAAGAGCAGGTTCAGAGATGTGGGGCTAGCAGATTATTATTATTATGGCTTAGAATGTGCAATAGGTGGTGGCGCTAGCTAAGGAAGTTATAACACCCATAATTTAAAATAATATATTTTAATAAATTGGTGACCAGATCTGTAAAGGCTAAAATAAGTTTTTACCTGTGAAGTAAAAGAATGCGATCTGCCACAGAAGTTTACGCTTGCATTTAAACTCACTGGCTACTTTGTTAGGTAACCCTTGCTAGTTGGACCCCCTTTTGGCTTCAGAACTGCCTTAATCCTTCGTGGCATAGATTCACCAAGGTGTTGGAAACATTCCTCAGATTTTGGCCCATATTGACGTGATAGAATCACGCAGTTGCTGCAGATTTGTCTGCTGCACATCCATGATGCGAATCTCCCATTCCACCACATTCCAAAGGTATGCTATTGGATTGAGATCTGATGACTGTGGAGGCCATTGGAGTACAGTGAACTCATTGAACTGTTCAAGAAACCAGTTTAAGAGGATTTGAGCTTTGTGACATGGTGCAATACCCTGCTGGCAGCAGCCATCAGATTGGTACACTGTAGTCATAAAATTATAGACATGGTCAGCAACAATACTCAGGTAGGCCGTGGCATTTAAACCATGCTCAATTGGTACGAAGAGACCCAAAATGTGCCAAGAAAATACCCCCCACACCATTACCAACACCACCAGCCTGAACAGTTGATACAAGGCAGGATGGATCCATGCATTCGTGTTTATGCCAAATTCTGACCCTAACATCTGAAAGGTTGCAGCTGAAATTCATGATTGCTCAGACCATGCAACGTTTTTCCAATCTTCTATTGTGCAATTTTGGGGAGCCTATGCGAATTGTAGCCTCAGTTTCCTGTTCTTAGCTGACAAGAGAAATACCTGATGTGGTCTTCTGCTGCTGTAGCCCATCCGTTTCAAGGTTCGATGTGTTGTGCATTCCGAGATGGTATTCTGCATACCTTGGTTGTAACGAGTGGGTATTTGAGTTACTGTTGCCCATTCTACTCTGACATCAACAAAGCCTTTTTTTTGGTCCACACAACTACCGCTCACTGGATATTTTCTCTTTTTCAGACCATTCTCTGAAAACCCTAGAGATGGTTATGTATGGAAATCCCAATAGAACAGAAAATTTTTAAAATACTCAGACCAGCCCATTGGGTAACTAACGACCATGCCACAAATCCCATTTCTTTCCGATTCTAATGCTTGGTTTAAACTTCAGCAAGTCATCTTCACCACATCTAGATGCCTAAAGGAGTTTCTGCCATGCGATTGGCTGATTAGCAATTTGTGTTACCAAGCAATTGAACAGACATACCCAATAAAGTGGCCGATGAGCACATTTCTGCATTTAGACAAATGCAGCAACTGCACTTTTTTTTCCCTTAAGCCCCACAAGCCAAAGAAAAAGCAATAACTTTTAAGTCTGAAGCTAAATCAATAAGTATGAATGCAGGTCTTCGTTAAAAAAAAAAAAAAAAAAGGGGAGTACCTAAACCAGAATAGGTAAGAGAGCAGGCACTATCACAATCCAGAGAGTCGCATAAAGTTTTCAGAGCAGGTGTAGGATGGGAGAACTATTGTGAGGTCTAGCAGGTCATCCTGCTAGTTAATGTAGCATTTAAAGTTTTTTCAGATTTTGCTTTAAATAAAATAACCATAAACAGTAATTGCTGGGGGTAACAAAAAAGACAAAGTAAATTCATGCTAACAGTACACAATGCCCCAAAGCACTGGCATTAGGTTGACAAATTATTTTTATTTCTTAAAAGGACACAGTAGGAGAAATCAAAGATGCATCACAAACAATAACTATGTGGACTGGACCTCTGCACAAAAAGACTTCAGAAGCTTTTCACTCCTCTGTTTCACCAGGACGTCTTATGTCATCAATCTTCAAAATCATTTTCACAACTTGTGTAGCCAAAGAAATCTGCTGTTTTTTCCCAATTAGTGTTTCTATGACATGCTGCAACTTCATATCTAAACAGAAAAATACATTTATATAATTTCAAATACATGCATACACATACATACTAGGCAAAAGTATAGTCACAATGGAAAATTGTAATATCAGAAAAGCAAGATATGCATAGAAACACTATATAAAAGGCTCGCACTTTCTAGAAACAATAGACTCTTTCCTGCTAGGAGCGTCTAGTCACCATTATATCAAGCTTTGACTCATTATGCACCTAATTTAGGAAACCACTGCAATAGTTTTGGTTCTTAACCACTTAAGCCCCGGAGGATTTGGCTGCTCAAAGACCAGGGCCTATTTTGCGATTCGGCACTGCGTGACTTTAACGGACAATTGTGCGGTCGTGCGACGCTGTACCCAAATTAAATGGACGTCCTTTTTTCCCACAAACATAGCTTTCTTTTGGTGGGATTTGATCACCTGTGCGATTTTTACTTTTCGCGCTATAAACAAAAAAAGAGCGACAATTTTGAAAAAAATAATGTTAAAATCTAAATTTAACATTTTAGGCCAATTTGTTTTCGGCTACATATTTTTGGTAAAAAAAATTGCAAAAAGCGTATTTTGATTGGTTTGCGCAAAAGTTATTGCGTTTACTAACTATGGGAAAGATTTATGTCTGTATTTAAGGTGGTCTCTGTTTTCACTTAAATGAGGATATTGTGTCGACTTCCCCGTGTTCTCAGCCCAGCCATCCTAAGGAATTTGCACACCTTGGATGTAGTTCAGGCACACAGGGTGTACCTGGCCACTGCTGACTCTTTTTCGTCAGTTGGATCACTCTTTGTGATCACGGATGGCCCTGGGAAGGGGTTGCCTGTGTCTGCTGCGACTTTCTCCGGATAAATCAGGCAGACAGTGGTGCAGGCTTGTTCGATTAAGGGTCAGGTTCCTCCTTTCCCTGTTAAGGCGCACTCTACTCGGGCACTTGGTGCTTCCTGGGTTTTCCTCCCTCAGGCGTCTGTGCTTCAGGTTTGCAAGGCGGCTACCTGGTCGTCTGTTCCTACCTTTACAATGTTTTATGTGGTTGTGGGCTGGCATCTACGGATGCCTCTTTTGGCCGCAAGGTTTTGCAGGCTGCTGTTTGAGGGGATCCTTGGTCTACCTCGGGGGTTCTGTTTTTGGTTTTCAGGTGGGTCTCATCTTTTTGTTTCGATGAGTCCTGTGTTTCCTGGTTGGCTAGGTTTTTGGCCTTATGGGATGTTTTCTTCTGTTATACCACCCCTCATTTATGGCACTGCTTTGGGACGTCCCTACAGATATCAAGATATGAGTCCTGCGCCTGTCAATGAGCGACAGAGAAAACTGGATTTTTGACTTACCGTAAAATCCTTCTCTCTTAAGCTCATTGACAGATGCAGTACCCGCCCCTCTGAGTAAGGTTGGTATTTCTCTGACACTGCTTTGATACAAAACTGACATCCTATAGCAGGAAGTGAGAGGATATACAGAAAAAATGTAAAGGTGAACAGTGGACATCCTCCCCACCCCCTAATACCTGCTCTTCTTACCTCCAGGGTTGCTGAGCTGTCAGCAACTACAGCAGTCTGGAGATTTGAAATCTTTGCTGTTCTCCCTTTTCCCTGTTAGCGCTTCCAGGGTGGATTCTGATTGGTCAGCGCCGTCACATTGCCTACTTTTACTCTAAATTACTTTGTCAAAACCACAGAATTTTAAGACTCTAAGGTCTCTATATTAAACCCTAGCAAAGTGGCTAATGCACTACCTGGAATTCATAAAGACTGGCAAAGACTGATTTTTCTAAAGTTTCAGGCATTCTAAATGTGTCGCAGCATGTGCAAAGTTCATGTACCCATGTAGAACTTGTAAAAGTATTTTGCCAAATTCAAGTGCAACAGTCACATGCACCTCTGAGAACTGGTGATCCAAATCTTGCTATTGAAGAAAATATATTTTCTTTCGTTCATTGATGGACGCAGCGCTTCTTCTTGACCATAGGGTTATATTGCCCCTTACAGGAGTAGGACACTAGGCAGAGAAAAAAAGCTTGAGCACGCCTATGGGGCAGTCCCTGGGGAGCGTACTCCCACTTCCTGCTATATAGTTACATAGTAGGTGAGGTCGAATAAAGACAATAGTCCATCCAGTTCAACCTGTGTAGGTGTGTGTGGCTGTAATCATCTCGCATACCCCTGAATGTTCTGATCCTTGAGATGTACGTCTAGTAGTCTTTTGAAAGCCACCATACTACCTGCAGAAACCACCTCTTGTGGTAGAGAATTCCACAATCTTGTAGCCCTAACAGTAAAGAACCCCCCACGTTGCCTAAGGTTAAAACGCTTCTCCTCTAATCGCATTGTATGCACTCGAGTCCTCATGCAATCCCTGCGACTGAACAGCTTTTTTTCTAAGCCTAGATCCCCATTGAGATATTTAAAAATTGCTATCATGTCCCCCCCTCAGGCGTCTCTTCTCCAGGGAGAATAAATCAAGCGATTGCAGACGCTCCTCATAATCAAGGTCCTCCAATCCCCTAATTAGTTTAGTTGCCCTTCTCTGGACCCTCTCCAGCTCCAACACATCTCTTCTGAGGACTGGTGACCAGAACTGGACAGAATACTCGAGATGCGGTCGGACCAGAGTTTTATAAAGTGGAAGGATTATAGACTTATCTCTGGAATACATCCCTTTCTTTATGCATGCTAATATTCTGCTAGCCTTGGCAGCTGCCGCTTGACATTGCATGCTGTTGCCTAGTCTATCATCCACCAAGACACCCAGATCCTTCTCCATTTTTGATTCTCCCAGGGGTTCCCCTCCCAACGTGTATTGTGCTTTTATGTTGCTAGTCCCCAAGTGCAAAACCTTACACTTCTCCACGTTAAACCTCATTTGCCAAGTCGTTGCCCACTCCGTTATTTTGTCCAGGTCATTCTGTAGGATATCTGCTTCATGCTGTGCTGTTATTGCCCTGCCTAATTTTGTGTCATCTGCAAAAACTGATATTGAACTACTGATCCCGTCCTCAATGCTGTTTATGAATATATTGAACAAGGTTGGTCCTAGGACTGAGCCTTGGGGGACCCCGCTTACTACCTCAGACCAGTCTGAGTATGCGCTGTTTATTACCACCCTTTGGACACGCCCTTTTAGCCAGTTCCGTATCCAAGAGCAAACCCTGCTGTCGATACCTGCAGACCTTATTTTATAAATTAAGCGCTTATGGGGAACTGTATCAAACGCCTTAGCAAAATCTAGGTACACCACATCCACTGGTCTGCCCCTATCTAGCTCACCTCCTCGTAGAATGTTGAGATTGGTTTGACAAGAACGCCCATTAGTAAACCCGTGCTGGTTACTACTGATGATGCTGTTGTCCTTAGCAAACTCTACGATATAGTCCCTTATCATCCCCTCCAGAAGTTTACATACTACTGATGTCAGACGGACAGGCCTATAATTTCCCGGTATATGCCTCTGACCCTTTTTGAATATCGGAATTACGTTAGCTTTCCTCCACTCCCCTGGTACATCTCCTGTCCTAATACTGTCCGCAAAGATCAGGAACAGTGGTCTGGCTATAACCTTACTGAGTTCCTTGAGTACTCTCGGATGTACGCCATCCGGGCCTGGTGATTTGTCTGTGTTAAGTTTATCCAGCCTTTCCCTGATTTCACCCTCTGTTAGCCATAGTGGCAAGTCCTGTGTATTACTACTAACCATACAGTCATGGTCAGTGTACCCCTCCGTTTCCTGTGTAAAGACTGACGAGAAAAAAGCATTCAGCACGGTTGCTTTTTCAGTGTCCTCTGTAACCATCCTCCCATCATCGTTAATTATGTGTGCAATATGCTCTGCCCTAGTTTTTTTGCTGTTGATATACTTAAAGAATTTCTTATAGATAAGTCTTCGGTTTTTTTTCTGCCTAGTCAGGAGTAAGGCTCTAGTTCCTTGCTGGGATCTCTGGTCCTGGCAATTTTTTATTTTTAAATGGGATTTTTTTCCTCTTTTTTTTTGTTCCTGTGAGAATCTACAATCAAGTGCAGTGCTAGACTGGGCGACGCACTGGATAACATTGATCCTTAGGGTCTCCCCAGTCCAGCCAGTGAGCACGTGCAGACCACAGCTCCACGCTAGTTTGGCAGCGACATAGCCCCACTGGACGGAGTGTACCCAAGGGGTCTGGTCTCTGGAAGAGTCCAAGCTACCGATCAATGTACTGGAGCTCAGAGCGATCAGACTTTGGATCATAGGACACGTCTAAAGGGGTGTCCTGTACGGATTCAATCGGACAATGCCAAGGCTGGTTCCTATGTCAAATTACCAAGGGGGGCACAAGAAGTGTCCTGGTGGCTCGGAAAGTAGCCATCCTTCTAAGGTGGGCAAATCATTCCAGCCCTGGAGGTGTTCCATAAGCTGTCTCTCCAGTGACACAACTTTACCTTGGGGTACTCCAAAGGTGAGGTTTGTGGCACGGTCTCTGGATCCTCTAGCCGTTGCTACAGACGCTCCAAGTGGCTCCTTGAAATCAGTATCGTCTGATTTGCGCCTTTTCTCCACATCAGCTTCTGACAAGACTCCAGTTGCCAGTTTTGGTACGCCGTTCTGGTACAGCTGGTCCCCGATTCTCCTTGGAGTCTTCCTCTCAGGGAAGATCTGCTGTCCCAAGGGCCAATCTTCCATCCTGCTTTACAGTCGCTGGATTTGACGGCTTGGCTGTTGAAAGCCAGGTGAGGGACTGCACCTACAGGCATGAGGAGGCCATCACAGAACCCATACCGAACTGCCATCCCCATAACACAGAGGACCCACATACACACCCCGACGGACATGTCAGAGACAGAGGGGTATCATGGTACTCACCGGTACAGCGAAAACGTGGGCACCGCTCTGCGACAGGAAGCCTCCCTCCCTGAGTGGGGGTGCCGTCAGCCGAAGGGGACGCTAGCAACACGCGGGCGTACCGCAATTGAGACATCCCGGCGAAGATAGCAACTTCGCAGGCTCGACCCTGAGGTCAGGGACATAGTCACTTGCGAGGCCTGGGCGTACCAATAACCTGCTAACGCTCGATGGCAGGCTGAGATTCCGTAAGGCTCTAGAATAACCAGTTTGATTCCCAGCTCTGCAAATGCTGTAGTCTTCCGAACTCCAACTAACTAAGCGCAGGAACAAATAAAAAGCCATCTTTTAAAAAGAAAAAATACTTTTCTAGAGTGAAAACATAAAAAGCAAAAGCGGAGACCCCAGCCAGGGAAAAGTCAGCCTACTCCTAAGCTAGGCAGCAGCCAACTGAATTGGGAATGAAGCTAGCTGGGGGTATTGACCAGAGGGACAGCCCCCTGTAGGTGTGTCTATGCAAAGTTTTTGTGGATATTCTAACAAAATCTTCTGCCTAGCTTACTACTTTGGAGAAGGCCAATACCCAGACGTGCAGATTGTATGAGTGGGCGGCGACTGTCAGAGGACGTAAGAGAAATATTTCAATGACAACTTTGTGTAAAAAAAAAAATCAGAGGACGTAAGAGAAATATTTCAATGACAACTTTGTGTAAAAAAAAAAAAAAAAAAAAAAAAAAATTTTTGTAATTTTTCAAACACCTGGGGGGGGGGGGGGTGTACTGCCCTTCCATTTTAGCACTTCATGAAATGAGCTAGGTAGTCAGAAATTAAAGCTGCGTAAATTCCAGTATTTACACCAGTTTGTAGACGCTATAACTTTTGCGCAAACCAATAGAAATACGCTCATTGAGATTTTTTTTGTCAAAGACATGTAGCTAAACACATTTTGGCCAAAATATATGACAAATTGAGTATATTGGATATTTTTTTAAAAGACAAAATTGAAAATGTCATTTTTTTCTCAAAATGTTCGCTCATTTTTTTATTAATATCGCAAAAAATAAAAAGCGCTGAGGTGATCAAATACCACCAAAAGAAAGCTCTGTTTGTGGGAAAAAAAGGACGTAAATTTTGTTTGGGTACAGCATTGCATGACCGCCCAATTGTCAGTTAAAGTCACGCAGTGCCAAGTTGAAAAAAGGGCTCTGGTCTTTGAGCAGCCAAATCCCCTGGGGCTTAAGTGGTTGTGTTTATTTAGAGACTGTTTTATACAGAGACTATGTTGGACAAGAGATTAGGAATTAAACAAAAATATTTGAATTGAATGACACTATCTGGGTAAGTCACTGACACAGCTAGTGACGCCAATACAGTGATCAGTGATAATACTATACACTGACTGTACTAATGACACTGGCAGGAAAGAGATAACATCTAGGGGCAATCAAGGGGTTAACTGTGCAATGTGTGATGCTTTTACTTTACCATCTGGCTTAAACACTAGATCGCCATTTCCGGTACACAGCCAATCAGCTGACTTCAGCCAAAATCACTGGCTGAAATCAAGTACCAAACTCAAACTGTGTCCAATCACAGCACAGGTTGACAGGGGGCATGCGTATGTGCACCCGAAACCTGGAAGCAAGCTGGCATTGTACAAGTACTTAGTCCAGCCTGCCTGTACCACCCAACTGCAGGCGGCAAGTAAAGGTGAAAGAATGCTTTTGCACATGGACACTGAATGACATCAAGGTTACCAGAGTTTTTACATCTAGGATTTTTTTGTAAGCCCTGTCTAGGACGACATCTTGTGGCACAGTAGGAAAACGCATGCATATACCGTATTTCTCGGCGTATAACATGCACCTCAATTTTTGGAGGGAAGTTTCAGGGAAAAAAAAGCTTTAATTTGAAATAAACAGCTTTGAACTCAAGAATTTTTATTAAATCAAATGCAGCCTCACCAGTGCCCATGAATGCACCCTCATCAGTGCCCATGAATGCAGCCTCGCCAGCGCAGTGTCATCTATTGCAGCCTCGCCAGCGTCATTACACAGAGCGGGGGCAGGCCGGGCCGAGGAGAAGGGAGGACAAGCGGCCGCTGTCATCTGAAGTCCCGGAGCCTATGATAGACATCACACGTCCTGGCCACTGTGCCATCATAGGAGGCGGGACTTCCTATGACAGCAACCGCTCATCCTTTCTTCTACTCAGCCCGCCCCCCTCTGCCTCTTGTCACTGCCTGGGTTATTTTATTTTTAGATATCGGCGTATAACACGCACTGCAGCTTGTCCCTCCATTTTTAGGAGGAAAAAGTGCGTGTTATACGCTGATAAATATGGTATTTATTTTAACCTGGCCACTTAAATCATAACAGTGATAAATTGATAAAACAAACCTGAAATAAGAATGAAAGTTATAGGAGAAAACTTACCATTAGTGCCCCTATGCAGACAATCAATCCCAAGTGCAGGGTTTTTTTCTTTTAACTGTTTAGCTCGTATTTCAGTCATGGTTTGTATAGGACTCAAACCACTGTTCTCAGCAAGTGACATTGGAATGGTTTCAAGAGCATCAGCAAAGGCACGCATTGCATACTGTTCCAAGGATGGACACTAAACAGAAGAGAGGGGATTATGAATCTCCATTTAATTACACAAAAAAAACAGGTCTAGTACTACAGTAAAATTAGAGACAAATATACATTTTTATTGTTTTCAAGATGACAGATGAGGATAAAGCCAAGACAAGATTGGGTAAAGTTGTATACATATTGTATACACCATAAAGAGCAAGTCAAACATAACCATAAAGCATATAAGTGAAGGCTATTACTACAGTAAATTAAAAGGAAAAAGCATGTGTGAAGTATGCCCATCAGGTTTGCAAGAAAAAAAAAAAAAAAAAAAAAAAAAAAAAACCTTATGCTAGACAAAACTATCAGGTTAAAGATAAAAGGAAATGTATAGAAGTTTTATATATTCTTTTCTTTATTACAAGACTAAAAAATGGGATTTTTTGTGTTGATATAAAATCCCTTTTTTCCGAGGTTATGACAAAAACAGCTCTTCTATTCTTGCCCATAGGGTTTATAGCGTCACCTACAGAAGTAGGACACTAGGCAGAAAAAAAAAAAACAAAAAACACACACACACACACACACACACACACACACACACACACACACCTATGGGCAGTCCTAACTGGTATAAACTCCCTCTCTGCTATAGGAAATCCAATTAGTCACAAAACAGTGCAAGAAAATAGAAATCCAAAGAAGGGCCGTTGCGGTGTCCGTCACTCAGGGAAAGGGATTTTACGGTAACAAAAAATGAAACGTCGCTTACGTTCATTGATGGACACGTCTCTATGGTTAAGAATAGAAGAGCTATCTCAAAGCAGTGTCGCAATGAGGGGCTAGCAAGCAAAACAGAAGCAACCAGGCAAACATACTAACAACCTAAACAACCCCACCATCAAGAGGGGAACAAGGAACCGTAAACAGTAGCCTATAACCTTACGGCCAAAAGCATCTGAGGATGGAAGAACCTCAACGTTTGATAGCAAAGGTGTGCACAGACAACCAAATAGACGCTTTGCAGAACCAACATATGCTCTATGTCGAAACATTCAAGAGGCACCAAAACGACTGTTTCCCGGTGGAATGTGCCATAAAGTGGAAGGGAGGAGCCAGAGTCTAAATAGCCTAAGCCTGAATAAAAGCTTGCCAATGCTATTAGGAGATAGCGGCAGAAGAGGCCACCTACTTTTTAGGCAGTCTACTGAGACAACAGGCAAAGAATCTGACCCCAGAAGGTGGACCCTGCCTGCAAGGCTGCAGGGAAGACTATGTAAGGGCTCTTTCACACGGCCGCTCCGCTGTTCGTGTCCGCTGCGGGACTTTTTTTTTCACGGAGCGGATGACACTTGTGTCATCCGCTCCGTATGCCCGCATATCATCCCATCCGTAAGTCTATGGGCATTGCGGATGTCAGCGGATGACACCGCTGACATCCGATTTTCCTTACTTTCCGTTTTTTGAACGGAACAAAAATAGGGTTCTGTTCCTTTCCAAAAAACGGAACAGAACTGAAAAGGAAGAAAATCGGATGTCAGCGGATGGTATTCCGCTGACATCCGCAATGCCATAGACTTGCATTATGTCCGCAAAAAAATAGGATGATTTGCGGACATACGGAGCGCCCGCGTGAAAGGGCCCTAACAGGAACTGATGAACCAAAAAAAAAAAAACCAAACAAACACATGTAGCAGAGGCCAGGCAAAAGGGAAGCACCACAATCAGTTGTGTGAATCCCTAGCCGCAACACGTGAGAAGCATGGATGCCCAACAGAAATGGGAACAGAAAAAAAGGTATGCATCCTTGATATCTATGGGGACCAAAAAATCTCCTAGATGAAAGTAGACTCCCACCGAATGGATAGATTCCATCCAAAACTTACACACCACAAAAGTAGTTAAGAGCCCAGAGGTTCAGAAGCAGATGAACACTGTAAAATCTCAGAAAACACTCCCACATCAGAGCAAGCACTCATTGGATTATCAAGTCTCGCACAGCTCCGGAGCCATCAGGCAAGAATGGGAGAAGGAAGGCCAAAATTTGACAAAAAAAGGTCTGGTGTATAAGAATCAAACGGCTAACGAGTAGCTGGACACATCAGTTCACAGACCCAGTGTTGAAGACGAGTCCATGGCCAGTGAACCAGCAAAGCAGAACCCTCACCCTGTGGATTGGAGGGGGCAGGCTGGAACGCTAACACCCAAAGGACTTGGCGCCCTTATTTGGGGAGCTAGGGGAAGAATGCAGGCTTACAATGCGTTTTGTCCCCATTTTTGCCTGTGGGAGGAAGGTACTTCTGTCAACTAACGTCCTTTGTGATGTCATTCCAGATAGTAATCGAGGAGTTGTCCACCCAGGAAGGGCAAGTCCACTTGGATTGCTTTAGAGGACTAGTCATTGGACCAGCTCTGAAACCAAAATACTCGCCAAAACCCGACTGCCAGACAGGGTAGCACAGACATCTGAGGATGCGTCCAAACACACTGAAAGCTCTGGCTTGAGCGTACCAAAAAGGACAGTCATCGCATCAGCAGGGCCAGGGGAGTCCACAATTCTGCATCTAACACACACTCAGTGTAACCACCATTTTGCAATGGCAGCATCCCCACTCTTGGGAGGAATAGAGGACCGCAGTAGAACAATCCCAGTTCTGTTGCCTAGGAGGGAGGCTCAGCCCTCTACAGAAGGCCAAAGGCCAGCAGAGGTCACCGCAAGGTGCTGCCATGGTAAACAGGCTTCGCTACTTTTTTAACACTTAACTGCACTCGACACCACTACTTTTGCACTCGACACCACTACTTTTGCTCTCCAGCTTTCACAGTGTGGCAGAACTCTTGCCGGAGGCCAAATACAAGCAGGGCAAAAGATCTTAGACAAAAAAGATAGCACATAGCCCGCTAATTATCTGGTCACCATAGCCCAGCAGGAGAGTGGCACGAGCTCACTAGGCAGCCATGGCCAGCGAGGGTGAATGCACTCTATTAAGATAGTGGACTCCACATTCCGTCCAGCGACCGCCCATCAAAAAGGGCATTGCCAACAAGCAAAATGGCAGCACCACACTGCGCTCCAGTAGACAGCAAAGCCACAGCCTGAATTGGCGCACACCTGTTGGGAGATGGTGGATGTGCTGTATGGGTTGACCTAGACCAGGCAAGCCGCTAGTGGAGGGATAAAGAGAAAGCTGCCCACACAGGTTCCCCTCCCCATAGTTGGGGGAACACTACACAATGAAGGAGGAAACTTAAGCAGAAGTATCCCAGTTCCAGCATACTCCCTCTGTTGAGAAGGTTGTCCACCCAGCTGTCAGAATATGCAGGGGAGGCTGAAAATCTGGTGGGAGTCTCCATGGATATCCAAGCCTGTAGGGAGGAGGAAAACCCCACAGGGCCAACTAACCCAGGGAGAACCCGCACCTCAAGCCTCATTTGGGGAGGAAAAGAGGGGCATCTACATACCAATCCACAGGAGTGTGCTGGTAAGGGTCTAGAAACTGATCCACCTCTCCAACGAAAGCGGTGGGGGAAACGGGGTGTCGGCCAGAGTAACACTGCATGGACTCGGGCACCTGGTCATGTGTGTCCCTGTGAGATGCTTAACTCTGTGGCTGCTCGGCTTCAGGACAGGGCTTGTTGCAACCCACCCTGCGTGGAGCTTAAAGGTCTGCATGCATTGTTGACCAGACTAGGGTGACCACTGGAGATATATATATATATATATATATATATATATATATATATATATATATATATATATATATATCACTGCCCCCTAGAGGACTGTTGAGAATTGCACTTTCTGGATTCCCATCGGTTACCCGCAGCAACAGTCTGTGGAAACATATCCCTTTAAGTGCTTGGCTCAGATAATGAAAAGTCCAGGGGATATGTTTTTTTTTGTGTATTATTTGGAACTGGGTTGGGAGAAGTAATAAGTGGGATACTCCAACTATGAACTATGCACAATTCGGAGGACAACCAGCTGTAGTGTGTGCGGCAAGGCCGCTGCTTCACCTTGCCACTGAAGTGAAGATAGAGAATATGATCCTGTTAAAGTTACTCTTCAGGGTCTTAGCTTGGCACCCCCTTTCTCACTTGCTGTGTGTGCTAGCTCCTGTCTACTGACTCTCCACTGGAGTGGTCCCCTTCCTGGGCAGACCCCTGGCAAGGTTCCCGGTACTCATGGACACAGTTTTACCCAAGGTTGCTCTGCCTCCAACTCCACTTGTCAGCATCCACTGGACCTCCTGGCTCAGCACCACACTTCTGGCTCACTAGGCCGACCACCTGTGATCACCTTCCTCAACAGACAGGAGGAGAGACAGTCCTCACCCTCCTCCTAAGACCTGGCTTCCCGCACAAAGACACCCTGTCACATGTGCCCTTGGCTTTTATAACATATCTCAAGATGCACCACTTAGTGCCAACCCACTGGGATAGTTACAAAGCCTGTGTGTCACTGGCTGGGTTTCCTCCACAGGCTACCCCATTGGATATAACAGGGACACTCCCTCAGACCAGATGAATCACACATGGACACATGCAACAGAAAGAACTACCGATCAGGCTCCCCTGAGAAGCAGATGGAGCAGACTATGTTTTCTTCCTAGCACCTATCTAGGAGGGTGCTACATTCACCCCCCCCCCCCCCACCAAAATGAGCCATGTCCCCATTGGCTCTGGGGCAGCCGCCCCCTACAAAAAGTCCCTACTGGGGGGAAAAAAAAAAAACCTGAAGGAGTATCCCACAAACTTGGAGGGGGGGGGGGGGGGGGAGGAGAAGAGGGAAAAAACGAATGTACAAGAATAAATTACGTAGAAAAACAAGCATTTTGTTTGTACAAATACAATTTTGGGATGCATTTGAAACAATGCACCCCTCAAGCAAAACTTTGCTCAGGTGGACAACAAATCCTAACTACCTATGTCTAATAATCCTAGACATCCTAAAAAAGGAAAAAAGAAAGGTTAGACACTTCTGCATGAATACACTTGGACAACACACGTCTAACTTGTTTTTGGTGAGGAGACCCTCCCCGTAGGAAGGGGCGGCCATCTTATCCAGCATTCACCAACTAAACAAACTATTAGGCATTGGCTTGTCAGTCTTGACAAAGTTCAGCACCGTTCCTCCAAGGCGATCCTGACCCTGTCACTGACTTTCTACTAATTAGTCTAGAAACGAGAAATGGGCGTCTGCAATGTCCTCTTCATCACAGTGTTCAGCACCCAGTTTTCTATCCTACAGGATGACCTGGACAAAATAACGGCGTGGGCAACGACTTGGCAAATGAGGTTTAACGTGGAGAAGTGTAAGGTTTTGCACTTGGGGACTAGAAACATAAAAGCACAATACACATTAGGAGGGGAACCCTTGGGGGAATCAAAAATGGAGAAAGATCTGGGAGTCTTGGTTGATGATAGACTAGGCAACAGCATGCAATGTCAGCGGCAGCTGCAAAGGCCAGCAGAATATTAGCATGCATAAAGAAAGGGATGTATTCCAGAGATAAGTCTATAATCCTTCCACTTTATAAAACTCTGGTCCGACAGCATCTGGAGTATTCTGTCCAGTTCTGGTTGCCAGTCCTCAGTAGGGATGTGTTGGAGCTGGATAGAGTCCAGAGTAGGGCAACTAAACTGATTAGGGGATTGGAGGACCTTGATTATGAAGAGCGTCTGCAATCGCTTGATTTATTCTCCCTGGAGAAGAGACGCCTGATGGGGGACATGATAGCAATTTTTAAATATCTCAATGGGGATCTCAGCTTAGAAAAAAAGCTGTTCAGTCGAAGGGATTGCATGAGGACTCGGGGGCATTCAATGCGATTAGAGGAGAAGCGTTTTAACCTCAGGCAACATGGGGGGTTCTTTACTGTTAGGGCTACAAGATTGTGGAATTCTCTACCACAAGAGGTGGTTTCTGCGGGTAGTATGGTAGCTTTCAAAAGACTATTAGACGTACATCTCAAGGATCAGAACATTCAGAGGTATGTGAGATGATTACAGCCGCACACACCTACACAGGTTGAACTGGATGGACTGGTGTCTTTATTCAACCTCACCTACTATGTAACTATATGTAAGAGAAATTGTTGCCAGAGCCTGGACAACCCATCAGTCCTGTAGGGGCTTGTAGTAGCTCCTTCAGGGGCCCCTGGCACAAGGGCACACCCCACCAAAGATTCCTAGGGCACCGCCAACTTTCTCAAGGCGGTCACCCACAAAGTTCCAATGATGGCTGTTGGCCCAAAGATAGTTCACTTGAAAAACTCTAGACAAATTGAAATCCATAAACCCCGCCTGATGGCCCAAAGGATCTCCGGAACAGCATGTTGTAGTCTTTGGTTTCTCCGGAGAGGGTTGGCCCTCTGGAATGAGTCCACTAGCCAGTGGCCTTTTGTAGTCTCCTCAACCCCTTCTGTAAGGATAGAAGGGGAGGGAGTAATGGAAATAGGGCATAAGACCCAGCAACAATTGAGCTTTATTTTTTTTCTTATGTGTCTCTCTCAGATAATAGACATGGGCTAGCCAACCTCAATTGGATTCAGTAGGTTCTCCTTAGCAATAGAAATCTGGATGGGGGAGTCCCAAAAAAACTTTCCCCTCCTTTTCTTGAATTCTGATCGACCAGGTCTGGCAAGATCCATCTGGGCGGCGGACCTCCACCTGGTCCAAATAGCCCGCCCATGATTCCATAGTTTCACCGATAAGAAGGTTTTCCACAAGTCCAACCGGGACTGGTTACGATATGGTTTGGGGACAAAGAGGAAGTCCCATATAGCTTCATCACACCAGGACTCTTTTGGCCTCTATCTCCAGCATGACGTCCTGTGGAGCATAGGGATAGCCATACCCATACTCTTAAGGCCACCTTCCTCTGTATCCACCTCTGCATCCTGGAAAATCTTGGGAGATTCTTCCGATTACACCTCCAAGCTGGGGAATATGGGGTCTCCTCTTGATGGAGGGAGTTATAGGCATCATTCTGATCCCGAGCCCGGGCATAGTTTCTAGGTGGGGATAGGTCTGGGACCAGATTAGCATAAGCCACACAGAGCCCCAGATTCCTGGTGCACTGTCCTCGCACCACTGAATCCCTAACCTCCTTATCAGGTGGGCCAAGACTGGCTGGACTGCTCCGATCTTCAGACTCCCAGTCCCATTCAGTCTCTTCCTCTGACTTCCAAACGTCCAATCCCTCCTCCAAGGATCCGAACAGATTCTGGAAGCTGGGAGACCCCCACATCAATGACCCCGGCCTCTTCCTCGCTGCACACACTCACAGCCTCAGTCACCGCTGGCCATCTTCTCCCCTCTGCCTGTATTGGAGCAGACTTTACTTCTGCCGCTGCAGCTTTTGATGCACCAGGTGGCTGCTCCCTGGCCCGCACTACCTGCAAGCACCTTGGCTTGGACATTCGGGTCGCTCTCCACTTGCACCCTGGACCACCGATAGTGTGCACGGGCTCCAGCTGCATTAGGAACGTCAGCACTCCTCTTGCATGACTCATGAAAGGCCCCGACTCTGCAGCCGACGGGGTGAGTGACCCCGGTCTCCCACGACACATTCAACTTTTTGGGCCGACCTCCACTCTCCTTCGCCCGCAGCAGTAGGCTGTCGTAATGGCCCCACACCTTCATACGCATGGTCACATTCAGACACTGAGGACATACCAGGCCCAAATGCTCCATGCCTCCTCCGGTGCACAATGCCAGTCTTCTGTCAGGCACCATCCGCACCCCTGTATCCCACGGGGTGGATGTTCTCTGCTCTCCGTTCTGCTTTGCAGGTTCTCTGCCAGCAGGTGGAATAGCCTCTGAGCTCCGGCTCACTCCTGTACTCGCCGTCTTGCTCCTCCGCACATGGGTCTCCCTCTCAGCCCCACGCGGAGGCGGAAGTAATTTATGGACTTTCCTCCCCTCTCCAGATTGGCTGTGCGTGAGCGGAGTCCCCATCCACGACTCCAGATTGGCGAACTTTCCAGCGCGCGCTTTCCCGCGTGGTACAGTAATCCTTCCGATGCCCCTACATCTCAGCTCAGCCTGCATGGAAGTTACTGTAAAGCGGACCGCGCCTCTCAGCTTGCACACGTCCGCCATCCTTGTCTGTACCAGGGCCCCAGCTGCACCTCCCATTACTCTGAGCCAGCTGGCCCGCTTTGCTATGTACAACTGTCCTGCTGTCAGGCATTGCACGGTTGACACTATTCACAGCACTTGTACAGGCAAGACTCGCCATACTGTATTGGAAAAATGTCCCACTGTCAGTAAATGCACAGTCAACCGTTTTCTTTACAGCATCCACTTTGCCACTATTTTGGCAGAATGTCCCACTGTCATTGGACATTACCGTAAAATCCATTTTGCTGATGTTCATTGACACTTATCCAGGATCCCTATACCCCCTCTCCCACCCCTCGTCTAGTCTTCACCATTATTGGAGTGAGAGTCTTATCCGTTTCTCGAAAGAGATAGCCGGAGGGTGCTTCATTTATTTAACCCTTTCAGAACTGCTTTCTATGGACTTTTAGAGTCATCAGTGCAATTTTTTTTTATTTTTGCCTAATACCAAGAGGACTGTGCTGACTGGTTATTATACATCTTTTAGCTGCCCTATTAGCAATATATGTGATCCATCTACCAGTCCCAACATTATCTGTTTCAAATGAATACCTGTTAAATTAAATCGCTACTATTATTGAAGCATTATCAGAACACACATCTCTTGGTTATTCATCAATCTTTATTCATGTCTTCAATCTAAGCCTCTTTATATATGCATTTTACTCACAGGATTTAAGATACAAATATTTCTTATCGCATCAACTGTGTCCCAACGTTTCACTTTATTTATAAAGTTTCAAAATATAACTCCTCTCTTTATTGTACTGGTGCACTTCTGTCACTTTACAGCATATATATTTTCTAGTCACCTTTCTACTATTAGTAGTTCCAGCACTAAATGCACCTTTATATAAAAGTTGCCTCATTGTCCACCACGTATATTATACGTTCCTAATGTAACTGCATTAGAAACCCTTCATTTGATTGTATTAGAAATCCTGCACATCTGTCTTGAATAGCGCAGCATCGTCTTTTTTCTATCTGCTTTGACATTGGGGATGTCAATCTTGGTGTTTGCGGCTGTTCTCATAAATACTCTTGGGAGTGTGAAAGCGTGTGAAACACGCAGGTCCGAAGAGTTAACCGTCTGCTGGACAGCAGAAGCCGAATCGCCTGCTGCAGCTTCTGAAGTTTTGCTGGAGGGAGAAACACTCTAGCTGAGGCCAGAGTCAGTCACAAATATTTCAGCCTCGTGGACGGGACCAGAGCAGATTTCTGAAGAGTCAGAATCCACCCAAACTCTCAGCATTTGGAGAGTGATCTCCAAGTCAGCCAACCGGGCAGACGAAGACTCTGCTTGCAAAAGTAGATCGTCCAGGTACCCTAGCATCGTGATCCCCAGCTGACCCAGTAATGCTAGAACCGTGGCCAACGCTTTTGTGAAGACCCGAGGAGTGGAGGCGAGACCAAAGGGTAACGCCACAAATTGATAATGCACCTCGCTCTTAGCAAAGCGGAGGAAGCGCTGATGGGAGATACAAATGGGGATGTGGGGTAAGCTTCCTTGATGTTGAAGGATGCAAGAAAGTCCCCCTGATGTAGGGATGCTACCACCGTACGAATGGACTACATTCAAAATTTCTGTACCCGCACAAAGCAGTTCAGCGCCTTGAGGTCTGGAATTGGATGCACCTTGCCCTCCTTCCTGGGAAATGGTTTGAATAGAAACCTTGAATGCGCCGACATCGAAACTGGGACAATCACTCCTTGAGACATCTTGCACTGCCCCATAGAGATCCTGTAAGCAATCTGGGGATAAGTGCAGGTTGGAAGGAAAGAACCTTGCTGGTGGGTATGATCGAATGACTTCGATGGACCACCTTGTCCTGAATTAGGAAGGTCCACGGTGTCGGAAAACTACTAAGACACTCCCCCCCCCCCCCGATACAGGTGAGGGTGCCCCTTCATGCAGAGGAGTTCTCGTCCGCAGGCCTGGCAGACCCTGCTCTTGGTTTGCCTGACCAAAACTTCTTGGAACCCCCATTGGAAGGCCTGAAGGTTTTTGATCACTTGTCCGGAGATCCCGAGGAACAAAAAAGGTGAGCAGAAAAGAGGGGTCCCTGTCTGCAACAGGACTCCTTACCCTTGGGGGTCTGAGGAAGAAGAGTAATTTTGCCCCCTGCGAGGCCTTTGATGTCATCCAAAGAAGTTCCAAAAAGGCAATCTCCCACAAATGGAAGATCGAACAAAGGCCTTCTTAGAAGCCTGGTCCGCAGACCAGCACTTCAGCCAGATAATGCACCACAGGACCACTGCAGAGACAGTCTAGAAAGCAAGAGAGTGGTATCCAAAGAGGCATCACAGACGAACTAATTCTTGGACTAATTGATCCGCCAGCTCCACAAACTCAGGGGCGATGGGTTTCTCCTCCCCTCCAGGATCCGGCGTAAAACTTTTGCACATTCAGCCACAGCTTGTAACACCAGGGTACTGGTAAACACCGGCCTAAGTGCCGACCCGGCCACAGAACATAGGTCGAGGCCTTGACCTGCCCTATCAGTCGGATCTGAGAAGACAGGAGACTCTTCTACCTTAATTACTGTGGCTTTTTTCAATCTGGAAACCGGAGAGTCCACTACAGGAGGTACCGTCCATTTTTTAAGGAGGGACTCTTCATAAGGGTACCGCATGGCAAAACGGTTAGGGAATGAGGGGTGGAAACAGCAAAAAAATCCCCCATTGGTAAAAACTGTAGCCAACCAGGTAACAGGAGCCCAACCAAAAACAACTGGAGTCCACCTGAAAATAACTCTCCCAGAGGAGGGGGGGAACAGACCCTTTAAAGAGGTTGTAAACCCTCCCAACTTGAACCTTTAGGTAAGCCTTTAATAAGGCTTACGTAGTTACTGTAAATATCTCCTAAACTTGCAGCGTTTAGGAGATATTTACTTTTAATGCAGCTGATGACGTCATTGGCCCATGCGCTCTGAAGGAACGGCCACCGTGCCGTTCCTTAAGAGCCCTGTGCCGTGAACGGCTGCTCCCACGTGCATGCGCTGGAGTGATGTCATTGCACCTCCGGCAATTAGATGGCTGGAGGAGAGGAACCAGGACGGTCGAACATGTCGGCCGTGTCACTGTTGAGAGGGCGGCACTGCGGGGGGCTTCGTTTTAAGGTATTTCATAATGAGTGAGTATGCAATAAATATTAGCTCATTATGCCTTTGTCTTACAGGGTTTTTTCTTTTTTTTTTTTAGGGTTTACAACCTCTTTAAACAGCAACCTGCAAAAGAGGTAGCCACAGATGCCGACACATCTACTTTATAAAACTTTGTGAAAGTGTGCACGGTCGACCATGTAGCCGCCTTGCACACCTGCATCACTGATGCCTGGATGACAGAAGGCCCAAAAAGCACTGACGCCCATGTACAGTGCGCCTTCACAGGGAAAGGAGGAAATTGACACTTAAACGTATAAGCGTGAGTCATCGTCTGTCTGATCCCTCTAGAAATGGTCACAGATGAAGCAGACAGTCCTTTGAGGCCCATCCGTGAGCACAAATAGTGAGTCTGACTTCCTAAAAGACTCCATAGCTGTCAGGTAAACCTGAATTGCCTGAACCACATCCAGGGCATGCAACGCAATTTCCTTAGGAGGTTTTGGCCTGGGACACAGGTAACACAAGGTCTTAATTCAAATGGAAATAAAACTTTTGGAAGGAACGACAGAGGCAAAGAACCACCTTATCTTTGTGGATCACCAAGTAAGGGGTGTGACACGATAACGCCGCCAATTCAGACACCATGTGCGCAGAGGTGATAGCCACCAAAAAAGCCACCTTCTGGGACAGCGTAAGAAGGGGAATCTCCTGAATATTTTCAGAAGGAGATTTCTGGAAGACTGAAAGCACCACGTTGAGATCCCAAAGCGGTAGTGGAGACCACACTGGTGGAGTCAAGTGTCAAACTCCCTAAACAAAAAAAAGGTACACACCAGGGAGTGCGTGGACAAGGGTCGTTGAAAGACGACCATTAAGCCTGACACCTGGCCCTTAATGGTACTCAAAGCCAATTTCTGCTCAACACCCCCGTTGAAGGCCAAGACCCGGGCCGCCGAGGGTGAACACCAAGTGACTCATCATGAAATGTACGCTTTCCATGTACGATGGTAGATCTTCCTGGGAGGTAGACTTTCCAGCTTTTAACAGTGTTGGAATCATCGACTCAGACAAACATCTATCCTTCAGCAACTGGCTTTCAACAGCCAAGCCATCAAAGCCAGCGACCGTAAAGCAGGATGGAAGGACGGCCCTTGGGACAACAGATCCTCCCTGAGAGGCAGTCTGCAAGGGACGTCTGACCAGCTGCACCAGGTCAGCGTACCAGCGAGGCCAGTCCAGGGCCACTAGAATGACCGGAATCCCTTCTGCCTTGATCCTGCGCAAGCTTGAGAGGAGGGAATGTGTAGATCAGACAATATCGGCCCCCAGGGGGCAACCATCGCATCTGTGGTGTCCGCTAGCGCAATCCAAAACCTTGTCACAAACCTTTGCACATTCCTGTAGAGCAGAGACGCCAACAGATCCACCTCAGGGGTGCCCCATCGGAGACACAGCTGATGAAACACATCCGGATGAAGGGACCACTCCCCTTGGTCCAACGCCTGCTTACTGATAATCTGCCTGCCAACTTTCCACCCCTGGAATGTGTGCGGACACTTCCAGTGTCCAAACACACTGAGCAGAGCTCCGGCCCAGGCCACTTCCTCACCCAGACATACTGGCATCCATGGTGACCACTATCAAATACAAGGGGAGAAAAGAATTGCCCTGACAAAGAGCTGGAGAGCGAAGCCACCAGACTAGAGACCCATTTGTTTCCCGGCTCAGCCAGGTACGATTGTCCAGAGACTTTGGACACTTGTCTTATTTGGCTAAGATTTCCCTTTGCAGGGATTTCGTATGGAACTGCTCAAACGGGACAACCTCGATGGTAGAAACCATCAGGCCCAGCACTCGCATGCAAGTCCGGAGAGCTGACCATCTGCTGGACAGCAGGAGATAAAGTGCAGTATGCAATTTCTGGAGTTTGTCCAGAGAAAGGAACACTCTGGATAGAAAAAACAAGAATAAACAATGAATGTACTGCTTCCTGTGTGGGGCGGGCCCTGGGGCACTTCCAGTTTTCCTCCGACGTTGCTATGCCAGCAGCGACGCTGAATTGAGCGGAGTGATGCATATAAAAAGAGTGACGTCCGCCCCTCCGCCCATACGCTGAGGAAGTCCCGCCCACGGACGATACGCGTGCGCAAGGGAGAGGAGATCGTGACGTCACTCGTAGCCCCTGTCAGCAGAGCGTTCCGCTCTGTCAGGAGACCAGCTGGATTGCTGTACTGCTCGTTTTTGCATTACCTTGAAGTAAGAGGCTGTCCATTTGTTTTATTAATAAATTGTGGTGTTTGAAACATATTGCACTATGGTCTGCCCCCTTTCTATTACATGGGGATCGTTGTGAACACCTTAACAAAAAGGAGAGATGCCCTCTGTGATTGCTGTCCTGGTCAGGATTTTCACATTGCTGGGAGTGTACTTTTAAGGCTGTCTTTTCACAGCCTACAGGTGAGAGGCTAGCACCTCTGGTGAAGGATTGCACTGAACAAGCACTTGTGTCCCGTTTACTGATCAGCACTGAGCACTTTCATTGGGATTTCTTATTGGACTGTTTTCTCCTCTTTTTTACAAGACTACTGTGTGCCATTCATAGACTCTTCATTTATCCATTGATGTTTTTATTGTCTTATTGTTTTAGCGCTGCACTTTTCATTATCACACTCTGGATAGAGCCAAGTCCAGAGTCAGGCCCAGTTAGTCCAGCTTTGTGGAAGGAACCAGAGCAGACTTGATAATTCAGAAGCCAGCTGAACTCCCTCAAGAGTCTGTATAGTGATTCCCTTGTTGTCCACCAGGGGAGTAGGGGACTCAGCTGGCAGAAGGAGGTCGTCCAGGTAGCCCAGCACTGCGATCCCCCGCTGATGTAACAATGCCAGCACCGGGGCCAACACTTTTGTGAAGACCAGAGGTGAGACCAAAGAGTAATGCCAAACACTAATAAAGCTCCTCTCCCACGACAAAGGGAAGGAAGCGCTGGTGACAGATTGGAATGTGTAAGCGCCCTTGATGTCAATAGAAGCAAGGAAATCCCCCTGATGCAGGAACCACCACCGTGCGGATAGACTCCATTCTGAACACCTGTACCCGCTTGCTTTTGGCTTGCCAGACCAAGGTCGCCTGGATCCTCCCAAGAAGGGCTATGAACCCTCATCAACCGACCCTGAGGGACGAATAAACTTCTTGTGAGCCAAGAAAGGTGGGCCACATCTACGACGAGGTTCCTTACCCTTACCAGCCTAAGGGAAAAAAAGTACTCGCCCCCCCACACACAAAACTCAATGATTTAATCCAGGGTAGCTCCAAACAGGCAATCTCCCTGAAAAGGAAAATCAGTTAAAGTTTTTTTTTTTTTTTTTTTTTAAATTGGGGTCTGGTCCGCAGACCAACACTTGAGCCACACAACACGCCTAAGGACCACTGCTGAAACAGACAGACAGTCTAGAAATCAGGGGAGCTGCATCCAAAAGAGGCATCACGGATAAACTGCAGCCACTGGACCAACTGGTCCGCAAACTCAGCAAAGGCAGGGGGGGGAGATCCAGGTCAGGGCGTAGAAGCTTAGCCAACTCGGTCAGAGTTTGCAACACCAGGGCAATGGTGAAGACTGGCCTGAGCGCGGAGCCAGCCATACTGAATACTGAACATATTGCGGGCCACAGCCTCTGTTTTCCTGTCAGCCGGATCCTTAAAAGCCTGCGATTCTTCTACCGGAATCATGGTTGCCTTATTCAACCTGGAACATGGGGGATCCACCACCAATGGAGCGGTCCACTTTTTAAGGAGGGACTCTTCAAAGTGGTACCTCACTGCGAATCACTTAGGCACCACAAAAGGGATGTTCCCACTCTTTTGCGATAAATCTGTCAAAAGGAAGGGAAGGAAAAAATGTATTTTTGTAAAATCTTACCGTAAAATCCTTTTCTCTTAAGCTCATTGACAGACGTAGTCCTCCTTGATTAATATCAACTCGGGTTATACTGCCCTCTACAGGAGTAGGACTAGACAGGAAAGAAAACGTTCTGGCCACACCCTAGGGGCAGTCCCAGAGGGTATATCCTCTCACTTCCTGCTACAGCAAATCAGTTATGTCACAAAGCAGTGTTTAGAGAATTTAACCCAACCCAACTCAAAAACAGAGGGGCGGTACTACGTCTGTCAATGAGCTTAAGAGAAAAGGATTTTACGGTAAGATTTACAAAAAATCCATTTTTCTCCGTCGCTCATTGACAGACGTAGTCCTCCTTGATTAAAATCAACTCGGGACATCCCAAAGCAGTGCCACAAATGAGGGGTGGGAAAATGGAAATCAAAATCCAATCTAGAAGGCCCAACCGGTGCCAACTAGAAGTTAAAAAGGCTCAAACAAAAAAGATGAGACTCAACAGAAATTCCAACGGAAAAAACCCTCGAGGTAGACCACCGGTCTCCTCAAATTGTGGTCTGCAAAACCTTTCGGCCAAATGAGGCATCCACCGATGCCATCACATCAACTTTATAAAATTTTGTAAAGGTATGCACCGACTACCAGGTAGCTGCCTTGCACACCTGGACCACTGACGCCTGATGGCGGTAGGCCCAGGAAGTACTGAGCGCTCGAGTGGAGTGCGCCTTAACAAGGAACGGAGGATTCCGACCCTTAATAGAATAAGCCTGTACCACCGTCTGGCTAATCCATTTGGAGATAGTCGCGGCAGATGCAGGCAACCCCTTTCTGCGGCCATCCGTGATCACAAAAGTGAATCCGTCTTACGGAACGATTCCGTAGTCTTCAGGTATACCCTGATTGCCCGCACCACATTCAAGGAATGCAACGCACATTCCTGAGGATGACTGGGCTTAGGACACAAGGAAGGTAGCACAATATCTTCATTCAGATGAAAGTCTGAAAACCACCTTAGGAAAAAAGGATGGCTTCGGATGAAGAACTACCTTCTCCCTATGAATCCCCAGATATGGGGAATGACACAATAATGCAGCCAGTTCTGACACCCTGCGTGCAGAAGTGATAGCCACCAAGAAGGCCACCTTCTGGGATAATGTAAGCAAGGGAATCTCCCTGATATTTTCAAAGGGAGGTTTCTGAAGAACCGACAACACCAAAGATCCCAGGGTGGTAAGGGCGCGCGCACTGGCGAAGCCAAGTGCTGCACCTCCTGGATGAAATTCCGCACCAAGGAATGAGTAGCCAGAGGCTTCTGGAAGAAGATTGCTAACGCTGAAACCTGACCCTTGATAGTGCTCAAGGATAGTTTCTGCTCAACCCCCTTTTGCAGAAAAAAAACAAGATTCGGGTCACCGAATAGGTACGTGGGGGAAAACTCCTACGATTCACACCACGCAATGTAAGCCTTCCATGTGCGATAATAGACTTTGCTGGAAGTCGCTTTTCTTGCTTTAATTAGAGTAGGAATAACTGAAGCTGACAATTCCTTGTCCTTCAGTACCTGGGTCTCAATGACCAGGCCGTTAAAGCCAGCGACTGTAAAGCACGATGGAAGATCGGTCCTTGAGACCGCAGATCCTCCCTGAGAAGAAGTCTCCAAGGAGCGTCCACGACTAGTCTTGCCCAAGTCGGCGTACCCGGCTTGACGAGGCTAGCCCGGAATTACCGGGATAACTGGAGTTCCCTCCACCTCTATCCTGCGGAGAAATCTCAGCAGTAACTTGAGAAGGGGGAAGACATACAGTAGCTGATACTTCCCCCTACGGGGCGCTCAGCGCGTCTGCTGCGTCCGCTAGAGGATCGCGGGCGCGAGCCCTGTTGAGCCAACCTGCCAACAGATCCATCTCCGGGGTGCCCCAATGAAGGGACAGCTGGAGAAATACTTCTGGATGAAGAGACTATTCCTCTTGTTCCAGAATCTGACGGCTGAAAAAATCTGCCTGTCCACCCCCGTGATAACTATCGCGGAGAGACCTGGAACAACTGTTCCCCCAATAGGAATGTTGGCCACTTCTATGTCCGCCAGGGCACTCTTGGTGCCCCCTGGTGATCGACATAAGTCATGACCGAGGCATAGTCCGATTGGATCCGAACCGGGCTGCCCTGGAGCTGCTCGGTCCAGTAAATCAGACAAAGTCTGATCGCTCTCAGTTCCAACACATTTATCGGTGACCTGGAATTTATCAGAAGAAAGGACTTCCCCTGGCTGAGCATCGGAGACCGAAGCCACCAGACCAGAGCCTCCCTGGTCCGCTCGCTCAATCGGATCCGATTGTCCAGGGAATCGGAAATTCCGTTTCCATATGAGAAGAATCTCCACTTTGGAGAATTCGGGTATGAGACTGGGCAAACGGTACTGCCTCTAAATAGGCGACCATCAATCCCAGCCAGTTGACGGACAGTAATATCCGAATCATGACAATCTTCTGGAGTTTCTCCGCATGGAAAAACACTCTTGCCAAGGATGTATCCAAAATTAGGCCCAGATAGTTCAGTCTCCTGGTGGGAACCAGGGATGATCTTTGGGAAAAGCAACAAAAACGCTGATGTCCTGCGAAGATGGGGCTATGAAGATAAGCACCCTAAATGTCTCTGGACGCCAGGAAATCCCCCTGATGCAGGGAGGCCACCACTGTACATCTCTTCCAAGACCAGAATTGGACGCACCTAGCCCTTTTTCCTGGGCATTGTGAACAGGTTCGACTAGGACTCCTCCAAGGAATGGGAACTACCACTGCTTGTTGCATCAAGCTGTCCCCCGCAAAGCTTTTTAAGCGACCCGGGGATGTCGAATATTGGAAGGGAAGAATCGCACCGGTGGAAGTGATCGAAACTCGATCTTGTATCCCGACCATATGACCTTGCGAACCCCTTTATCCGGGATTCTGGAAGGCCCAGGATCCGGAAACTGGTGAAGACGTCCCCCCACCCTAGAGATGGGTGAGGTCCATTCTGTCAATCCCACGGGATAACAGTGGCTTTATTTAGTCTGGAAATCGGTGAGTCCACTATTGGTGGTACCGTCCATCTTTGTAATGAGGGATTCCTCAAAATGATAGCGCCTAGCATTTGGAAATAGCAGAGGCTCGTTTACGGACGACCCCATTTGAGCAAGGGAAACCCTTCATAATTTTGGTAGGCTTGCTAGTACCAAAGAAGGAATACGAGTCTCCGCTACCTCTGCCCGTGTAACCTCAAGATTTAAGGTTTCCCGGACAGACACAACTGGTGCTTCCACCAACGCTTCTTGTGCTATGGCGGAGGCAGACGCGTCCTCCTCACTCTCACCATACCAGAACCAGGTGGGCGCCAACTCCTGACAGAACCCCTCTCCACCGGGGTGGGGGGGCTGTCGACCAATATGGACGCCGTGACTCTGTTGGTCATTGGCGTCCAGGCGAGACGTTTAACTCGCAGGGTCAGTCCCCGTCCAGTGGGACTATGTCGCGGCCGACCCAGCGCGGAGCTATGGCCTGCACGCGCTCGTAGGCTGAACTGGGGTGACCTCTGGATCTCAACATCCAGCCCGTCGCCCAGTTCCAGCTTTCTTGCTTGAAGATCTCACAGGAACACTGAAGAAAAAAAGCTGTCTAAAAAAAAAATCTAAGAAAAAAATCCTGCCAGGACCGAAGATCCTAGCAAGGCATCTAGGTCCTTACTCCTAACTAGACAGAAAAAAACTGATTTGCTGTAGCAGGAAGTGAGAGGATATACCCTCTGGGACTGCCCCTAGGGTGTGGCCAGAACGCTTTCTTTTCTGTCTAGTCCTACTCCTGTAGAGGGCAGTATAACCTGAGTTGATATTAATCAAGGAGGACTACGTCTGTCAATGAGCGACAGAGAAACACCTTTGCTGCTCTAGTCGGCTTTTGAGTGCCAAAGGGAACCGGTGCCTATGCTTCAGCTGCGTCCTCCAGTTTTAAAGTCTCACGCAAAAACACAATCAGTGCATCCACCAGCGCCATTTTGTGCGTGGCTACAGGAGTGGAGGAATCATCCTCACTATCTGAGAAATCAGGGTGCGTGGCCCCTCAAGGTGGGCCTCGTCCGCTGAATCAGATTTGGGATCTGAGGAGACAGGCAGGGAAATGCGGGGACACTTTTTATTAGACCCTCACCCTAGACACAAAGTACTCCAGGCCCCCAGTCAGTGAATCAATGGATGGTTGGGGTCCTGAGGGCACCGCAGGCTCTGATAGGGGGTCAGGTGGGGAAATGTGCTCCAAAGATTCCATGAGGAATAAGGCGACTGCACAAAACATGCAAAAAAAAAAAAAAATCACTGACACCCCCACCACTCTTTTAACACCACCCGGTTGCCAGCAACAGAGCACCACCCCGATCCTGCAGCAGAGAGAGGGGGGAACTCACCAGACTAATCAACCCACCAGACAGTCACCGGCAGCAGCAGGATAATAGCACTCCCACGTGCGGCCTCCAGGAAGGAAACGGACCCAGGAGTCAGCATCAGGGGATAAAGGAGGAGCTCCCACAGCCAAAAACGCGACCAAGAAGGCTCCAATGTAATGGCTGTCATTGATTTCAATGCTGGAACAATTTAAAATGGCCGATTTACACAAACATGGCCGCCGGCCTATACAGCATATAGGCTACAACAAAATGGTAGCTCCACGAGGCGCCCAGGGACCCAGGCAAGGCACATAAATTAAAGGAAGGGAACCGTGGCAGGAGCCCCAACCAGGTACAGTCGTTCTCCCTCTCCCCCCCCAAGCCGATCCTTGGTCGCCAGCGGCACACACCCCCTGCCCCCATCGCCAGTACAGCACCAAGCCCCAGCAGCAGCCCAGACCGCCATACTACCCCATGCCAAAAGGGGAGGAAGATGGATGGGGAACTAGATCAGTGGCCTCAACTCCGGTCCTCAGGGCCCACTAACAGGCCAGATTTTATTACCTTAGGGAGATGCAGACTGGAGTACTGCAATCACTGAGCAGCAAATTATATCACCTGGGATGTATTTCAGTTATCTTGCAAACCTGGCCTGTTAGTGGGCCCCGAGGACCAGGGTTGAGGACCACTGAACTAGATGACCCACAGGGACCAATGCAATGGGGGAGGCCTAATGGGAAGAAGGGGAACCCAGGGGTCTGACTGTCCAAGGAAGGGGCCCGCGTCCACCACAAATCTCTTCAGGGGGAGAGGGGGGACAGGTACTCACCATATCAGGAGCTAGGCAGGCACTGCTCCAGACAGAACTCCTCGAGATCAAAATGGGGGAGCTGTTGGTCAGGAGGAATGCTGCGATGCAGGCCAAACCATGGTCGTATGCAACCTCACAAGACGTTTAACTTGCAGGCCAGCCCCCGTCTGGTGGGGCTATGTCACAGCCGACCTAGCGCGGAGCAGTGGTTGTCGCGCGCTTGCTGGCCAAACTGGGCTGGGGTGACCAATGGATCCAGATTATCCAACCCGTCTCCCAGTCCAACAGTTGATTGTTAGATTTTTGCTTTTTTTTCCTGTGAGATCTACAAAAGGAACCAAGTCTTTACTCCTGACTAGGCAAAAAAAAAAAGGGGAGTACCTATAGCAGAGAGGGGGGGGGAATTGTACCTCCTGGGACTGCCCAAAGTCTAGCCTTTTTTTCTGCCTAGTGTCCTACTCCTGTAGGGGGCAGTATAACACACTGGTCAAGATTCTCAGGACCTGTGTCCATCAATGAACGCAAGAGAAATAATTTTACCCCTGTCCAAATTATTAGTAAGACCTCATCTGTAATTTGCAGTTTAGTTTTGGCAACAATTGTCAAAAAGGATATCGGGGAACTGAAGCAAGTGCAGAGAAGGGCAACCAAACTGAGCCCTGGAGGCATGGAGGAGCTCATCTACGAGGATCGATTAGGAGAACTGAATTTATTTCGCTCGAGGAGATTAAGGGGGGAGGTGCGATCAACACGTACAAATACATAAGGGGTCCATATAGTGAACTTGGTGTTGAGTTATTAACTTTAAAGGTCATCACTGAGGACAAGGGGGCACTCTTTACGTCTAGATGAAAAGAATTGTAATCTCCAAATACGCAAAGGTTTCTTCACAGAAAGAGCTGTAAAAAGGTTGAATAGACACCCTTAAGGTGCTTCTTGTCAGCTCAGTAGATTGCTTTATAAAGGCCTGGGTTCTTTTCTAAATGTACATAATATAACTGGGTACTAACATCTAACATTTATAGGTAAAAGTTGCTACATGCTACAGGGGAAAATTTCCTTCCTGATCCCCTGAGAGGCAATCATATTCCCTCTATCAAATTAAATCATCGACTGTGGGTATGGGATTGTGTATATGGGATTCTATGTTTCTTTTTTTCCCCTTTTTGGTTGAACTAGATAGACGTGTCTTTTTTCAGCCTGTAAAACATTGATCAGATGGGGTCAAATTATGTCTGGGGTGGGGTCAAGGCAATTATAACTGTTCGGTCTCAAATTTTGTGGAAAAAAAAAAAAAAGAGGATTCTAAAAACAAGCCAGAATCGTACCTTATTTGCAGCTTGGCTCACTGCTAATGCACATGATATCTCTGCTGCACCACCACCATAAACAATGCGATTGTCTCGTACTAAGTTACGGATGACACACAAAGCATCATGGAGGGAGCGCTTAGCTTCTTCAATGATCTGAAAATAAAAGGAAGAAACATTTTTTCAAGAGCAATTTCGAATGTATGGTTGACAGGGGGGGGGGGGGGACCTCTAATCTTTATCTCCCTTTTTTATTTTAGAAGGTAATAAAAAAAAAATAAAAAAAATCTAAACTAGAATTTGCTACCAAGAAGAGTAATCCACAATATTCTCATTTCTCGCTCTCTGCCCATTTACCCTATCTGGAAAAATCTTGCTTTCCGCGCTGCAATATTATGAATTTGCATTACCCTTAACCTTTTCGTTGCCATGTACGTACAGTTTACAGCTGGCCAGGTCCGTACTGCCCTGACATTCCTCCTCTTGCTATAAAGCTCATGGTTCAGTGACCATAAGCTTATAGCAGAACTGCTAAGCAGACTGAACAAAAACAATAGCTCCGATCAGCACATGACAATCCGCTGATCAGCACTATTCACTAAAATGTGACCACACCCCACACTTCCTGCCTCTCACCTACTCCTGTACTACTAGCTGCTAAAATGCACCACTCCCCTTACTGTCCCCTTCCTCTGACACTGACCCCCCCCCCCCCCCCCCACCAAAAAAAAAAAAAAAAAGCCATTATGGGTCTGCTTAGTCCCGTCTCTTTGAAGCCCCTCTCCCCCTCAACTATTTCCATAATTTTGCAAAAAAAAAGGCGCAATTTAAATAATTAACAATTTCACCACAAAGTCCCACTGGCATACACTTCAAAGGAAGTAGAAAAGTGACATGTAATAAGAGGTAAAATATTACAATTTTATTTTAAACCAAATATTTAAAAGAGTGAGTAGAAACAATTATGCCAGACAATAAAAAAAAAAAAAAATGACAATACCAGTATTGGAATATAGTGCTAACAGTCTAGAACAAATATTTTACAGTTCTCATTAGGTAAACTAGCATACTGATAATTGTTCAATTAGATATCCCAACAGGTTTCAAAATCTTGGATGATTTCTATATCAGGGGAAAAAGCAGAGCACAGGATTATTTATTCTATAAATACAATACAAAGGCAGTCTCGTACAGCATACGTGTATAAGGTACATTACAAAAAAACTGATTTTTGCCTTTCCGTAAAATCCTTTTCTCTTAAGTTCATTGACGGGCGCAGTTCTCTGATCCATATCAGTAGGGTTATACTGCCCCCTACAGGAGTAGGACACTAGGCAGAAAAAAAAAAGTTCTGGCTACGCCTATGGACAGTCCTGGAGGGTACACCCTCTGTTCCTGCACAGGATGTCCGTTTTGTATCAAAGCAGTGTCAGAAAGTAACACCAACCCAACTCTAAATAGAGGGGCGGGTACTGCGTCCGTCAATGAACTTAAGAGAAAAGGATTTTACAGCAAGTCAAAAATCCAGTTCTCCATCGTTCATTGACGGACGCAGTTCTCTGATCCATATCAGTAGGGACGTCCCAAAGCAGTGCCATAAAATGAGGGGTGGTAACAGCAGAAAATAAGCCCCCAAGGCTAAACATAGCCGACCACGCAACCTAAGACTCATCAGAACAAAAGATGAGGCCCACATGAAACAAACAGTCAACACCCTCAAGTAAGGCCAAAAGCCCTCCAGACAGCAGCCAGTAAAAACTTTGCGGTCAAAAAGAGGCATCTGCAGATGGCAGCACATCCACATAATAAAATTTGGTAAAGGTGTGAACAGACTACCAGGTAGCCGTTTTGCAACCTGATGCCCGTATGGCAAAAAGCCCAGGAAGCACCAGGTACCCGAGTAGAATGCGCTGAAACAGGGAAAGGTAGGACCTGATCCTTAATTGAATAAGCCTGCACCGTTGACTGTCTGATCCATCTGGAAATAGTCACAGCAGTCACAGGCAGCCCTGTTCTTGGGCCATTCGTGAGTACAGACAGCGAACCTGACTTACGAAAAGACTCAGTAGTCACCAAATACACCTGCCCGAACTCTATCCAGAGTATGCAACGCACATTTCTTAGGATGTGGTGGCTTAGGACACAAGATGGCAATACAATGTCCTCGTGCAAATGAACACTAGAAACCACCTTCGGAGGGAAGGACGGATTCGGATAAGTACCACTTGGCCCCATGAACCAACACATAGGGAGAACGACAGGACAATGTCGCCAGTGCCGACAACCTGCAAACAGAGTGACAGCAACCAAGAAGGCCACCTTCTGTAATAAGGTAGGCAGGGGATACTCGCAAACGGAGGGTCTTGAAGAACCGACTGCAGCAAATCAAAAGGTCCCCAGTTGGTGACGGAGGTCGCACCCGAAGAACCGAATGTCGAACCCCCTGGAAGAAGTTGCGCGCCAGGGAACAGGCGGCCAACGGCCTTTGGAAGAAAATTGCCAAAGCCGGTCCCTTGACAATACTCAAGACCAACTTTTAATCAACTCCCCGTTGAAAGAAGCCAAGATCCAGGCCACCGAGTAAGAGCGAGGGGGAGCCCATGGAGACTCACACCACAAAATATACGACTTTTTCGTATGATGAAAAAAATCCTCCTAGAAGAAGCTTCCCATGCTTTAAGCAGTGTGGGAATCACTGAAGCAGACGACAATCCTTTGTTCAACACCTGGCTTTAAACAGTCAAGCCGGCAAAGCCAGTGACCGTAAAGCCGGATGGGAGATTGGCCCTGGAGACCATAAATCCTCCATGAGAGGAATTCTCCAAGGAGCGTCAGCAGCTAGCCTGACCAGGACGGCGTACCAAGCTCGGCGATGGAATCTGGAGCCACGAGAATGACCGAAATCCCTTTCGCCTCGATCCTGCGAAGGATTCTTGGCAGCAACGAGAGGAGGAAAGGCAGACAGCGGCTGATACTGACCTTGGCCCATCTGTGAGCACACAAACGACAATGCCGGCGTCTGCCCTGCGCAGGTGACCGTGCCAAACTCCTCAGCATCATTCATGTTGAACCTAGCGAATGTTCTTGCCCATGACAGAACCCATGGTGCCACCATTGAAACCGCCAGAGGGTTCAGGGAGCGGTCCACAACCTCTGCATTATCCTGTAAATGCAACGCCAACAGGTCCACGACTGGAGTGACCCCAACGAAGGCACAACTGCTGGAACACCTCCGGATGAAGGGACCATTCCCATGCATCCAAGGCCTGTCGACTAAGGCAATCCGCCTGCCAATATTTCCACACCTGAAAAGAGAACAGCACAGAGAGCTGGAACAAGGCGCTCTGCCCAATGAAGAATGGTCACTTCTAAGGCCGCAAGGACACCCTTGGTAAGGCCGCAAGGACACCCTTGGTTCCCCCTTGGTGAATGACATAAGCCACGGTCGAGGCGTAGTCAGACAGCTGCAGGTGCCCCATCCAGTGAACTAAGCAAAGGCAGATCGCTCTCAGCTCCAAGACAGTAATCGGTAACCTGGATCCTTCAGGAACCATACTCCCGAAGCAGAGAACCTGCCAAGGACTCCACCCAGACAGGCTTGCATCCGCGGTGACCATAGTCCAGTAAAAAGGGGAGGAAGGATTCCAGATCAAGACTCCCTGGTCACCCGGCTCAGCCGAATCCGAAAGTCCAGAGAGTTTGGATTCTAGTCCCGTTCAAGAAGGATTGCCTTCTGGGGGATCCCCAAGAGGGATCGAGCTAAAGGGACCGTCTTGAAAGACGACACCATCAGTCCCAGAACTTGCATGCAGGTGCGAAGGGACAACCATGTGTGGGACAGTAAAAGTCGAACCGCAGTCTCAAGTTCCAAGAGTTTTTTTTTCCCTGGAGGGAGACACACCCTGACTTGGACGAATCCAAAGTCAGCCCCAGATAGTCCAGTCTTATGGAAGGGACAAGGGATGATTTCTGAAGGTTCAGAACCCACCTGAACTCCCCCCCAAAGTTCTCATGGTGACTTCCAACTTCATTGTCAGCACTCCACACAGAAGCAGATTTGCCAGGAAACCAGGACAGATACGCCCCGCTGCGGCAACAGCGCCAGGACCTGAGCCAATACCTTTGAGAAGACCCTAGTAGCGAGACCAAGGGGTAACGCCACAAACCGATAAGAGATCCTTCCTCACAGCAAAAAATGGAGAACCCAGTACCCCGAACATAACGGGATGTGATTGTAGGCTGCTTGATGTCTATGGAGGCCAGGAATCCACCTGATGTAGGAAAACCACCATTGTGCAAGCCGATACCATATTGAATTGTTGATCCGCACTGAACCAATAAGGTGCCAGTAGGTCCAGTTTGTGGAACCAGAGCCTGAACTTCCCCATAGAGCGCCTGCAAGCGATCCGGGGACAGCCGTACATTGGAAGGGAAACGTTACCAGAAAAAAACGTATCAAAAAACTCGATCTTGCAACTGGACCGCATTACCTGAATCCAGCAGCCTGGAACCTGGGCCAACCGCAGGTCGGAGAATCGGCAAGGACGCCCCCACCCCCTAGATGGGCGAGGACACACCTTCAGGCCGAGTAAGCCTTGTCCGCAGGTCTGGAAAAAACAGATCTCTTGTTCACCAGACCAAGGTAATTTGGAACCACCTGAGAAATCTTGAAGGACTTTGTCCCTCGGGCACAGTCGATGTGGCGAAGAAACTGAGCCGAAAGAGGAACCCTGTCTGCGACAAAGGCCCTTAACCTTGTTAGCCTGTGGAACAGAAGCACTCTTTCCCCCCATGAGATGCCTCAACATGCGGTTCTGACCGTGAGACACATTCTATTCTTGGCTGCCGCCCCCCCCCCGCCATCTGGGGTGGGGGGTTCCCGCGATTTGGAGGCACCCACGGAATTATTGGAATCTGGAAGCCCACCCCCCCCTCCCCACTTTTATTTTTCCTTTATCTGGACGGGGGCCATCGTGATTGATGTTGGGAGTTACCACAGGGGACATTTTTAATGGAGGACTTTTCAAAAACTGCCTTTTTTTTGGATGAATGGGTATTCCATACTCATATGGAGGCTGGATCTAGGGGCCCCTGAATTAAAATGGGGCTTTCAGATTCTGATAAGCCCCTTGTCCGACCGACATTCTTACAGGAAAAAAAAAAAAAAAACACTTGCCCGGATCTTGAAGCAGACCCCTGATTATAGGCTGCTATCTTCAGGTGAATCAGCACTGGCAAAACTTTGCTGAGCATGGCACCTGTATTCCTGTAACCCCACTCTGAACCCAAAGATTTTTCACGTTTTTTTTTTTTTTTTAATAAGCAATGCAGAATAACAGAGGACAGAGGGTAGGTGGCTCAAGGTCTGAGTCCACTACTACATGATATGAAATGTAAAAGGCAGGTCTTAATTCCTCTTTATCCAAGTCGTATAGTGCACAGCCTAGCTATCCATAGACCCTGGTACAACTACAAGCAATTAATAGGTGTGGGCAACAGCAAAGCAAACCGAACAAAGCTAATAGGCCCTACAATACAAAGGTCAAAGATCCAACTCAGAGTGCATCAAAGAACTATATAGCCAAATGTTGCATCTGCAGAGGCCTGGACTTCCTCCTAGTAAAAACTGAAGGTATGACGCGAAGACCAGGTAGCTGCTTACAAAGCTGGGCAACTTATGCTTGATGTTGGGAGGCCCAAGAAACGCCAAATCTTTTTTTAAAAAGAAAAAGGCCTTGAAATTAGTTATTTCACCAACCTAGCAACAGTGGAATTAGAAGCAGCAGGGTGTTCTTTACAAGGTCCTGTCAATAACAAGAGTGTCAGTTTCTCAGATAGAGCCTTTGGCTGTCAGGCCCTGACACCTTTGACTACGTTCAGAAAATGGAGGGCAAATTTGGTGTGCTGTGGAACAAGGCACAAAGAACGAAGTAAGTCTTCATTAAGATGGAAGGCTGATACCACCTTTGGTAGAAAGGAGGATTTGGACGCATTTCTACTTTACCTTCGTGAAGAATGAAGAAAGGCCCTTTGCATGAGACCCACTAAGAAACATCTCACTGTCATGATAGCCACCAATAAGGTCACTCTGCAGAGGAGATCACCAAAAGGTAGTTTCCTAATGGGATTAAAGAGTCGATTTTGTAGGACAAAGAACCAAGTGGAGATTCCAAGGAACCACAGTGTGCAGTAAGACACCTTGAATAAAGGTTCTAACAAAAGGTTCCAACAAAGAAAAATTAAACCAAAGTTTCCTGAAATCAAATTCATAAGAAAAACATGTTCCTAAGGAGATCCGAAGGAAATATTCTGGCCAAGTCCTAATTGCAGAAGACCAGAATGCAAGGTTGAGAGAACATTCTAGGCTTCTAGGAAAAAGGGATTTGTAGGTAGAGTAGTACATTTTTCGCAAAGTGGATTTTCTGACTTTGAGCAAGGAGGGAATGACCGTCAGATACATTACTATCCTTCAAGACCATGCTGCTAAAGTCAGTAACTGAAAAGTAGGATGTAACCTTGAGAAGGGAGATCTGGACAGTTTGAAGCCAGAGAAGATTCTGCACTGAAAGAAGGCACACAGTATACTGACCTGAATGGAGTTCAAGAAATGACCAGAGCATTCAATGCCAGTGCTAGAGGATCCATGGTATCCTGGTACCCCCTGATGATTCATACAGGGCACTGCTGCGCCAATGTCAGATTGCACCCTAACTGGATGTCCAGTGTTTAAGAGCTAGTCTTATTTGTCTGAGCTCCAAGATGTTGACTGGGAGCTTTGCTTTACTTTAGGACAAGGTACCTGAACTATGGAGAATTGTAAAACCCCTTCCGAGCCATTGAGGCTGGAAACTTAGCACCAGCCATCAGTAATGAACAAATTACTTTCCCATTTACAAAGCTGGGATTGAAACCCACCAAGTCAGTGAATTTCTTGCTTGACTAGAATTATAGGATGGCTGGGAGCAGTGTTTGTTGCAGGCCAAAAGCACATTCTGTTGACAAGGCCTTAAGTGGAAGTACAAGGAACAGCCTCAAAGAAAGCTACCATGAGGCCCAGGACCCTAATATAGAATCTCACCAAGAGATGTATTTGTGATCTTTAGGTCCAAGCATGGAATGTAAAGTAAGTGTTCACAGAAAAAAAATCCTGGGCTTTGGCTAAAATGAGGCTCAAGTATATTAGGCGAGGGGAAGGTGGAGAGAACACTTTTGAAGGTTTGATTACCACAGTGAAGGCCTGAAGAATCTGGATATTCATTTGGACATTTGCAGATTGTTGTCAGGGAGATTAATCCTTCAGAAGGTGGTTATCCAAATACCCAATAACCTGAAGTCTCCAGTTCTTAGAGAAAGCACTTCTGAATACTTTTGCAGCAGAGGGTAGGCCAAATGACAGCATGACCAATAGGAAGTGCTGAGGTGGGTATATGGAAATGTGTAGGCATGTTGAATATCTACTGATGCAAAGTTTTTCCCTGGTCACAGACAATTACTGAATGTGGATTCCTTGGATAAACTGAACAAGGAGGTACTGGACTAGGGATGTTAAAGAGTAGGAGGAACACTCCCAACTGGGTTTTGGTACCATGAACAGGTTTGAAGAGTCCTTTGAACCAATCTTCTAGAAGGCCTGCAATGACAACCCCAAGGCAAAAAGATGGTTCAAGTCAGGCTGCTAATCTTACTGTTTGGGTAGCTGTTGGCTGCTTTATGAAAAGAAAATAGTGGGGAGGTATGGTTTGAATCTGTTTTTTTTTTGTTTGTTTTTTATTGACTGCAGATTAAACTCATAAGGGTCTGGGAGGTCTGTGACCCAGAGAGGCAAACTTCAACAGATAACTCCCCACTCTAAAGAATTGTGAAAAGGACTTTGTGGGCTTCGTTTTCTAAAGTTTGTACCTACAGCTGTTGTGGAAACGTTCATATTTGTGCAGACATTTTTCAGGAAGTGTTTTTAGTTAAATTGCCATTATTGCTCTCAGTGTTGGTTTACCGGTAATCGCTATGCACAGTGAATAACATTGAGGAAAGACATGCAGTTGTGGAAACCTTCCATTAAATGGAGACTGCACGCTACTTGCCGGCACTCTGAGCCGATGTCGAACGAGCAAGCGTCGGTGCGGATCAATGGCAGTGCGCAAGTGTATATCAGCCAGCCGAGGCCCCGGTATTCACTTACAGAGATATGTTTGTGATGTGGAATTATTATTGTTTTAATAAATATCTGCCATTTTGCTGGAATAATGGCTGGTAGCTTTCTATTATGCGTGATCTGCAAGATTGAAATACTGCTGCTATTTTCCTTTGCAGATATAGTCTCATTTACTGGAGCAATAGCATAATCATTATCAAATATGGCTTTTATGAACATTATATTTTATAGGATTCACTCTTAACAGGTTAAGACGGGAGTGCATGCGTATGTACTGGCATGGCCCTGTTCACGAGAATCCACTTTCCATTGTATAGTGTTTGGTAGCCATTTTAGCAATAGTGCATGGTTCATTTCACAGAACAGCTGGAAACGCATGCACGCAGTTCAGTTGGTTCATTTACATAAACTCCCATTTCGATTGTACTGTACTTTTGAAAATATACATGTCTGATTGTTTATGCTCAGGCAAAAAGGGGTTTACAGGGGGAGGGGGAGTCAACACAACCAAACAAGAGTCCTGTGTTGGGGGGACTGCTTCTATGGACATCCAACTGTGACACAGCTTCTTGCCTGTTTCTCTCTGTCGCTGAACACACTAGGATATCTTTATACAAAAGAGCTGTACATTGTACTTTTCAGTACATGGGAGTAATGGCGCTTGGCGCGTATTAACCACTTAAGCCGCGGAAGATTTTACCCCCTTCCTGACCAGGGCCTATTTTGCGATTCGGCACTGCGTTACTTTAACGGACAATTGCGCAGTTGTGCGACGCTGTACTTAAACGAATTTGACGTCCTTTTATTCCCAACAGAGCTTTCCTTTGGTGGTATTTGATCACCTGTGCGATTTTTTGATCATGCGCTATAAACAAAAAAAGTGTCAATTTTGCAAAAACAATATTTTTCACATTTTTGTATATGAAATTCCAACCAAAAAAAAAAGTAAAAATCAAAATGTTTTAACATTTTAGGCCAATTTGTTTTATGCTACATATGTTTGGTAAAAAAAAAAAAAAAAAAAAAAGAAAGAAAAGTTATTGCGTTTACTAAGGGATAGATTTTTGTCATTTTTGTTGTTTAACGATTAATGGCAGCGATCTGCGTTTTTTTTTTTTTTGCGGGACTGCGACATTGCGGCGGACAGATCAGACCACTGACTGACATTTTTGACACTTTTGGGGTTACCAGAGACATTACTACAGTAATCAGTGCTATACATATGCACTGTTACTGTAAAAATGACACTGGCAGGGAAGGAGTTAACTTTATTTGAGAAGGAGGGGTTAAGTGTGTCCCTAGGGGCGTGCTTCTAACTGTGATTGGATGTGGCTTGAGGTGTAAGAACAGAGATCAACGGTCGGTCCTATATAGCAGAACCGTATGATCTCCATTCTTACACAGGGGAGAATGACAGGCGGCTGTGTTTACATTAGCCGCCTGCCTTTCTCCCGCTGTAACGGACAATCGCGAGTGCCCAGCAGACATCGGGTCCGCCAGGCACACACGGGGGGTCCGTGAGCGAGCGCGCCTCTGGCAGCGCGCGCTCGCTCCCTAGAGCCTCACAGGCTAGCGACGTAGACCTATGTCGCTTTGCCTGTGAGGGGCTGACCGCCGCAGTAAATAGTCGTGCGGCGGTCGGCAAGTGGTTAATATACGCAAATGCGCACCGAGCGAATGTCTATGCTTCAAATCCCATTCATTTCCACCACAGTAAGTTCTGACAGGTTTCTAACGTCACAGCGGGAAAAAAAAAGGGGAGTGAGCCAGGTCTAGTGCAACAAAGGCCGGCCGTTTGTGGCAACCTTTTATTTCAGTTTGTGGAGTTTTGTTGCTTTAGACTAAAGCTTACTTTCTTTGCGTGGAAGTTAGAAACCCATTATAGCAAAAACACATAGCAAAAGGACCTTCTTTTTGCAGCTTTCACACTTTTGTATAACAAAGGGGTATTTTGTATTAATATTTGTGGCTGGGGATAAACCTAATACAGTAGTCCTCTACAAGGTTCCCAGTTAACACAACCTAAAAGGGTTATATATGGGGTTGTGATATATGTGTTAACGCTTCCTTTTCAGCATTTCTTTTGTAATATCAGTTTCGTTTGATAGGCTAGCAATATATTATATGAGTCGGTGTTGGTTTTGGCCGCAAATACCACGTTTTAGTATAACAATCGGATTGTGTATGTGCTGGAATTGTTTTTTGCTGGCAAATCGTTTATTAGCGAAACTGGTGGTTGTTTTAGACGCTGAAGTTTGATTTGAAGCATAGACAGCCCGATTTAACCACTTTACCACTAGGGCATTTTGCTGTCTTACGTCTGGGCCACTTTTTGCGATTCGGCGCTGTGCGACTTTAACTGACAATTGCGCGGTCGTGCGACGCCGTACCCAAACGAAATTGACGTCCTTTTTTTTCCCACAAACAGAGCTTTCTTTTGGAGGTATTTGATCACCTGTGCGATTTTTACTTTTTGCGCTATAAACAAAGAGCGTTTATTTTGAAAAAATAATATTTTTCACATTTTTTTATATGAAATTCCCCCATAAAAAGATGTAAAAAACAATTTTTTTTAAAATTTTTGGCCAATTTGTTTTCTGCTACCCATGTTTGGTAAAAAAAAAAAAAAAATCACAATAAGCGTATTTTGATTGGTTTGCGCAAAAGTTATTGCGTTTACTAACAAAGGGAAAGATTTATGGAATTTTTGGTGTTTTTTTTTTTTAACGAGTAATGGCAGCGATCTGCGATTTTTTTTGCGGGACTGCGACATTGCCGCCGGACAGATCGGACCCTTGACTGACATTTTTGACACTTTTGGGGGTAACCGTGACATTACTGCAGTAATCAGTGCTATAAATATGCAATGTTACTGTAAAAATGACACTGGCAGGGAAGGGGTTAACTTTATTGGAGAGGGAGGGGTTAATGTATGCCTGGTGCTTACTGACGTGTGGGGGGGGAGGTGATTGTGTGAGACAGGGACAGATCGTATGTCCAACTATGCTGAACACTCCGATCTGTCACTCCCTGTCACTGAGGAGATCCGCCCGCTTGTGTTTACACAGGCGGGCGGATCTCCACACTAGATCCCCGACGATCAGGGCAGAGCAGAGCCCCCTGGCCCGACTCCCGCTGTGAATGAAAACAGCGGGAGCGCCGCCTACAGGGGAGGAGTCTGGCGACGTAGGTCTACGTCGTCAGACGGGAACGAGCCACTTTGCCGCAGTACTATTCCAGTACTCAGCGGTAAAGTGGTTAAGGTTTTCCGTTTTAACAGATTGCATCACGCAGCTGAGAAATACGATTTTTGTAAGATCTTACCGTAAAATCTTTTTCTCTGATGTCCATCAACAGACACAGCCTCATCTTCATAAGCTGAGTGGGTTATGCTGCCAAATGCAGGAGTAGTCTAGGCAGTACATTTGTACAAAGCTTTTAACATATCCACGCCCACGGGGCTGTTCCTCCAGGCATAACCCCCACTGCCACAGCCCAGCAAATCAGTTTAGTTGCAAGCAGTGAAGAAAATGACCATCCCCAATCAGAGGGGTCGATGGACATCAGAGAAAACGTTTTTACGGTAAGGTCTTACAAAAATCGTATTTTCTCTATCGTTCATCGAAAGATGCAGCCTCATCTTCATGAGCTGAGTGGGAGGTCCCAAAGCAGTATAGGCATGAGGGGTGGGAAAACGCAACCAGACAGTAACGTCTACTCCAAGAGGCTAAACCTAGCCAACCGGGCAATATGGAGCTCAACCAGACAACAGGCGCTCACCCAGCAAAAAAAACCCTAAGAGAATAACAAAAAAAATCTCTTAAAACCGCAGTCTGCCAAACCTTGCGGCCAAAAGAGGCATCCAAAGATGCCAACAAATCCACCTTGTAAAACTTTGTAAAGGTGTGCACAGACGACCAAGTTGCTGCCTTAGAAACTTGTATAACAGGGCCTAGGTGGCAAAAAGCCCACAAGGCACTCCGCGCTCTAGTAGAATGCACCTTCACAGGGTAAGGAGGAACCTGACCCTTGATAGAATAATCCTGAACAAACGTCTGCCTGATTCATCTCCAAATGGCCGTAGCGGATGCAGCAAAACCTTTGAGAGGACTGTCCAGAAGGACAAAGTCTGACTACCTGAATGACTCAGTAACAGTCAGATAAACCCTTATCGCCCGAAACACATCCAGAGGGCAAAGCAACTTCCTTGGGATGTTTAAAGGTGTCGGCAGATAAGAACCATTTGACCCATCTAGTCTGCCCAATATATCTGAATCCTATGAATAGTCCCTGGCCCTATCTTATATGAAGGATAGCCTTATGCCTATCCCATGCATGCTTAAACTCCTTCACTGTATTTGCAGCTACCACTTCTGCAGGAAGGTTATTCCATGCATCCACTACTCTCTCAGTAAAGTAATACTTCCTCATATTACTTTTAAACCTTTGCCCCTCTAATTTAAAACTGTGTCCTCTTGTGGTAGTTTTTCTTCTTTTAAATATGCTCTCCTCCTTTACCGAGTGGATTCCCTTTATGTATTTAAACGTTTCTATCATATCCCCTCTGTCTCTTCTTTCTTCCAAGCTATACATGTTAAGGTCCTTTAACCTTTCCTGGTAAGTTTTTTCCTGCAATCCATGTACTAGTTTAGTAGCTCTTCTCTGAACTCTCTCTAGAGTATCTATATCCTTCTGGAGATATGGCCTCCAGTACTGCGCACAATACTCCAAATGAGGTCTCACCAGTGTTCTGTACAGCGGCATAAACACTTCTCTCTTTCTACTGCTTATACCTCTCCCTATACATCCAAGCATTCTGCTGGCATTTCGTGCTGCTCTATTACATTGTCTTCCCACCTTTAAGTCTTCTGAAATAATTACTCCTAAATCCCTTTCCTCAGATACTGAGGTCAGGACTGTGTCAAATATTCTATATTCTGCCCTTGGGTTTTTACGCCCCAGGTGCATTATCTTGCACTTATCCACATTAAATTTCAGTTGCCAGAGTTCTGACCATTCTTCTAGTTTTCCTAAATCCTTTTCCATTTGGCGTTTCCCTCCAGGAACATCAACCCTGTTACATATCTTTGTGTCATCAGCAAAAAGACAAACCTTACCATCGAGGCCTTTTGCAATATCACTTATGAAGATATTAAACAAAATTGGTCCCAGTACAGATCCCTGAGGTACCCCACTGGTAACATGACCTTGTTCTGAATGTTCTCCATTGACTACAACCCTCTGTTGTCTGTCACTCAGCCACTGCCTAATCCACTCAACATGGGAGTCCATGCTCAATGACTGCAGTTTATTGATAAGTCTTCTATGTGGGACAGTGTCAAAAGCCTTACTAAAATCTAGATATGCAATGTCTACTGCACCTCCACCGTCTATTATTTTAGTCACCCAGTCAAAAAAATCTATAAGATTTGTTTGACATGATCTCCCTGAAGTAAACCCACGTTTTTCATCTTGCAATCCATGGGATTTAAGATGTTCCACAATCCTATCCTTTAATAGGGATGCCATTAATTTGCCTACTATTGATGTCAGACTCACTGGTCTATAGTTGCTAGATTCCTCCCTACTACCTTTCTTGTGAATGGGCACGACATTTGCCAATTTCCAATCTTCCGGGACGACTCCTGTTACTAATGATTGGTTAAATAAATCTGTTAATGGTTTTGCCAGCTCACCACTAAGCTCTTAATAATTTTGGGTGTATCTCATCAGGACCCTGTGACTTATTTGTCTTCACTTTAGACAGCAATCTTAGAACGTCTTCCTCTGTAAAGACACATGCATCAAACGATTCATTAGTCATCCATTTAAAGTGGAGGTCCTTTTTCTTCTGTAAAAACTGAACAGAAGTATTCATTAAGGCAGTCGGCTAGCCCTTTATTCTCTTCTACATACCTTCTGTCCTTTGTTTTTAATTTAGTTATACCTTGTTTTAATTTCCTTTTTTCATTTATATATCTGAAGAATGTCTTATCCCCCTTTTTCATAGACTGAGCTAGTTTTTCTTCTGCCTGCGCTTTAGAAGTTCTTCTAACTTGCTTGGCCTCTTTCTGCCTAATCTTGTAGATTTCCTTATCTTCATTGCTCTGGGTTTTTTTATAATTACAAAATGCTAGCTTTTTATTTTTAATGATTTGGGCCACTTCTGCTGAGTACCACAGTGGTCTCTTCCTTTTTTTGCTTTTACTGACAAGTCTAATGCAATTTTCTGTTGCCTTCAATAATGCACCTTTTAAGTAGTCCCATTTCTCCTGCACTCCATGTAATCCGTTCCAGTCTGATAAGGACTCATTTATGACTAATTTCATTTTTGAAAAGTCTTTTTTTCTAAAATCTAAAACTTTTGTTTTTGTGTGGTGTGACTCTTTCACAGTTCTTTTATTAAACCACACTGACTGGTGATCACTAGATCCCAAGGTTTCGCCTACAATGACATCATATACCGAATCCCCATTTGTGAATACCAAATCCAAAATGGCCTCCCTCCGGGTTGGCTCCTCAACCACTTGTTGCAATGACAACCCCAGTAGGGAATTTAGAATATCTGTACTCCTGGTAGAACTTGCTATTTTGGTTTTCCAGTTTATATCTGGAATATTGAAATCTCCCATAATGATAACTTCTCCTTTCATTGTCATTTTAGCAATTTCTTCAACTAGTAGATCATCTAGTTCTTTAACTTGACCAGGTGGTCTATATATCACACCTACATGAGTTACTGCATGATTAGCAAACTGCAACGTAACCCAAACTGACTATGTTGGCCTCACCAACTTGTATTAGGTTAGATTTAATGCTATCTTTCACATACAGGGCCACTCCTCCTTTCTTGCCTTCTCTGTCTCTTCTGTATAAAAAGAGTACCCTGGTATGGTTATGTCCCAGTCATTTCTTTCATTAAACCATGTCTCCATGGTTTAGGCTTAGGACATAAGGAAGGCAACACGAGGTCTTCATTTTAGGTGAAAATCCGACACCGCCTTATGAAGAAAAGACGGATTAGGTCGGAGGACCACCAAATAAGGGGAACGACAGTACAGCGCCACCAACTCAGACTGTGAGCGGAAGTGATAGCCACTAGGAAGGAAACTTTCTGGGACAAAGAAAGTAGACAAATCTCCCCAATTCTCAAAAGGAGGCTCTTGAACAGACAAAACCAGATTTAGATCCCAGGTAACAGGGATCTCCTCTGAGGAGCCAGATGACGCAACCCCCGAATAAAAGTGCATATCAGATTGAGTAGCCAATGGATGTTAAGTAAATAGCCAAGGCCGACACCCGGCCCTTTATAGTGCCCAACGACAAGCGCTGCTCAACCCCTGTTGTAAGAAGGCCAAAACCCTAGCTACAGAGAAAAAGCGAGGGTGCAGCCGCATCAATTCACACCATGAAATGTACGATTTCCTTGTATTAGGATAGATCTTCCTAGAGGTCAAAAGGGTAGGAATCACCAAATCAAGAGCCCTCTATACCTCAAAACCTTGCTTTCAACAGCCAAGCCGTTAAACCAGCGTCCTTGAGATAGTAGATCTTCCCGCAGAGGAAGACGCCATGGAGGATCCACGCATATTTTCACCAGCTCGGCGTACCAGGACCTCCAAGGCCAGTCTGGTACAACCACAACGACCGGAATGCCTTCCAATGCCACTGGGCAAAGAAACCTCAGCAGGAGAACGAGCGGAGGGAAGGCATAGAACAGGCGATACTGACTCCAAGGAGCCACCAGAGCGTCTGGTGTCGGCCAGAGGATCCCGGGACCTGGCCACAACACTCTGAACTATCCTGTTGAGGCGAGACACAAACCGATCCACCTTCCAGGTCCCCCACCGGGCACACAGGAGTTGAAACCCCTCCAGATGAAGGGACCATTCCAATTAATCCAACACCGGACGACTCAGGTAATCCACCTGCCAACTCTCCGCACCCGGGATGTGGACTGCGGATAGAGTCAGAACATTGTTTTCCGCCCACACTAGAATTTCGGCCACCTCCTTTGCTGCCAGGGCACTCCTGGTGCCCCCTTGATTGATGTAAGCCACAGCCGTGGCATTGTCGACTGGACCAGAGCCGCGTAGCAGATCATCCAGTGAAGCAGGCAGAGCATAATCGCTATCAGCTCCAGAATATTGATTGGCAAGGAAGACTCTTCCGTCGTCCAAGTACCCGGGGGAAAGAGCTTTCCCAGCACTCCATCCCAGCCTGACAGGCTGCCATCCCTGGTGCCCGACGTCCAAAAAAACATCAGGAAGGACTTGCCCTGGCACAGAACAAGTGACTGGACCCACCAAGAGAGCCAACTTCGTCAAATGGCTCAATCTAATATTCAGGTCCAACGACCATGTTCCATTTCGTCAGAATCTTTCTGCATCTGTCTCGTGTGAGACTAAGCAAACGGGACTGCTTTGAAGGTCGAAACCATCAAGACCCAGAGCCCTCATGCAGGCCCGCAAGGAGGCCTGATCGGTCTCCATCAGCAACCAGACCGCGCTTTGCAACATCTGAGGCTTGTCCAAGGGAAGGAAGACCCTCGCCAGAGCAGAGTCAAGGATTACCCCAGATAAATTACCTGCACGGACGGCGTCAGGGCAGATTTAAATTGATCGTCCACCCGAATTCCTGAAGGGTCTGAATGGTGATAGAGACTTTGTCCAGCAGATCTTAATTGGAGACTGCTCGCAACAGGAGATTGTCCAGATATCCCACAATGGAGATACCTCGTTGAAACAAGGCCAGCACAGGGGCTAGGACCTCGGTAAACACTCTCTGAGCTGAGGGGAGACCAAAGGGTAACGCCACAAATTGAAAGTGCTCCTCTGCCACCACAAAGCAGACGAATCGCTGATGTCCCTCGAATATGGGGATGTGGAGATAGATACACATCTTGAAGATCGATGGAGGCTAGAAAATCCCCTGGATTAAATGATGCCACCACTGACCGAATAGACTCCATTCAAAACTTCTGCACCCGCACAAAGTGGTTCAGAGCCTTGAGGTCCAGGATTGGACGCACCTTGCCCTCCTTTCTGGGCACCGTGAACAGGTTTGAATAGAAACCTTGAGAGCGTTCCTGCGGAGGAACCGGCACAATCACCCCTTGAGCCAGGAGATCTCGCACAGCCTCCTGCAAATCTTTCAAACGCTCCGGAGACAGGTGAAGATTTGACTGAAAGAACCTGTCTCCGTGACCAGAATTCGATCTTGTACCCGGAGCAAACCAGTTTGCGAACCCAATCATCCTGAATTAAGGCAGTCCAGGGTTTCTAAAAGAAGCGCAGCTGAACCCCCCCCCCCCCTAATTGAGATGGGTGAGGGTGTCCCTTCATGCTGAAGAGGACTTAGCAGCAGCGGACTGACTGGCCTTGAGCTTTTTAGCTCCTCCAGAAGCTCTGGACGGCTCACCTTTTTCTTGCGCCCCGTAGGGACAAAAAAAGCAGAAAAGGAGGGACCTTGTTTAGTACAGGGTGTCTTACCCTTAGAGGATTGAGGAAGAAGAAGAAGAAGAGCACTCTTCCCGCCAGTCAGGCCCTTGATCAACTCATCCAATGAGTCGCCAAATGCTCTCCCAGAAAGGGGAGATCAGCTAGGGCTTTTTTAGAAGCTTGGCCAGACGACCAGCTCTTCAGCCAAACCATGCGTCTTAAAAACAATGCCCACGGCCGAAACCCTGGCCACCAGGGGAGCTGCATCCATAGACGCATCACACAGGAACACCAGCGCCTGCATCACCTGGTCCAACAGTCTCTGGGTCCAAAGTCTCCCGCAAACCCCTAATCTATTCCATCACCGTCAGACTAGCACAGACTCAAAAACTGGTTTAAAAATGGAACCCGCCAGCACGTGAAGATGGCGGGAAAGGGATTCCACCCGCCTGTCCACTAGATACGTAAAGACCAGGGAATCCTCCACAGGCACAAGGGTAGATTTGTTTAGGTGGCACCATCCAAAGGTTGGAGACCTTTTTAGCAAAAGAGTACCGGCGATTAAAGGCACCACTAACACGTGCTTAACGTGCCGCCATTGGTCATTCACAATACCATAAAGTGTGTCAGGACAAGGGAAAACTGTCAGTCTTTGAAGACTTCTGGGAGCCAAAAGCCACCCGCGTCCCTGCCGGCGTGGGCTCAGCCAATTTTAAAGTATCCCATACTGAAATAATCAGGGATTCCACTAAAGCGCGTTCCCCGCGCTGCAGCTGAAGAGGACAGGTCCTCATCACCATCTGACTGCGAGGACAGCGACCCCTCAGGTAAGGGAGCGTCAGGGGCGACCACATCAGTCTCTGATTCAGAGGACTCTTCCATAGATGGAGAAGGCAGCGACCATTTTTGGCTATTGACCTTTTACATGACTAAAATAACTTTAGTCGCCAGGGCTTTCCAGGGCTGCTGAAATCGTGGCCAGCTACTGCGATCTGGACTGTCTGGGAGTCGCAAAGAGTGGGTCTGAGTGTGATTGCACAGTTCGGGACTCCATATTGCAAGTAGCAAAAAATGGGATTTTTACTTACCGTAAAATCCATTTCTCTGAGTCCGACGGATGTAGCTGCTGCTTTAAAACATTGACGGATGGGTAATAAGCTCCTCCCACTAGGTGTGACCAGGTAGAGCCTAAAGCTTTGACACGCCAAGGGGAGCGGGGGTCCCTGGGTTATTACCCCTGGCCTCACCGTTGATTGAATCTTCAGTTTTATTTGCAAGCAGTGAATAATAACCAAAACCCAACTCTTCAGAGAAAAGAGGGATGGTAGCTAAATCCGTCGTAAGTAAAAACTCCCATTTTCTCTTTCGTCCACGGACGTAGCTGCTGCTTTAAATCAAACGGATAGGACGTCCAAAATATCAGTAACCACTGAGGGGTGGAAAAAGGACAAACTTAAAAAAGAATGCAATTCCCACAGCTAACATAGCCAACTATATAAAACAACATGGAGCCCAACAAACACCTGGGGCTCAAATTGTAAAAAAAAAAAACCATGAAGGTGAAGGAAAAGTAGGCTTCTCCTTAAATGGCAGTCTGCTAAACCTTGCGGCCAAAGGACGCATCTGAGGATGCCAACACATCCACTCTGTAAAACTTGGTATACGTATTTTCAGACGACCAAGTGGCTGCCTTGCAAACCTGCATCACTGACACCTGATGGCGGAAAGCCCAAGAAGCACTCAACTCCCGTGTAGAATGAGCCGTGACAGGGAAAGGAGGAACCTTGTTCTTAAGAGAATACGCCTTCACAACCATCTGTCTGATCCATCGAGAGATGATCGCCACAGGCACAGCCTGATCCCTACAGGGACCATCCGTATTCACAAACGGAGTCTGACTCACAAAAGGACCTCAGTCTCCAGATACATCTGTATCGCCCGAACCACATCCAAGCAACGCAAGGCAATGTCCTTCGGTTGTAAAGGTTTCGGACAGAGTCACAGAAGAACTATGTCTTTCTTCAGATGGAAGTCTAAAAACCACCTTAGGAAGAAACAGATTAGGCCGTAACACTACCTTATCCTTTACCAGATAAGGAGAGCGGCAAGATAGCGCTGCTAGTTCAGAAACCCTGCGCGCAACTATCTGCGACAAGGCGAGCAAGGAAATGTGTCTTATGTTCTCGAAAGGAGATTTCTGAAGAACCGATAGAACAAAATTAAAGGTCCCAAGGAGGTAACAGCTTCAGCTATTCGCACCAAGCAATGTACGCTTTCCACGTACGATAATAAATCTTCAGAGAAGTGGACTTCCCAAGCCTTGAGTAAGGTACGGATCACAGAATCGGACAGGCCCTTGTCCTTTAACACCTTGCTCTCAACAGCCAAACCATTAAAGCCAGCAACTGTAAAGCAGGATGAAAGATCGGACCCGGAGATAGATCTTCCCGCAGAGGAAGTGTCCACGGACCTGCGACCTTCAGCCGAATCACGTCAGTGTACCAGGATCTCCGGGGGCCAAACTGGAGCCACCAGAATCCCCTCCAACTCGACCCTGCGTAGCAGTCGAGATAAAGTTTTAGCGGAGGAAACGCATAAATTTGCCCGTAATGGCTCCAGGGCGTCTACTGCATTGGCCAGAGGATCTCTGGACCGAGCCACAAACTTTAAAAAAAAAAAAAAAAAACTTTCCTGTTTTGTCTGGAGGCGAACAGGTCCACATCCGGGTCCCCCACCGGAGACACAGCTGGGGTTTGGCGACTGAGATAGTCCGCCTGCCAATTGTCTACGCCGGGAATGTACACGGCGGATAGGGCTGGGATGTAGTCCTCTGCCCAGCACAGGATTTCGGCTACCTCCAGAGCCGCCAGGGCACTCCTGGTGCCCCCTTGATGATTGACATATGCCATGGCATTGTCGGACTAGACCTGGACAGAGCAGCCCTTGAGATTATCCGTCCAGTGGAACAGGCTCAACTTGATTGTTCCAGAACGTTGATCGGGAGCTTGGACTCTTCCACCGTCCAGGTCTCTTGAACATTCAGGGTGCCCAGCACTCCACACCACCCCCCCCCCCCCCCAACTGGTCACACACAGGCATCTGTCATCACCACCGTCCAGAATACTGGAAGGATGGATTTCGAGTGGAGAAGATTCAGAGAGCTTAGCCACCAATTCAAGCAGTCCTTGGATCTCTGACTCAAACAAATCAGATTGTCCAGGGATAGAGGATCCTTTTCCCATTTGGTACGGCCTCAAAGGAGGACACCATCAGGCCCAGCATCTGCATAAAGGACCTGAGAGACACCAGGTCGCAAGCCAGCAGCGACCGAATCGCTTCCCATAACTTCTAACTTCACAGGAGGTAGAACTACTTTTGCCGAAGCTGAATCTAGGATCATCCCTAGATACTCCAGTCTGGTTGTTGGAACCAGGGCAGATTTCTGAAGGTTGAGATTCCAACCAACTGCTTCAGAGTGACTGGTGAACTCCAAATCCTGTTCCAATGTCACAGATGAGTCCGCTTGGAGAAGATCGTCCAGGTACCCCAGAATCGCTATTGACTATGCTATGACGTAGCAGAGCCAAGATAGGGGCTAACACCTTGGTAAAGACCCTGGGAGCAGAGGAGAGACCAAACGACAACACCACACATTGAAAATGGTCCTTGCCCACCGCGAAGCGGAGGAATCGTTGATGACCCTGGCAAATAGGGACATGGAGATAGGCATCCTTGATATCGATCAAGGCCAGCAGGTCCGTCTGATGCAAGAATGCCACCACTAACCACAATTTGCCCTCCTTCCGTGGAACGGTAACCCGGTTCGAATAGAACCCTCAAAAGCGTTCCTGGTGAGGAATTGGTACCTGGGACCTTCCCCTCCTACCCTGACAAAGGTCAGGGTAGGAGGGGAAGGTCCCCGGTGACCCCCCATAGTGGAGGAGGGTGGTAGGAGGTATGGGTACCCGAGAGTCCTACTCACCTAGGGGAGCCAACGTCCGCCCCAGGCCCACTAACCAGACGGGAGGACTGTACTTACCGGACAACGATGCTGAGGGTGGGTGTCAATCCTGAAAAACTGCCTCTGCACCGCAGTGAGGGCACTGTAGGCCAAGAGGCACACTGCGACACTGGCAGGCAAGGTGTGTGTGTCCCAGTGGGGTGTTTCACCCGCAGGCCAGTCCCCATCCGTGGGACTATAGTCACTATGGAGACCCAGCGCGAAGCTACGGTCAAGCAAGCAATCGCTGGCACAAACTGGGAGACCGTAAGGCTCTCATATAGCCAGTCCAAAACCCAGCTGGCATTCCACAGGAACTGGAGTCAGCAGCAACAAAAAATAAAAAAGGTTCCCTTTAAGATGCTTAAAACAGAGCTAGGACAAAAGGCCCCAGCAGGGAGCTAGCTTCCCCATGGCCCCGGGAAACTAGTGACGCCTATTCACATGATTTTGCCTGTAGCTGCCACACTGCTGACGTAAATAGGCAGTGCAGCGACGGCAAGTGGTTAACCTGCAAAACTTGTCTTGACAGTGTGGTATAATGCTTTTAGCTCAAACGTAACATTAGTAAAAAGGGAAAAATTGACACCATGCAGCAGTTCCATAATCAACTGACATCTGCACAGTCAACTAGCATTTCAGGAAGCTTTGCCACATGTGGTCGCTGTTCGAACCATGTGTTAGAAAAACCCTTGTTCAGTAAAACATTGAACTGTGTTCTAGTCTGTATGTAAATAAAATAGCAGTAAAAAAAAAAAAAAAAAAAAAAAAAAACCAAAGTAATCTCATGGAACTGCAACTTTTATACTCACCATCTTATTTCCTCCTCTGATGAAAATTGTGACAGCTCTTGAATTTTTACATTGTTCTATTACAAGCATTCTATCTTTTGTTGTTCCAAAGGAGATTTCTTTAACTATACCAGCAAATCCAAGCTTCTCAGCTGTTAATTCACAGAATCGTGGAACAATACGACCTCCAGTGGCAATCGCTATTAACTGAAAGGAAACACATCAAAAATAACAAATTGTTCTTTTCCAAATTCAGTGCTGAATTTAGGTATAGATTACACCCCTTACCTCGATTTCAGGCCCACCAACCCAACGAACTGCAGGTAGCTCATTTTGTAACAGTAAATGGTTTGCTTCATCATCAAAACCCCACTGACATATGGCTAGATTTGCACCAGTGTCTTTTATCTACATGCAAAAAGGTGGAGTGGAAAAAAGAAAAAAAAAAAGAAAGTTTTATTATAAAAATGTTTTGAATGCAAAACGTCAGGCAAATACACATGGGAAATACAAATAGGTTTCCCGTTTACATGGTTATCAAATTATTGTAAGTTTTTACACTGCTGTACAGGATAGACAGCACCAAATATGCATAGGCAAAATTACCAAAGGGCTTTAATGTTGTAACCTTACATGTTTGCAACACTGCACAGACATTGAAGCATAAGCATTAGACACTAAGGGATCATGCACAGCAGCTAAAAAATAAAAAAAAAAAAAAAAAAAAAAAAACCGGATTTTTGTATTTCTCCCAAAGTCCTTTTCTCCCAAAGTCCTTTTCTCCCAAAGTCCTTTTCTCCCAAAGTCCTTTTCTCCCAAAGTCCTTTTCTCCCAAAGTCCTTTTCTCCCAAAGTCCTTTTCTCCCAAAGTCCTTTTCTCCCAAAGTCCTTTTCTCCCAAAGTCCTTTTCTCCCAAAGTCCTTTTCTCCCAAAGTCCTTTTCTCCCAAAGTCCTTTTCTCCCAAAGTCCTTTTCTCCCAAACAGTGTTAATTTTGGCAGCAAATTTTAATTTAGTTTTAGTCCCATTTTAGTCTTCTACAAGTGTTTTAGTCTTATTTAGTCGACTAAAACTCCAGTACATTTTAGTCGACTAAAACATCTTACATTTTAGTCGACAAAAAATCATTTAGTCATCTAAATGGTCATGGTCAGGTCAGAGAGGGGGCCTGTAATGCTGCTGCCTGCAATCAGTGCACACCGTGCTGCTCAGAGTGCTGGATGGGGGTCTCAGGTTTAAGAGTGGTCTCTGGTCTGACTCTGAACTGAAGTTGTTGAACAGCATGGGCCGAAAATAAGGGAAAAGTAATTGTGGGGGTTTGCTATAGGTCACCCAACCAAAGGGAGGAGGTAGAGCTGGAATTTATATCACCGTTGGGTAAAGTGGCAAAACTGGGATCAGTCATCATATTGGGGGACTTCAATTATCTCGACATTGACTGGGAATAGGGGACTACACACTCACAGAAGGCCCGTCTATGGAAACCTTACAGGACAACTACATATCACAGTTGGTGGATTCTCCTACTAGAGAAATTGCAGTCCTGGATCTATTGATCACTAATGACCCAGACCTAATCTCGGAGGTAGGAGTCCAGGACAGCCTGGGCTCTAGCGATCACAGGATGATCACATTTAGCATAAATATAACCAGGCAAGTGGGGAACACAAGAACCCTAAACTTCAGAAGGGCATACTTTCCAAAATTGTGCTCAATGAAGGAAAGGGTAAACTGGGACCAAACCCTGGGAACACTGACCATGGAGGAAAAATGGGAATGCTTTAGGAACATACTAAACAAATGCATCTTGCAGTGCATTCCTATGGGAAATAAATTTAGAAGAGACAAAGCCAAACCTGGCTGGCTAAACCGCAATGTTAAAAAAACATATTCGGGGAAATAAAATGGCCTTCAAGAAATATAAAATCAGAGGGCACAGTATCGGCTTTCAAGCAATATGAGGCGGCAAATAAGAAAAGTAAATACGAAATCAAAACGGCTAAAATCAACATTGAGAGACAAATAGGGGAGGATAGTAAAAAGAATCCAAAGAAATTCTTTAAATATATCAACAGCAAAAAAGCTAGGGCAGAGCATATTGCACACATAATTAACACTGATGGGAGGATGGTTACAGAGGACACTGAAAAAGCAACCGCGCTCAATGCTTTTTTCTCGTCAGTCTTTACACAGGAAAAGGACCACTACTATATGGTTAGTAGGGATACACAGGACTTGTCGCTATGGCTAACAGAGGGTGAAATCAGGGAAAGGCTGGATAAAATTAAATAAATCACCAGGACAAGATGGCATACATCCGAGAGTACTCAAAGAACTTAGTAAGATTATATCTATTATTATATCACTGTTCCTGGTCTTTGCTGACAGTTTGACAGGAATTGTACCAGGGGATTGGAGGAAAGCTAACGTGATAAAGATATTCAAAAAAGGGCAGAGGCATGTCCTGGGAAATTATAGGCCTGTCAGTCTGACATCGATAGTATGTAAACTTCTGGAGGGGATAAGGGACTACATTGTTGAGTTTGCTAAAGACAACAACATCAGCAGTAATCAGCATGGGTTTACAAATGGGCGTACTTGTCAAACCAATCTCTAACATTCTACGAGGTGGTAAGCTGTGAGCTAGATAGGGGGAGACCAGTGGATGTGGTGTACCTGGATTTTGCTAAGGCGTTTGATACAGTTCCCCATAAGCGCTTAAATTTATAAAATCAGGTCTGCAGGCATCGACCGCAGGGTTTGCTCTTGGATACAGAACTGGCTAAAAGGGCGTGTCCAAAGGGTGGTAATAAACAGCGCATACTCAGACTGGTCTGAGGTGGTAAGCGCGGTCCCCCAAGGCTCAGTCCTGGGACCAACCTTGTTCAATATATTCATAAACAGCATTGAGGATGGGATCAGTATATCTATATCAGTTTTTGCAGATGACACAAAATTGGGCAGGGCAATAACTGCACAGCATGAAGCAGATATCCTACAGAATGACCTGGACAAAATAACAGTGGGCAACGACATGGCAAATGAGGTTTAACGTGGAGAAGTGTAAGGTTTTGTACTTGGGGACTAAAAACAAAAGCACAATACACTTTAGGGTGGGAACCCTTGGGGGAATCAAAAATGGAGAAAGATCTGGGAGTCTTGGTAGAGGATAGACTAGGCAATAGCATGCAATGACAAGCGGCAGCTGCCAAAACCAGCAGAATATTAGCATGCATAAAGAAAGGGATGTATTCCAGAGATAAAAATAGAATCCTTCCACTTTATAAAACTCTGGTCCGACCACATCTGGAGTATTCTATCCAGTTCTGGTTGCCAGTCCTTAGGAGGGATGTGTTGGAGCTGGAGAGAGTCCAGAGAATGGCAACTAACTAATTAGGGGATTGGAGGACCTTAATTATGAAGAGCGTCTGCAATCGCTTGATTTATTCTCCCTGGAGAAGAGACGCCTGAGAGGGGACATGATAGCAATTTATAAATATCTCAATGGTGATCTCGGCATAGAAAAAAAAGCTATTCAGTCGAAGGGATTGCATGAGGACTCGAGGGCATACAATGCGTAATAATTTAATTAGCGCAGGGATGGGGTCCTGCTACTTTCACACGTGTGTGTGTAATATATTAATATATATATATATATATATATATATATATATATATATATATATATATATATATATATATATATATATATATATATATATATATATATATATATATATACACACACATACACACACCCACATACATACACACATACATATACCCCCCTATACAGAAGTTCAGATGCCATGCCTGCCTCCGAAGACGCCCAAAAAATGCCCAATAAACGCCTGAAACAAAAACGCCCAGGTGTGAAAGGAGCGGACCCCCATCCCTGCGCTAATAAAAATTCTAAGAAAAATTATCTTTTTTTCTGGTTCTGGACATGCTACAGAGCTGAAACGTCACAGGTACACTTTTAGACCCCCCCCAGACACTAAATCCAAAGAAATCTCTTTTTTTCAATAATTGGCTCTATCAAAAACAACAATTTTTAAGAACTTTTTTTTGTGTCATTATTAGTCCCTGGGGCATGACCCAGAACCCTAGGCACTTTTTAGGGGCATTTATTGGGTTTTAGGGCTTCAAAATGGTGTTTTTTGATTACTGAAGTTCAGGTCCCATTGATTTCAATGGGGTTCTGGAATCCGGACCCGAACTTTCGGGAAGTTCGGGTGTTCTGGTCACGCCGAACTTTTCAAAAGTTCAATCATCCCTAATTTTAAGTCATCAGAAGGAGATGGACTTCTCTGCCCCCCCCCCCCCTATTTTTGGGATAGTTAGGAGATTTTACAGGCACTCATACATACATTTTATTTGCAGACCAATGTCCTGCATCTGCTCCTAAGGAAGTGTGTTCAGCGCACGAACCGCATCAAGCTTTTATTGCTACATCTTTACACATTGATCTAATGTATGATATGGTGCACCAATTGGAATTTTATATTGCTTTTTATCTGATGTCATGCAATTTTAGTAGCTCTTATTAACCAACTTTCTTTATTTCTGTAATACGGCGTATTTATTTTTGTCTGTCATTATTCAACAACTTATTGGTATTGTATTACATCTGTTTATCAGCTGTGTTTCACTTGCCTCATTTAAAGTCCCAAACCTCCTCTGCTTATCCTCTTATCAGTGCGAGGAAAGGAATGCCAATAACCGGTTTGCGTTTACATTGTGATCAGCGGTTATTGGACACAGCTAATCACATGGTAAAAAACTGCTGTTACTGGCCCTTTACCCCGATCTATCAGCTGTGGCCTGCGATCAGGGAAGGACTTCTAGAGACGCCCTCCGGCAATTCAAGTCCACACTGTAGCAGTCTTAAGGCTATAGCACAGGTGGGAAGAGGTTAAAGAAGACCTCCAGCTTATCCTCCCCAAAACTGATGCATTGTGCTTGTAAATGAATCACAACCCCAGTGTCCATTTGTGTGTAACTGTATAGAGCAGGTGCCTGTGAGGTCAGTCCTCCTCCTGGCTGAATTTCAACTGTTCTCTGACTTCCTGTTTCTTTCCTATTCCAGTCCGGATACTACATGTCGGGCTATGGTAGTCACTTGCACTAGTTCTGGGAGTTGATGTGGGTGGGTCTTAAGGATACTGTGGGTGTTTCTGGGCCTTCATGTGGGTGGTGAAATGTGCACAATTGCTATACCTCCCTCCTGTGCTATTCCTGTCTTGCAGCATACCAAAGAATAATGGCTTATTGCAAGACTACAGGGGAAAGGCTATGGGAAATTATGAAGCCGTTCCCTTCAGATGTAAGTGAACCACTTTACAGAGAGCAGGGCTCTAGGATGATGGAATCTGAGGGGTGGGACTCTCCCTGCTCACACTGGTTGGCATATTTACCTGGGCAGGATTACTTTTTTTTTGCACTTATACATTTTTTATTAAGGGTTTGAGATAAGTCTGTACAACAAAAAGTATACATTATAATCATGTAATTTAACAATGTAGGAAAAACAGAATTTTTGTAAAATCTTACCTGTAAAATTCCTTTCTCTGAGTCCTCCGACAGTCGCAGCCTCCTCTAAGTCCTCACTGATGGGTATTGTCTTCCTATCCATAGGAATAGCTAGGCATATAGACTTAGTCCAAAGACAAAAGGCATTAGCATATACACACCCACGGGGGCTGTCCCATCCGGTCAATACCCCCCCTGCATCACCACTCCCAACTCAGTTTGGTAGCATAGCAGTAGGTAATAAGAACCCCAAAAGAGGGGCGGGGGGCGGCGACTGTCGGAGGACTCAGAGAAAGGAATTTTACAGGTACGATTTTACAAAAATTCAGTTTTCTCTTACGTCCTCCGACAGTCACCGCCTCCTCTAAGTCCTCACTGATGGGATGTCCCAAAGCAGTATAGACATGAGGGGTGGGAGACGCAACCGTAGAAAAGGCAACGCAGTACCCACATCAGAGAAAGGAATCTTATATGCACCGTAAGAGAACCAACTGGGCAACAGAAAAAAAAACAATGCTCAACAGGAGCAACAGCCCAGGAAAGCAAATGCCAACAGACAGGGACTCCGAGAAAAAAAATCAAGGGTCCATCATGGCACAGCCGCACTGAGAACTTTGCGGCCAAAAGAAGCATCAGCTGATGCCAGAACGTCTACTTTGTAGAACTTGGAAAAGGCGTGCACCGACGACCAAGTCACCGCCTTGCACACCTGGGCCACCGAGGCCCGATGCCAATAGGCCCAAGTTGCACTCAAAGACCTGGTAGAGTGCGCCTTAACAGGGAAGGGCGGAACCCGTTCCTTCAAGGCGTAAGCCTGCTCAATGGTCTGTCTGATCCATTTGGCAATAGTTGCTGCGGACGCAGCCATGCCCTTCCAAGGTCCCTTAGGAAGGACAAAGAGGGAATCCGTCTTCCGAAAGGATTTCGTAGACGACAGGTAAACCCTGATCGCCCTGACAACATCTAAGGAATGCAAAGCAATCTCCTTTGGATGCTTAGGCTTCGTACAAAGCGAAGGCAGAACAATGTCCTCATTAAGGTGAAATTCAGAGATCACCTTGGGAAGAAAGGATGGGGGTGGCCGCAAAACCACCTTATCCTCGTGAATGATCAAGTAAAGGGAGCGGCAAGACAACGCCGCCAGCTCCGACACCCTGCGAGCCGAAGTGATCGCCACTAAAAAGGCAACCTTCTTAGACAGCAGAGGCAACGATATCTCCCTGATGTTTTCAAAGGGAGCACGCTGTAATGCAGACAGGACCAAGTTTAAGTCCCATGGAGGTAAAGGCTCCTTCCTGGGAGGAGCCAGATGTCGCACACCTAGAATGAAGGTGCGCACCAAAGAACGAGACGCCAAAGGGCGTCGGAAAAGAACAGCCAGTGCAGACACTTGGCCCTTTATCGTGGCCAGCGCCAGGCGCTGATCCACTCCAGACTGGGAGGAAAGCCAAAATTCTCAACACCGAGTAAGAACGAGGGGAGAACCCCCTGGACTCACACCAGGCGAAATAGGCTTTCCAGGTACGGTAATAAATTCTTACCAGAGGAGGATTTCCTAGCCTTGATCAGGGTAGGAATAACCTCAGGAGATAGAACCTTGTCCTTCAAGACCTGGGTCTCAACAGCCAGGCCGTTAAAGCCAGCGACTGTGAAGCAGGATGGAAGATCGGACCTTGAGACAGGAGATCTTCCCGCAGAGGCAGACGCCACTGCCAGGTGAACAACGTCGGCGTACCAAGACCGGCGAGGCCAGTGCGGCGCCACCAGAATCACCATGTGCGGTTCAGAGACCAATCTGCGAAGGAACCGGGATAGTAATTGAATCGGAGGAAAGGCGTACATCAGACGACACTGATGCCAAGGGGTCACCAACGCATCCGAGGCATCCGCCAACGGATCGCACGTTCTTGCCACGAACCTTCCCACCTTTCGATTTAGCCGGGATGCGAACAGATCCACGTCTGGGGATCCCCACTTCGCACACAGCATCTGAAAGACCTCCGGGTGTAGGGACCATTCCCCCTGGTCCAGGGTCTGGCGGCTCAGATAGTCTGCCTGCCAATTCTCCACACCCGGAATGTGAACTGCCGAAATCGCCGGGACAGGAGTCTCGGCCCAAGACAGAATGTCGGCCACCTCCCGGGCTGCTCGAGCACTCTTGGTGCCCCCCTGGTGGTTGATGTAAGCCACCGCGGTAGCATTGTCCGTCTGTACGTGAACAGGCAGGCCCCGGAGACGGTCCGACCACTGGAAGAGACAGTTTTATCGCTCGTAGTTCCAGCACATTTATTGGGAGGGAGGATTCCTCCTCCGACCAAGAGCCCTGGGCAGACAGGTTGCCCAGGACTCCACCCAGCCCGACAGGCTGGCATCCGTGGTAACCACTGTCCACACCAACGGGCAGAAGGACTTGCCTTCTGCCACCGACGGGGACTGGATCCACCACAGAAGAGCCAATCTGGTCCGGCGACTAAAGGAGACATCCAGATCCAAGGACTGAGGAAGTCTGTCCCACCTGGCCAGGATCTCCGTCTGGAGAGCCCGCGTGTGGAACTGGGCAAAGGGAATGGCCTCGAAGGCCGACACCATCAACCCTAGGACCCGCATGCAGGTCCTGAGTGACGAGGACGGATTGTCCCTGAGGGACCGGATTTCGTCCCGCAAAGTCCGGAACTTGTCCTCCGGCAAGAATACCCTTGCCTGAGCAGAGTCCAGAACCATTCCCAGATAGGGAAGTCGAAGCGATGGAGACAACGCTGATTTTTGAGCGTTGATGGTCCACCCGAACTCCTGGAGCGTCTGTACCGTGATGGACAGATCGCGCACAAGGTCCTGACTGGCACGCGATCTCAGAAGCAGATCATCCAGGTACCCCAGGACCGCAATGCCCTGGGCCCGCAGCAGGCCCAGAACCGGTGCCAACACCTTGGTAAACACCCTGGGTGCTGAAGCGAGACCGAACGGTAATGCCACAAACTGGTAGTGGTCCTCTGTGATAGCAAACCGAAGGTACCGCTGATGACCCTCGAAAATGGGGATGTGCAGGTACGCATCCTTCAGATCTATCGAAGCCAGGAATTCTCCCGGACACAAGGAGGCCACTACCAAAACGGATAGACTCCATTCGAAACTTCCGAACACGCACGAGGCGGTTCAGTGCTTTCAGGTCCAGAATAGGACGCACCTTGCCCTCCTTCCTGGGGACAGTGAACAGATTCGAATAAAACCCCCCAAAACCTGTCCCGATGAGGCACCGGGACAATCACCCCCTGAGCAAGCAGGTCCTGCACCGCTTGATGAAAGTCCTGCAGACGCCCCAGAAGCAGATGGAGATTGGAGGGGAAGAATCTGTCCGCCGGCCTGGAAAGGAATTCGATCTTGTAACTTGATCGAACAATTTCCTGGACCCACCTGCCTGAAATCCGGAGCAGCCAAGGCTGACGGAAACCGTGCAAACGTCCCCCACCCCTGAAACGGGTGAGGGCGCCCCTTCAGGCAGAGGCGGAATGTCCCGCCGAGCCGGCATTGCTGGTCTTCTGCTTACCCGCCCAGGGTTTCTTCTGGTTGCCCTGGGCCTTGAAGGGCTTGCCCTTGGATTGGTTCCGAAAGGCACGAAAGGACCCCTGATTTGATCTAGGCGCAGAACCCCGCTTGCCTCGTAAAGACTTGTTTTTCAGGTTCTGGGGGGAGCATAGTGCTCTTACCCCCCGTGATGCCTTTTACCAGGGTATCCAACGCCTCGCCAAAAAGGCGAGAGCCAGCATAGGGAAAATCAGCCACTGTTTACCGTGAGGACTGGTCTTTAGCCATATCAGTCGCCGGTTAAGTACCGCGACACTCGAGAGGCGAGCCACCAAAGGGGCCTCATTTAAGGCTGCATCACATAAATACATGACTCCCTGGTGGATCTGGTCCACCATGTCCAGTCGCGCAGGCGGCACGTCATCCGACACAAGGTAGCTTCTGAGCACCTTAATCCAATCAGCCACCGCCTGAGCCACCATAACGGATGCGAAAACGGGTTTGAGCAGCGAACCCGCCACCGTATAGGAATGGCGGGCCAGCGACTCCAACCATCGGTCTGTGGGATCCCGGAAAACCGGGGTATCCTCAGTAGGAACCAAGGTAGCCTTGTTCAGTACGGCCACAGTGTGATCTACCTGTGGAGGCACACACCATCGTGATACCGTAGCGAAAGGATAAAGCAATTTGAACCGACTAGGTACCAGGAATGGACGTTTTAACGTGTGCCACATTTCATTAACCGTGTAATGAAATTCTGCTGGGCAGGGAAAAACCTGCACAGACTTGCGGGTCCTGTGCGTCCCAAACGAGGACACAACGCCCGGAGGACTGGGCTCATCCTCCAAATTTAGGGTATCCTTAACCGAAATAATCAACTCATCCCATGGTCACCCGTTCTTCAGGTGACCCTGGGGAGGATGTATCAACACCCTCCACCTCAGCCTCCCCCTCAGACCCTGGGGGGTCTAAGGATGAGCGGGACCCTGAAAAGGGCACGCTCGCAGCAGCAGCCATATCCCCATCTGAATCAGAAGAGAGAGACAGCCTGGGCCGTTTTCTCGCAGCCCGTTGAGACATCAGCATTTCCATATTTGCCACTAAAGTCGCAACTACAGCAGCCAGATCAGGTCGCAGCGGGGCCACAGGGGGAACTGGCCCCCCCCCCACTAAAGCTGGAGGAAACTTGCTTTCCTGAGAATCCATGGCTCAAGTTATTAAAAAACTACAGTGCAAAAAAGTAGTGTACTGTCCCTTTAAATAGCGCTGCGGAGTGCGCAGCCCACCGCTACTGTCACAGCTATGAAAACCCCCAAAAAAGGAGAAAGAAACTGAGCCAGAAGCAGTATGCAGAAGAAGACAGAGATAAACTGTAGAGCCCGCAGATCGTTGCTACCTGTGTCCTTGCTGCCCGAGAGGAAAAGGAAATGCTGCTGGAGGGGGCTGGTTATAAGCCAGACCCCAGGGAAAATGGCTGCCCCATAGGGATGCATAGGAGGCTACGCCAAGATGGCCGCCGACATGCGGCCGAACCGATCGTTCTACCGCCCACAAAATGGCGGCGGATGGCGCCAAAATGACCTGTATACTCGCCCCAGAGGGGCCATACACGTGTGCATAGTAAAAAACATGGCAGACCGCGCGAAATAACCCCCGCAACGGCCGCCGCACCACACACAAGTCTGTACCCCCAAACATGCACCTAAAGGTGACACAGGGACAGGGACCCCCGGCAAACATACAGATCTGCACAAAGCGAACCCCACAGGGATCGCACAGGGAGTCACACAGGCAGACATGGGGACACACAGCAACACAGACTGCCACCCCAGGCAGAAGGCCCCACACAGAAAGTACTTACTTGTACCCGATGGCGTGGGGAGCCTCCATGCACGGATAAACCTCTGTCCTCATCTGACAGGGAGTGCCGTGAGCCAGGGACATGACACTGCAGCACCGCAGACAAGTCCTGTGAGGTAGCCACCTCACGGCTGCATCCCTGCAGCGAACAGGGATGGGTCGTTCTTAATGCCAGGGCGAACCATAGCTGAACGCTCGATGGCGGGCTGGGGGTCCATCTGACCCTCTCTGCCCTGGAGAACCAGGGCGGCCAGTCCGAATCCCAGCACCGCATGATCCATCTTCATCCGAAGAATAAACTAACACTAAGCTGACAAAATAAAGCTAGTAAAATGAGAGAAAAAAAACTGACATTGTTAACAGAAATCAAATAAAAGATTTAGGAAGGCTGAGACTGAAGCCCCAGCACAAGGTAGCCTGACTTTTCCTGACGCTAGGCAAATTAAAACTGAGTTGGGAGTGGTGATGCAGGGGGGGTATTGACCGGATGGGACAGCCCCCGTGGGTGTGTATATGCTAATGCCTTTTGTCTTTGGACTAAATCTATATGCCTAGCTATTCCTACGGATAGGAAGACAATACCCATCAGTGAGGACTTAGAGGAGGCGGCGACTGTCGGAGGACGTAAGAGAAAAGTAGGGTTCTTACATCATTTTGAATACAAATATATAACAATCACAATCTCTTATCCCAATTTATCTGCAGTACCCTACTTCTATTCCTATACAGCCAACTTGTCTTCATGATAAAGCTACACATAGTACAGTCTCTTCCCACCTCAATTTTCCTTTTTTATACCTAAACAACCCTCAAAACCCCCCCCCCCCCCCAAAAAAAAACAAAGGGGAAAGGGAGAAAAAAGAAAAAGGGGGGGGGGAAGAGAAGGATATTGATCCCTTCCATTTCCTGGCAGGCAAAGGTTACCTCTACCCAAAGAAATACTCAACGCTTACATCATACTTCCATTCAATTTTTCATTTTCAATCTAGTAGTGCTATACCTTCTCTCGATAAGATAAATCGATTCCATGCTCCCCACTTCTCTATATATTTTTCCCTCTTATGTTGAGCTGTCATTACTAAATCCTCCATTTTGTTTATTTCCTCTATTTTCCTAAACCAACCTGCTATTGTTGGAGAGGTTTGTTTTTTCCAGTTAAGGGGTATACAAAGTCTGGCCGCATTTGCAAGATGACATATTACCGATTCTCTATATTTCCTCATTGAGGAGTTATTTAGTTGTAGAAGAAAAAAAAGCCGGATCTTCCAGAATCTCCACTTCTGTAAACGTTTGCAGGATCACTCTAACCTTTTTCCAAAAGTCTGTCAATTTGGGGTAAGACCAAAAAATATGGATTAACGTGCCCTCTTCTACCGAGCAGCACCAGCATAGATCCGAGTTATTAATCAAGATTTTGTGTAATTTATATGGAGTGTAATACCACCTTGTCAATATTTTAAAATTTGTATCTTGATATTTAGTACATATAGAGGATTTATGGACAAGGTTGATCATACTCTGACGCTGCTCCAGTGAGAAGGCACAAGACAACTCACTCTCCCATTTGTCAAAATAAGATAAGATAATTGATATTGCCTTTCAGGTTTATTTATCAGATCATATATTTTGGATATCACGTGATAAATATTTCCTGTATCTGAGCAGTATCTTTTAAAGGTTGTCAATTGACGGTTATAATTCTGAGGGTTAGGGATTGAGCGAAGAAAATGTGATAATTGAAGTGCGTTCCAGAAGGGAAGTCTAAAAACATCCATCTCATTCATTAATGTCTCCAGAGAAGGCCATTTATCTTCCCTTAAGAAATGTACGGATTGGAAATGACCTGTCATACTGAGAGATCTAAAAGATTGTGCCTCCGTGCCTATGGGAAATTTTGGGTTCCCCAAAAAATGGATTTTTGTAAAATCTTACCGTAAAATCCTTTTCTCTTAGCTCATCGACAGACGTAGTCCTCGGTGATACACCACCTTCGGGTTATGTTACCTCCGCAGGAGCAGGACTAGACAGGAAATTAAAAAGCTCTGGCCACACCCTAGGGGCAGTCCCAGAGGGTATATCCTCTCTCTCTCTGCCTCAGCAAATCAGTTATGTGAAAAAGCAGTGCTTAGAGAATTTAACCCAACCCAACTCCAAAACAGAGGGGCGGGGACTACGTCTGTCGATGAGCTAAGAGAAAAGGATTTTACGGTAAGATTTTACAAAAATCCATTTTTCTCTAGCGCTCATCGACAGACGTAGTCCTCGGTGATACACCACCTTCGGGACGTCCCAGAGCAGTATCACAACTGAGGGGTGGGAAAATGGAAATCAAATCCCAATCTAGAAGGCCCAACCGGTGCCAACTAGAAGTTTACAATGCTCATCCTTAATGATGAGACTCAACAAAAAAATTTTCAAACAGAAAAAAACCCTCGAGGTAGACCACCGGTCTCCTCAAATTGCGGCCTGCAAAACCTTGCGGCCAAATGAGGCATCCGCCGATGCAGTCACATCAATTTTATAGAATTTTGTAAAGGTATGTACCGACGACCAGGTGGCCGCCTTACATACCTGGACCACTGACGCCTGATGGCGAAAGGCCCAGGAAGTACTGAGCGCTCGAGTGGAGTGCGCCCTAACAGGGAACGGAGGACTCTGACCCTTAATAGAATAAGCCTGTACCACCGTTTGTCTAATCCATTTGGCAATGGTCGCGGCAGATGCAGGCAAACCCTTTCTGGGGCCATCCGTGATCACAAAAAGTGAATCCGTCTTACGGAATGATTCCGTAGCTTTCAGGTATACCCTGATTGCCCGAACCACATCTAAGGAATGCAACGCATGTTCCCGATGATGCTTGGGCTGAGGACACAAGGAAGGTAGTACAATATCTTCATTCAGATGAAAAAATCTGAAACCACCTTGGGAAGAAAAGATGGTTTAGGATGAAGTACTACCTTATCCCTATGAATCACTAGGTATGGTGACTGGCATGATAATGCAGCCAGTTCTGACACCCTGCGAGCAGAAGTAATAGCCACCAAGAAGGCCACCTTCTGGGATAAAGTAAGCAAGGGAATCTCCCTGATGTTTTCAAAGGGAGGTTTCTGTAGAACCGACAAAACCAAATTAAGATCCCAGGGCGGTAAGGGCGCGCGGACTGGAGGAGCCAGGTGCCGCACCCCCTGGATGAAATTCCGCACCAAGGATTTGGTAGCTAAAGGCTTCTGAAAGAAGATTGCTAATGCTGAAACTTGACCCTTGATGGTGCTCAAGGCTAGCTTCTGCTCAACCCCTTGTTGCAAAAAGGCCAATATTCGAGTTACCGAATAGGTACGTGGAGGAAATCCTAAAGATTCGCACCACGCAATATAAGTCTTCCATGTGTGATAATAGACTTTGCTGGAAGTCGCTTTCCTTGCTTTAATAAGGGTAGGAATGACTGAAGCTGACAAACCTCTGTCCTTCAGTACTTGGGTCTCAATGGCCAGGCCATTAAACCCAGCGACTGTAAAGCATGATGGTAATTTGGTCCTAGAGACCACAGACACTCCCTGAGACGAAGTTCCCACGGAACGTCTACGACTAACATGTCCAAGTCGGCCAGGCCGGCTAGAGGAGGCCAGCCTAGAATTTCTAGGACCACTGGCGCTGACTGGATCTGAACCAGGCGTCCCTAGAGGTATCTGGCCCCGACCATCCGAGAAAGTCTGGTCGTTTTCTGTTCCCACACATTTATCAGATACCTGATAGTTATCAGGAAAGGTGATCTTTTCTGGTTGCACCTCAGGGACCGAAGTCACCCGACTAGAGGCTACTTGGCCTATCTGGTCAACCAGATCCGATTCCTGTGAGGTATCGGGACTAATCTTAGGAAAAGGTAAAGGAAAAGATCTATTCAGGGAACGGTAATTACCGCTTCCTGTAGTACTTAAATGTTGGAAGGGAAGAATCGCACCGGTAGTAGTGGTTGATGCTCGATCTAATGTCCTGAATACCGGTGAAAACGTCCCCCCACCCTGAAACCGGGTGGGGGCGCACCTTCAGGCTGTGTACTCCTTTGCTTCGGGTTTGGCTGGGTTGGTCCTTTGCTTGTCCGACCAGCCCTTCTTGAACCCTCCTGGAGGAGTCTTGCCTTTCCCGCTAGTACCAGCCAGGCGCCCTTTATGGGCGGTAAAGAAAGGTCCTCGCTTGTTGCGAGGTCCCTTAGCTTTAGCAGCCTGTGGCAAAAAAGTGCTCTTGCCCCCAGTGGCATCCTTAATGATTTCATCTAGGTTGGCCCCAAATAGACGATTCCCCTGAAAGGGGAGATTTGTCAAGGTCTTCTTGGAACCTAGGTCAGCTGACCAGCATTTTAACCACAGCACACGTCTGAGGATCACCGCTGTCTTAGATGCATGCCCTAATAAGGGAGTAGTGTCCAAGGCTGCGTCACAGATAAACTGTAGCCCTTGTATAATCTGTTCCATCAAATCAGATGTCTCCTGGGGAATATCTTTTCCCCTAAGATCTTGGCGTACCATCTTCGCCCATTCCGTAAGTGTCTGGGAAACTAGACCAATAACAATTACTGGTCTAAATGCTGACCCTATCAGAGAGAAGATGGTGCGGGACTCTGCTTCCATCTTTCGATCCACCGGATCCTTAAAGGACGAAGCGTCCTCCACTGGAATAACCGTGGCTTTATTCAGCCTGGCAATAGGCGGATCCACGACTGGTGGTACCGTCCATTTCTTAATGATGGATTCCTCAAACGGATAGCGTCTAGCAATACGCTTGGAAATAGTAAAGGTACGTTTAGAATGCTCCCATTCTCCTTTAATCTGATTACCGAAACATTTAGGTACAGGAAAAGCCTTCATCGTCTTGATGGGCTTATTAGTACCAAAAGGAATCTCTGTTTCAGTTGCCTCTGCTGGTAAAGCCTCAAGTTTTAAGGTTTCCTGCACTGCCACAACTAGTGCGTCCACCAATGCTTCTTCCTGAATAATAGCAGGAGAAGAAGCGTCCTCCTCACTGTCTGAGGGGGCTTTACCTGGGATAACAGCCCTTGCAGAGGAACCTGCAACTGCCGTGACCACCTCTGAATCTGAGTCAGAGGTGTCAGATGGTATAGGGGTAGGCGGGGGTCGCTTCCTTGACCCCCGTCCCTGACAGGCCGCCTCCACCCGAGCCACCATAGACTCCAAAATTGCTGTAAAAGACTCTATACTCTGTGCACCGGCGGGTCCCGTGGCCCCCTCGAGGGAAACAGGTGGGGAAATATGTGTGGCAGGGTCCATGATAACTCCAGTTACTTCCTGGATAATATAATTCAAAAATAAAACTTTTTTTTTTTTTTTTTTTTTTCGACCCCCAGCGCCACAAAAAGCCCCTTAGTGTTACCTGCTAGGGATCCCTATCGATCGAGAGAGAGAGATAGACCCCCAGGCTCACCACTTGATGCTCAGAGTTTAACTGCAACAGGTTACAGCGCTGTCTTAACAAACAGGAAGTCTTTTGGCTGGCTGCCCAGGAAGAAAGGAGGCGGCTCCGCCCCTCTGTACGCCTTTCGGCGCTTCCCCCAAGCTCCACGAGGTGTTTGGATCACCTCAAACATGGCCACCCCCATGCTGGAGACACGAGGCTCCGCCAAAATGGCGGCTCGTGCGATCCAGCAAAAAAAATGGCGGCGGCCCGTACTGAATAGCGGTGTGCTGCAGGGCACACAACACTCTCACTGCATGGGGATATGCGTGGTTGGCGGTACCGGCCCTGGCGGACCGCATGGCCGTTCGGGAGGCCTGCTAATAGCTGGAGATCTGATTAGGAAGGCAGTCTACATGTCCGTGGCTTCTGACTGGTAGGTAGCTTATTCTTAACCCATAAGATTCCCAGAATGCCACAGATTACATCTTTAAGACATGTATACAATTAGATTGTTAGCTCCCAAACCAAGCCTCCTGGCTTTTTTGCACACATAAAATCACACTCAAAATAGGAGGATCTGTGTCATGTTGTAGGATAGAAAGGGACTCTATCTTACCATACAGAGAGGGGCCCGCGTTCACCACAACACCCGTCAGGGGGAAAGGGGGAACATACTACTCACCATACCGGAACCAGGCGGGCACCAACTCCTGACAGTACCCCTCTCCACCGGGGCGGGAGGGCCGTCGACCGATACGGACGCCGTGACTCATGGTCTTTGGCGTTTCGGCGAGACATTTAACTCGCGTGGACAGTCCTTTAATGGGACTTTGTCGCGGCCGACCCAGCGCGGAGCTATGGCCTGCACGCGCTCGTAGGCTGAACTGGGGTGACCACCGGATCTCAACATCCAGCCCGTCGCCCAGTTCAGCTTTCTTGCTTGAAGATCTCACAGGAACACTGGAGAAGAAAGCTGTCTAAAAAAAAATCCTTTAAGAAAAATTTCTTGCCAGGACCTAAGATCCCAGCAAGGTGTCTAGGTCCTTACTCCTAACTAGACAGAAAATAACTGATTTGCTGAGGCAGAGAGAGAGAGGATATACCCTCTGGGACTGCCCCTAGGGTGTGGCCAGAGCTTTTTAATTTCCTGTCTAGTCCTGCTCCTGCGGAGGTAACATAACCCGAAGGTGGTGTATCACCGAGGACTACGTCTGTCGATGAGCGCTAGAGAAATTGGGAGTAATGGCGAATCATATGTAGATAAAGAATTCTGGAAGCATAGTTGTGAGCAAATTTGTAACATCGTACCAATTAACTGATGTGATTTCAACTCTGTTGGTAATTCATCGTAGCACCATAGTGCTCTATTAAGTGGAATAAGTGTATGTGCCTGCTCAATTTGTACACAGAGCTTAGAGTCTCCATGACGACACCAATCAATTTGTCTTCGAAGGTGTAAAGCTTGAAAATATTTATGCATATCTGGTAAAGACGCTCCTCCCGATCTTTTAGACAGCGTTAGTAACTGTCTTGAGAGACAGGGTTTCTTATTTGCCCAAACAAATTTGATAAATATTTAATTTGTTTGAAATAATAAGCTGGGACCTAAATGGGTAGGGTTTGAAAAAGGTATAAAAATCAAGGTAGTATAGTCATCTTTAGCAAATTACACCTACCAAACCATGTATGTAAACCCATGTTCCATTTCTCCAACTGAAGGTGGGTTTCGGTTAAAAGAGGGATAAAATTAAGTTAAAAAACGTAAGGATTAACCGGTATAATAGTACCTAAATATCTTAATGCCCTATTTGTCCATTTGAATTTAAAGTTCCGTTTTAAATTCTGTAAAGTTCCACTAGGCAAGTTTATTCCCATGGCTTCTGATTTGTTAAAAGTTTATCTTCAAGTTGGAGATGGTACCATACTGTTCAAATTCTCTGATAAGGTTTGGTAGTGAAATCAATGGGTTAGCGATTGAAAAAAGAAGATCTGCATAGGCAGAAATGTTATATTGTTTCTTCCCCACTGGGATGCCCTCAACACCTTCGTTTTGTCTTATTTTACATAAAAATGGTTCCAGGGAAAGAGCAAAGGGTATGGGTGATGGGGGACACCCCTGTCTCGTCCCAGTCCCATTCTTAATCAGAAAAGGTTCAGAGAGAATCCCATTAACCTTAACTTGGGCTGATGGAGCAGAGTATATGGAGGATATCGATTGTAACATAGTCTTTCCTAAGCCAATATGTTTAAGTGTAGATAGCATAAATTTCCAGTTAACTCTATCAAACTCTTTTTCTGCATCAGTTCCTAAAAAGACACATGGAAATTGGGTTTTGTCTGTGGCAGATAATAAGTTCAATGCTTTTGTAGTGTTGTTTCTCGCTTCGCTGTTTGTTATGAATCCTACTTGGTCTAAATGAATTAGGGAATGTAAATGTTGTGTCAGTCGGGTTGCTAATATCTTAGTGAAAAGTTTTAAATCTATATTGAGCAATGATATTGGCCTGTAACTCCCGCATAACATCATGTCTTTATCCTCCTTGGGTATAACTATAATGTGTGCTCTCAAAGTATCTCTACAAAATATAGTATTCGATCCTACACCATTAAACAGATTCAGTAAATATGGTCCCAGAATCGGGAAGAAAACCCTATAGTATTGGAGAGTAAAGCCACCTGGCCCTGGAGCTTTCCCAACTTCCATCACATTCAGAGCTTGTTGAATTTCTGTCAATTTTATTGGTGAATCTAATTCTTTACAGATTTCCGCTGATAATTTAGGAAGTTGAGATAATTTAAATATAGTCTTCCATCTGGGCTGCCGAAGAAAATTGATCTGGAAGGTTATATAAATCAGAATAGAAGTCTCGAAATGTCTGAGCAATTTGTTTGGGTAGTGATAGTTTTTTTCCTTTAGGAGATAAGATTTGAGGAATATATGTAGCTGCTTTGATATCTTTTACCGCTCTAGTATGGAGTCTCCCACATTTATTACCAGATTCATATACAATTTTACGGCTCCTTTGTAAGGAAGCTTTGGCCTTAACTTAAGACGATCAGTAATTTGTTTCCGCACAGAAATCATCTCTAATTCCGTGTTAACTATTTATGTTTAATCTCCATCTCATGTAGTAGAGAGAGCAACGATGCTAATTTTTTCTCTCGTTCTCCTTTAACCCTGGAACCATGTTTAATCAATACACCCCTGATTACTGTTTTGCCTGCTTCCCGTAGTATGCCTGGATCTCCTTCTGGGGACTCGTTTATTTGAAAATATTGTTGTATTTCTTCTGTTATATCTTTGAGGATCTCCGGGGTCTGTAATAAGCTCTCATTTAATCTCCAAAATCTATTTGTAAATGATAAAGTATCAGAAAGTGAATTAAGTAAAGTAATTGGGGCATGGTCGGACCAGATTATACTTCCATTTCAATTATTTGTATTGCATGTAACTGTCTGAGGAATTAAAAAATAGTCTATTCTTGTATAGCTCCCATGAACCGAGGAAAAATGTGTAGTCTTTTTCTCCGGGGTGTATTAAGCGCTATGCATCTACAAGTGGATGTTAATGCAATTCTTGCATTACACGTTTGCTTATTCGTAAAGGTACAGAAGAAGATCCTAATGAAGTGTCTATTGTAGGCATTAAAGGGACGTTTAAGTCTCCTCCCATTATCAGTTGACCTTCTCAAAAATTCAACAGGTTATCTAGAGCGCGTGTCCGAAAGGTATCTTGTTTGTAGTTTGGTGCATATACAGTTGCTAAAGTCACTCTCACCCCTCCTAATGAACCCTTTACAAAGGCCTATCATCCCTCAGGATCCAGTTGCGTTTCCTGTAGAGTCCATGGGATTCTATTGGAAATAAGTATGGAGACACCCTTCGACTTGGACTCTGTATTAGTCGAATGGTATCCCCATGGATAGTTTTTATTCCTCAGTATGGGTAGTTTACTTTCCTTAAAGTGGGTCTCTTGAATTAATGCTACGTCTATCTGAGAGCGTTTTAAATAATTTAATAACATATGTCTTTTTTCCGGAGTATTAAGGCCTCTTGAATTTAATGTCATTACTTTTATATTTGCCATATTGTCACGCCAGGAAATGGAAAGGAAGGGGAAGGGAAGAAGAGGGAAATAAAAAAAAAAAAAAAAAAAAAAAACAGAACCAATCCCACCCACCAACCCACCCAAAACTGCTAAATTAACAAACTACTTGTTATTTGTACGCACACCCTTAAACCTAAAGGCTTGTGCGTAGTCCTATGAAGGTTCGTGGTTGGGCAGGGCCTTAAAGTGAGGTCCCGGCTCTCTCCCCAACCCGAACCCCCCGGACTCTTTATACTCTAATATTTTATAATCAGCAGAAAGCCATTCTTCTATTTTTGTAAGTGAACCACTTTACAGAGAGCAGGACTCTAGGAGGATGGAATCTGAGGGGTGGGACTCTCCCTGCTCACACTGGTTGGCATATTTACCTGGGCAGGATTAAATTTGAATAGTGATCCATTCAATTCTGCCCAGCAGCAGCACAGCTAGCTTGCAGAACATGCTGTGTATGAAAGAATTTAATTCTTGAATAATGCTGTGATCTGTGAGGCGGGACTTGGGAGGTTTGGACTTTTCCTGTTGGTGCAACTGGGTGAATCAGATTGAATGCTAATTAGGATGTATTCAACCGCACCCACCATCAGAGCTGTGAAGGAAATTGTAGTCTTTCAGAGTCTGCAAATAAAGGGGAATGTTAAAGACTAGCTGCTGCAGACGTGGCTCTGGAAGGTACAGAGTATCAGCAGGATATACAGAATGTAACATGACACAAACCACATCTAAACCCAGAATATGAGGGGATCTGCAGACAAGAGAGCAACATCGTACAGCGGTATTATCTATGCTGGTATTGATCATTCCTTTCAGTTCTAGTGAAAAGAAAATTGGAGTTTAGCTTTAAGCAGACAAAAAAGCCTGGAAGCTGATTGGTTTCTATGCAGAGCTTTACCAGATTTTGCACTCTCCAGTTTTAGTAAACCTACCACTAAACGTCTTGGAAATTAAATAGGCAAATCATATCCCAATCAATCCATTGATCAATGGTTCCCAATTAACAAAACTATGCATTTAAGTGCATTTGTAGTTTTTTTTTTTTTTTAACCATTTACCATGCTTATGTAGGGTAAAACATTAAAAGTATGGGTTTCCTTTTTTTCCCCCTTCTTAACCACCTAACCCCCCCAGGCCATTTCTGGCACTTGATTACATGTAAAAGTCGGTATTCTTTGGAAATTTTCCAAAACATAATGCATTTTTTTTTAAGACCGAGGCAATAGAGAATAAATAAGTGGGTAAAAAAAAAAAAAAAAAAAAGAGAAGGATTGAAGGAGGGTTTTAGGGGGAGGCACCCCTGGAGGGGTTTTTCTCAGGTTGGTCAATGTCCAATTACCTGAGGAAAAAATGAACCCAGGGTCTAGGAATACTAACCCTGTGTCCTGTAATATATAATTAAGATAAGTTAATCTACAGACTGTGGAAGAGAAGCAGTTAAAAAAAAAATACTAAAAAAGCTTTTTTTTTTTTTCCCCACAAATACTAGTCTAGCACAACACACTATACAGCTGCAAAAATGTCCAGAAACATAATTGTTGTTGCAGCCACAGCCACTGGGTCCCTCTGGGCTGCTTCCACTAAAAGTACACAGATGGCTGCATTTTCAGTAATGTGATCTCTCCACCCACATGTCCCACAACTAATAGCACCACCGCACAAAGTGGCCCTTGCAAGCTGCTCTTAATCATTTGCTAGCGGTGTGTATTGATCTCAGGCTGCCAGCATCCCTTGGCGCAGGAAGGATCATTACATTGTCCTGTATTATCCCATGAGCTCACAAAAAGGTAGATCCAGCAGGGCTCCATAGGACCCTGCAAGTCAAGAAATTGCCTTTGCTACAGAAATATATGCCAGTGACCAGGGAAATATGTAAAAAAAGGTTAGACACAAAAAAAAAAAAAAAAAAAACAGAAGAAGCCAAGACAACCCAAAACATCAACTTTTAAAAAACAAAGTTCATGACAAAAATGGATTTAACACAAACCTGTTTAACCATCTCAAGGAACTTTTCCTTTTCATATTTCTGAAGGGCTTTGTAGTCCTCTACTGAGGTCACATCAAGTTTATGCTTCGTCTTGGGTTTAGGTGGTTCAAATGGGCAAGTAAGAATTGCAATTTTAGCATCTTTAACTTCCTGGAATTAAAGAAAAATGAATAAATGTTCACAGGAAACTCAAAAAATAAATGGGTGGGGGGAATCTTAAGCATATTTGTAAAAGCATATTTGTAAAAACGGAAGTGATGATGAAGAATGCATATTAGAACAGAGTGTAACAGAGAAACTCACCGCTAGCAAGAAAATGTAGCAGGGCAGAGAGAGCGCGAATGTGGCAAGTGAGAAAAAAAAAAAAAAAAACCATGTGAGGCAATAGATAAAAAAATAGAAGCAAGATAAAACAAAGGAGGCGTGGAAAGACCCTAGACCGGTGCCTATGTGGATATGCAAAGTTGAAGAGGCCAGAACTACGGAAGATTTTGTTCCATCACAAACATGAATTCTACAATAAACTGGTAACTCTGTTTCAAGGACAGCCCATGAGAGAAGCACTTCCTCCAACAGGAACAGGAAACACATCACCAATACACTTTAAAAGGAAGTCCCTCTGCTGAACTGGTCAGTTTTAAAAGAAGAACCGAAGGACAAAACCTTAAAGCATATACAAACATAAAAACAATTATTAACATAAGGGCGGGAACCTGGCTGTCCTGGAAGACTCCTGGAAACAGTTACTGTTAAACTCTATCTCAGGTTTTCCGCAATAGTCTTCCAGGACAGCCCATGAGATGATTATCAAGAACTTACTATAGTTGGGGGGGGGGGGGGTCATTAAAAAGTCCAAAGACCTCTAACACTCTTGGAATTACCATCATTATCAGACATGGTGGACCCAGTTATCGTAAATTCTCAATAGAGACTACCCCCAACAGACACTCCATGGAATGACTAGGTCTGAACTATGGTGGTTTAGGCACAGGGCTTGGTCACATTCATATACAAGGCTGTAGATGGGGGAAGTCACTAGAAACATACATAATCCTTTCAGGGATCCATTTTAATCTTCAATGTGCAAGAACAACATGATCTACATACACAACAGATTTGATATATGGTGAAAGCGCCGATACCCCAAGCAATGCTGATACTCCAAGCTGCTGTGCCCTCACTGCCACCTTAAAAAGACAAAGCAGTAGGTGGTTGGCCTAAAATATCGACATAACTACCGTACTTCCGCAATATTCTGGGATGCCCAAAATCCACTAGAACAAGCCTCCAAATGTACCCCTCTTTCTGCTAATTGGAGCCCACACACGCCAAATTGCACATGCACATATTTATTCATGCCTGCAACCCCTACCACCTCACTTATTGAAATCATTGCTGAAGATGAGGAGGCGCTGCTGCTTGCTGTTTATCAGAGCCTTATGTGAAGCAACAGGAGGTACGCAACCAAGTTGCTGTCTTTATGTTCTGCTTTTGCCAGCCACAGCTTTTACCACCACTTGCATACTTGGAAAACATACAGGACTTTGATGACATGGTTGGATCTGAACCCATGACTCCTGGGCTGCCAGGCAGAAGTGCCAACCACCAAGCCACTGCACTGCTCATGCAAAATACGGTTATACACCTGTACCAACATTTCTTGTAGCACAAGGACACACACTACATAAATGCAGCAATATAAACTAGCAGGCCATCTACATCTAAAGCCATGGAAAAAGGTATGACATTTTTTATACAGGACTTACACCACCCCAAAATGCTTAAGTACAACGCATGACCTGCAAAATGGACTTGCAACACTCCACACTAAGGGAAACAAAGCAAGACAAGGACATTACAAAAAAATAAAAAAAAAAACACATTGGGGAAACCGAGTTTCTATCCATGTGCAAGAAAGCTATAAAGAGGTAACCACTGTGGTACAAGATAGATACCCCTAGTGCTCATAAGTAAAGCACATGGTAAAAGATAGTGTTAATGGTTCTAGAATTACATAGTTTGTGAGGCTGAAAAAAGACATCAGTCCATCCATCCAGCATGATGTGCGAGTGTTTGCTGTTAACCGTACATTGAATACCCCTGTATGTTGGTCTTTAAGGTGCCCTTCTAATAGTTTTTTTTCAAACTATCGATGCTCCCTGCTGATACAACTGCTTGTGGAAGAGAAATCCACATCCTTACCGCTCTGACACTGAAGAACCCCTTACGTCAGGGCTCGACAAACCCGGGCGCCAGGTCGCATTTGCGACTAGAATTAGCGTCCTGGCGCCTGGGGTGCCCTGCATAGGGTGTCCTGTCCCTTTTGAGCCCCCCACCTTCTCCTCGAGTGCACGGACTTCCGCGCTGTCCAAAAATTGAGGCCCCGGCTTTTCGGCCTTCTTCTGTGAGATGAGAAAGGCTAGGGGAACTGGCGCCCTCTTGTGGTGGCCGGGAGTAATGCATGTTCTTAATGCCTTTCCATCTCCTTCCAAAGAGGAAATGAGAGGAAAGTTTTTTTAAGGCTTCATCTCTCTGTCCAGCTACCTTTGCTTAAAAGGTAAGTGGACAGGGAGTATGGTTATTATTAATTTATTTTTTAAATGTAAAAAAAATTAAATAATTTTTTCTTTTTTTTTTTAAATTATTAAAAAAAAATACGTTTTTTTTTCCAATTCTTATTTAAAAAAGAAAAAAAAAATTGATATATATATATATATATATATATATATATATATATATATATATATATATATATATATATATATATATATATATATATATATATATATATATATATATATATATATATTATATCAATCTTTTTTTTTTTTTTTTTTTCCTCATCGCCATACCACAGCCTAAGGCCCCTTTCACACGGGCTGTCTGATCAGGTCCGCCTGTCAGTTTTTCAGGCAGACCTGATCGGACCCTTCAGTCTCCTCTATGGAGCAGTAATCTGCCGCCATCTGATCCTGTCCGCCAAAAACAGACGGATGGTGGTTCTATTTTCTATCCATCCCGTTGATCGGATCAGATGGCATCGGATGGAAAGAGACAGACAGTCTGTTTCCATCCAATTGCGCTATAGAAGAGAGTGGAGTTCTAGTCGTATCTATTTCTAAATTTAGTATCCGTTTTATTAACCACTTGCCTTCTGTGCACTTAAACACCCTTCCCATCCAGGCCAATTTTCAGCTTTCAGCGCTGTCACACTTTGAATGACAATTGCGCAGTCATGCTACACCGTACCCATATGAAATTTTTATCATTTTTTTCACACAAATAGAGCTTTCTTTTGGTGGTATTTAATCATCTCTGGGTTTTTTATTTTTTACAAAAAAAAAGAATAAAGACAAAAAATTTAAAAAAAAAAAAAAAGTTTTTCTTATTTTCTGCGAGTAAATTTTGAAAATAAATTTTTCTCCTTCACTGATGTGCGCTGATGAGGCGGCACTGATGGGCACTGATAGGCTGCACTGATGGGCACTGATGAGGTGGCACTTATGGGCACTGATGAGGTGGCACTTATGGGCACTGATGAGGTGGCACTTATGGGCACTGATGAGGAGGTACTAATATGCCGCACTGATGAGCACTGAGAGGCGGCACTGAGAGGCAGCACTGAGAGGCGGCACTGATGAGCACTGATAGGCGGCACTGCTGGGCACTGAGAGGCGGCACTGCTGGGCACTGAGAGGCGGCACTGCTGGGCACTGAGAGGTGGCACTGCTGGGCACTGAGAGGTGGCACTGCTGGGCACTGAGAGGTGGCACTGCTGGGCACTGAGAGGCGGCACTGCTGGGCACTGAGAGGCGGCACTGATAGGCGGCACTGATGGGCACTGGACACTGACGGGTGGCACTGATGAGCGGCACTGATGGGCAGCACCATCAGTGCCCACACTCAGTGCCCATAGTGTTGCCAGTCAGTGCTCATCAGTGCCTAGATGAGCAGGCACTGATGGGCACTGACTAGCAGCACTATGGGCACTGATTGTGGGCATTGATGGGGGCACTGATGGCGGGCACTGATGTGGGGGCACTGTGTGTGTGTTTTTACCTTTTAGTAATCAGGGCACTGGTGATCGGTGCCCTGATTACATTCTCCTGTGTCCCCAGCGGCTGTCGGCTCCCCCTCCTTCCTCACACTGCAGGCTCCGTGTGAGGAAGGAGCGCCGGCGATGAGAGATGATCTCATATGTTTACATATGAGATCATCGCTCATTGGACGGCCAGATCACGTGGTGAATGGCCGCTGTGATTGGCCATTCACCACGATCTGTGATCGGCTGTGTCCAAGGGACACGGCCGACACAGATTTTCCCCGCAGCGCGCTCGCGGGAGCGCGCTGGGGGCGTGTCACTGGGAGGCCGTTTAAAAACGGCCTCCCGAAAATTCGAGTCCGCGCTGCAGCCGTATATAGGCTGTAGCGCGGACGGGGGGAGGTTAAATAAAGCTTGGTTGTAAGCCCCGGTTCACACTTATGCGATGCGGGAAGGCTGCGAATTCGCAGCATGTTCCCGCATCGCAAGCGCGCCCCTGGCAGTTCACACTGCCATATGCGATACGCTGGGGGTGTCAATGTAATCTTAATGACACCCCCAGTTTGATCGCATATCGCAGTGCGATCTTGCAGTTCGCACAGGATCGGATCGCACAAATGTGAACCGCTGTGCAATCCGATCCTGATGCGGCTGCAAAAAAGGGTCCTGAGCGTCTGCTGCGGGTGCGGTGCGAATTTAGCCATACAAAGTGTATGGCTAAACTCGCACCGCACAGCCGATCGCATGTAATGAAGGAGCAGTGCGCTCCGATATTACATGCGATCGCCGCAGCCGCATGAGTGTGAACCGGCACTTAGTTTAAAAAAAAAAAAACTGGCTCCTAACTTTTTTAGCTGGCTCCTAGATTTCAGGCAAATTTGTCAAGCCCTGCCTTACGTATTTTAAGGTTAAACAGTTTCTCCTAGTTTTAGTGAGTGGCCACGTGTGTTATTATATTCCCTTTCTCTATAAAGTTTGCTCCTTATGCTAGGGTCATCACCAGTACAGTATTTGTACATTGAAATGGGGAATCCGCACTCAATTTTTAAAATGGTGGGCCACAAAACACAAAGTGGATGAAAGGTGTTCACAAGAAATATATGATGAATAAAACAATATATAACAATGAAAATCATGAAATTAGCTAAATAGCTGATAAATATTCAAAAATATGCAAATTAGCAAAAAGTGCTGAAGTGCTTAGTGAAGTGATAAGTAATCATAAAAGTGCAAAAGATGCAATAAATCAACACCTAAAAGTGACAGAGTACAGAACAGCAAATAAATAAAAGTGCAAGTGATGCGATAAAGTAGCATACAAAAACACTGAGGCTGCTAACAGCATAAATAGTCCATGTGTCACTGGATGGTGTGCACAAAATAGATATGCATAAATAAATTTAAAATGGGGTGAAAAAGTTCAAGGGTGTTCCAGTGTATAAAACAAAGAATCTCATCCAGTGATAAACGTATGCGATTAATTTGTGAGCTCTAATCCTAGATTAAGTGCAATGGCCGCTCACCTCCATTAACACTCAAAAGAGCGTTTTTGGTGTGTTAGATGTTAGATCACCATCAAGGACATCAGGGGTTTTTCCAAAGAAGTATAACTGGGAATGGACAGTGGATATCTCCTCAGATCATAGAATAGTTGTCTGTAGTGAAAATTCCTCTCCTTAAGGGGACTTTTATCCTGATGTATTCCTATGCCACTCAATCATTAAAATGACAAGAGGGGGCGCTCATAGTGTAGTAGGTAAATACTTTAATAAAAGCAAGCAATAAAAACACTTACAGTTGAAGTAAGGGTAAGCAAGCAGGAACAAGCAACAAAACAAACCGCCGATGCAGTGTCCACAGATGCTTCTGGTCTTGGCCGTAGACCGGAAGTGACGTCACCCAGCTTCTCCCGGCGCGTTGCGTCACGACGTGACTTTATCAAGGGTCTATACCCTTGATAAAGTCACGTGTCTGTTGTGATGCCGGTTAGGGAGAAGCCGGGTGACGTCACTTCCGGTTTACGGCCGAGACCGGAAGCATCTGTGGACACCGCACCGGCGGTTTGTTTTGTTGCTTGTTCCTGCTTGCTTACCCTTACTTCAACTGTAAGTGTTTTTATTGCTTGCTGACAGTCCAGAGGAAACAAAAACTGACTAGTTTAGCAGAGGGACCGCCATTTTAAAGTGTATTGGTGATGTGTTTCCTGTTCCTGTTGGAGGAGGTGCTTCTTTTCATGGGCTGTCCTGGAAGACGATTGGGGGAAAAAAAAAAAAAGTGGTTCAACTTGTTGGAATTTCTACTTTGAGGGAGGAAAGACCCTTATGCACTGAGAACGTGCATTGCTTGAATTCCTGCCAGAGGGCCACCTGGGAATCCCCCTACAGGTCGCCCTCTACCCTCCTACTTTCCCTTCTCTCTACCACTCTATTCATTGAAACTAACCCCCATAAAAAGTTACACATTTTTAGAGATTCTCCCCTACCTCCTCTTTCCCCTCATACCCTTTTCACTACTTCCTCATAAGACCATGCCAAGAAAAGCTTCCCTTTTTTTGGGTTCCCCCCTGAAACTGAGGCCCTTCCCTCCGAGCCTGGGCCCCTTTCACATGTTCTGCAGCGGGCCCGCTTCCTGCCATCTTTGAGCCCCCCACGGTGGCAAAACGCTGGGACCTTTGTGACCCTGGTAGTTCCACCACTGGGTTTAATACTCTGCAGCGAGTCAGGGGATGGGTGAAATGCTCTGCAGCAAAACAGGGGATGGGTGGAATTGCTCTGCAGCGAGTCAGAGGATGGGTGGAATGCTCTGCAGTGTACCATGGGATCGATGGAATACTCTGCAGTGTGCACACACAATCCCAGGCCACTTTATTAGGTACACCTGTTCAATTGTTTGGTACCACAAATTGCTAATCAGCCAATCAATATGGCAGCAAATCCATGCATTTAGGCATCTAGATGTGGTGGAGGACTTGCGTTCAAACAGAGCATCAGAGTGGGGAAGAAATGGGATTTAAGCGACTTTGAATGTGGCATGGTTGGTGGTGCCATATGGGCTGGTCTGAGTATTTCAAAAACTGTTAATCTACTGGGATTTTCACGCACAACCATCTATCTCTAGGGTAGTTCTCCATGTCTATGTGTAGAATTGGCATCATAGGATTTGAGAGAGATAGAGAGATAGAGAGATAGAGAGATATAGAGATAGAGATAGAGAGACACAGAGAGATTGCAAGCTTTAGAGTGTAGGTCAACTTTAAATTTACCTTTGGCATCTGTGGATGGCTGAAGTCCTTGTCGACTATAACGCCTTTTATAAGCTGTGTGTCTTCAAGTTTGCCTCCAACTTTGCCTTCAACTTTAATTAACTCAAAATCAACATCCTTGCGTTCCATATCAGCTACAGTCAAAACTGCATTAACTGCTATTTCTGCCATTTGTCGGTGGCAGCGGTTAATCCTGCATAAAGAGGGGGGGAAGTAACATACGTTTTCTATGAAACATGAGGAAAATACAGAAACATGTAAAAATGGTCCAGTTAAGTTAGACATTCCCATATCGGTTGAATGAATATGCAGTTGTGCACAGGAAAAAAAAAAAACTGGATATTTTTAAGATCTTACCGCAAAAACCTTTTACATAGAAGTTGAGGTTGAATAAAGATAATAGCCCATCCAGTTCAACCTGTGTAGGTGTGTGTGGCTGTAATCATATCTCATACCCCTGAATGTTCTGATCATTGAGATGCAAGTCTAAAGGGCCATACACACTATAAGATTTTCTGAAGACTTTTTCTATGTAGTGCAAGGGCCTGCCAGATTGCATACAAATTGAAAGTGTTTAGGTGTGACCTCATATTATATGGTTTTGGTAAGTCTAAAGGAAAAAAAGTCTTCAGAAAATCTTGGTGTATATGGCCCATAAGAGTCTTTTGAAAGCAACCATACTTCCCGCAGAAACCACCTCTTGTGGTAGAGAATTCCACAATCCTGCAGCCCTAACAGTAAAGAATACCCCCCACGTTGCCCGAGGTTAAAACGCTTCTCCTCTAATCGCATTGTATGCCCTCGAGTCCTCATGCAATCCTTTCAACTGAATAGCTTTTTTTCTATGCTGAGATCACCATTGAGGTATTTATAAATTGCCATCATGTCCCCTCTCAGGCGTCTCCTCTCCAGGGAGAATAAATCAAGCGATTGCAGACACTCCTCATAATTAAGGTCCTCCAATCCCCCAATTAGTTTAGTTGCCATTCTCAGGACTCTCTCCAGCTCCAACACATCCCTCCTGAGGACTGGCGACCAGAACTGGACAGAATACTCCAGATGCGGGCGGACCAGAGTTTTATAAAGTGGTACGATTATAGTTTTATCTCTGGAATACATCCCTTTCTTTAGGCATGCTAATATTCTGCCAGCTTTGGCAGCTGTCGCTTAACATTGCATGCTATCGCTTAGTCTATCCTCCACCAAGACTCCCAGATCTTTCTCCATTTTTGATCTCCCCAAAGTTTTCTCCCCTAAAGTGTATTGTGCTTTTACGTTTTTAGTCCCCAAGTGCAAAACTTTACACTTATCCACATTAAACCTCATTTGCCATGTCGTTGCCCACTCTGGTATTTTGTCCAGGTCATTCTGTAGGATATCTGCTTCATGCTGTGCAGTTATTGCCCTGTCCTATATCGGTTTTTGCAGATGACACAAAATTGAACTACTGATCCCATCCTCAATGCTGTTTATGAATAAATTGAACAGGGTTGGTCCCAGGACTGAGCCTTGGGGGACCCCACTTACCACCCCAGACCAGTCTGAGTATGCGCTATTTATTAGCGCCCTTTGGACACATCCTTTTAGCCAGTTCCGTATCCAAGAGCAAACCTTGCAGTCGATGCCTGCAGACTTTAGTTGAATTAAATGCTTGTGGGGAACTGTAAAACGCCTTAGCCAAATCCAGGTACACCACATCCACTGGTCTCCCCCCTATCTAGCTCACAGCTCACCTCCTCGTAGAATGTTAAGAGCTTGGTTTGACAAGAAGTCCCATTTGTAAACCCATGCTGATTACTGCTGATGTTGTTGTCTTTAGCAAACTCTATGATATAGTCCCTTATCTCCTCCAGAAGTTTACATACCATCGATGTCAGACTGACAGGCCTATAATTTCCCGGGACATGCCTCTGCCCTTTTTTGAATATCGGTATCACCTTTGCTTTCCTCCAATCCCCTGGTACATTTCCTGTCATAATACTGTCAGCAAAGATCAGGAACAGAGGTCTAGATATAGTGTAAGTTCTTTGAGTACTCTCGGATGTACATAAAAACAGAAAAAAAAAACAAAACACTGCGCTTTAGGAGAAGCAGCTAACACCTGAAACAATAGTACAAGTTCCAAATAAAATAATAAAAACAGAATGGTGTAGCGCTAAATTATGAATGACAAACACTTATACTGAATCAAAGTATGATGTTAACATATAAAGTCCAAAAAATGAACACCGAAGTCCACAAAGGAAGGTATTGGCTAAAACAGATTCCCAGGAAAGTTAAAGCTCCAAACATCTGTTTCAGCCAATACCTTCCTTTGTGGACTTCAGTGTTCGTTTTTTGGACTGTACATGTTAACATCATACTTTGATTCAGTATAAGTGTTCTCATAATTTAGCGCTACACCATTCGGTTTTTATTACTCTCGGATGTACGCAATCCGGGCCCGGTGATTTATTTGTGTTAATTTTATCCAGCCTTTCCCTGATTTCACCCTCTGTTAGCCATAGTGGCAAGTCCTGTGAATTACTGCTAACCATACAGTCATGGTCAGTGTACCCCTCCTTTTCCTGTGTAAAGACTGATGAGAAAAAAAGCGTTCATCACTGTTGCTTTTTCAGGGTCCTCTGTAACCATCCTCCCATCATCGTTAATTATGTGTGCAATATATGCTCTGGCCTAGTTTATTTGCTGTTGATATTTAAAGAATTTCTTTGGGTTCTTTTTGCTATCCTCCGCTATTTGCCTCTCAAAGTTGATTTTAGCCATTTTGATTTTGTATTTACTTTTCTTATTTGCCTCCTTGTATTGCTCGAAAGCCGATACTGTGCCCTCTGATTTATATTTCTTGTAGGCCATTTTTTTTCCCCCTTAATTTTTTTTTTTAACATTACGGTTTAGCCAGCCAGGTTTGGCTTTGTCTCTTCTAAATTTATTTCCCATAGGAATGCACTGCGAGATGAATTTGAATTTGTTTAATATGTTCCTAAAGCCTTCCCATTTTTCCTCTGGTCAGTGATCCCAGGGTTTGGTCCCAGTTTACCCTTTCCATCAATGAGCACAATTTTGGAAAGTTTGCCCTTCTGAAGTTTAGGGTTCTTATGTTCCCCACTTACCATGTTATATTGTTATTTATGCTAAATGTGATCATCCTGTGATCGCTAGAGCCCAGGCTGTCCTGGACTCCTATCTCCGAGATTAGGTCTGGGTCATTAGTGATCAATAGATCCAGCATTGCATTTTCTCTAGTAGGAAAATCCACCAACTGAGACATGTAGTTGTCCTGTACGGTTTCCATGAATAGACGGGCCTTCTGTGATTGTGTAGTCCCCTCTTCCCAGTCAATGTCAGGATAACTAAAGTCCCCCAATATGATGACTGATCCCAGTTTTGCCACTTTACCCAACAGTGATATAAATTCCAGCTCTACCTCCTCCCTTTGGTTGGGTGGCCTATAGCAAACCCCCCACAATTACTTTTCCCTTCTACTTCTTCCCACATTGATTCTAACTCCATACTCATCCCTTCCATAATATCACTCCTCTCTATCACCCTTACATTATTCTTGACATAGAGACATACCCCTCCCCCTTTCTCCTACCCGGTCCTTCGGGTACACCGAACACCCTAGGATATTGGCCAGCCAGTCATGTGAGGGGTCGAACCAAGTTTCCGTTATTCCCACAAGGTCTATATCCTCCTCATGGAACATTTCAAACTCATCCATTTTCTCTGATGCCCGTCGACAGACGCAGCCTCATCTCAATGAGCTGAGTGGGTTTATGCTCCTCCCATCAGGAGTAGTCCAGCAACCAAAATTACTACACACGCCCAGGGGTCTGTCCTCTCGGCAAACCCCCACAGCAAGACTCAGCAGATCAGTTTAGTTTAAAGCAGTGAGAACAAAGAACCAACCCCAAACAGAGGGGCGGGTGCTGCATCTGTCAATGGACATCAGAGAAAAGGATATTACGGTAAGATCTTACAAAAATCCAGTTCTCTATCGTCCATCGACAGACGCAGCCTCATCTCCATGAGTCGAGTGGGATGCCAAAGTAAAGGAATGAGGGGTGGGAAAACGCAACCAGAAGGTAACGTCAACTCCAAAAGGCTAAACGTAGCCAACCGGGCAACATGGAGCTCAACCAAACAGGAGCTCACCCAGGTAAAAGACATCTAAGAGAATAGCAAAAAACATTCTCACGAAACAGCAACCTGCACAACCTTGTGGCCAAAAGAGGCATCCGAAGATGCCAGAAAATCCACCTTGTAAAATTTGGTGAAGGTGTGTACAGACGACCAAGTCCCGGCCTTACAAACTTGTACAACTGAGACCTGATGGCGAAACACCCAAGAGGCACTCAGCACTCTAGTAGAATGAACTTTCACAGGGAAAGCAGGAACCTGACCCTTGATTGAATAAGCCTGAACAACAGTCTTCCAGATTCATCTCAAAATGGTCGCGGCGGACGCAGCCAAAACCTTTGCGAGGACCGTCCAGAATGACAAAGAGTCCCGACTTCCTGAAGGACTCAGTAACCGCCAGATAAACCTTTATAGCCCGAACCACATCCAGAGAGTGCAAGGCAACTTCCTTGTGTGTATAGGTTCAGGACATAGGAAGGCAAAACAAGGTCTTCATTCAGGTGAAAATCTGACAACACCTTAGGAAGAAAGGACGGATTAGGTCGGAGGACCACTTTATCCCTGTGGACCAACAATTAAGGCGGACAGGACAATGCCACCAACTCAAACTCTGCATGCAGAAGTGATAGCTACTAAGGAGGAAACCTTCTGCGACAAAGAAAGCAGAGAAAATCGCCCCAATATTCTCAAAAGGAGGCTTTTGAAGAACAAACAAAACCAGATTAAGATCCCACGGAGGCAACTGGATCTCCTCGGAGGGGCCAGATGATGCACTCCCTGATTAAAGGTGTGAACCAGACTATGTGTAGCCAATGGACATTGAAAATAAATAGCCTTGAAAATAAATAGCCAAGGCCAACATCTGGCCTTTGATAGTCCCCAACGCCAAGCGCTGCGCAACTCCTTTTTGTAAAAAGGCCAAAACCTGAGCTATAGAAACAAGTGAGGGTGCAGCTGCAGCGAATCACACCATGAAATGTACGATTTCCACCTACGATGATGGATCTTCCTAGACTATGATTTCCTGGCCTTCAAAAGGGTAGGAATCACCGAATCAGTGAGACCGCAATCCCTCAACACCTTGCTTTCAACAGCGAAGCCGTTAAAACTAGTGGCCGTAAAGCAGGATGGAAGATCGGTCCTTGAGATAGCAGATCATCCCCCAGAAGAAGACGCTGTGGAGGATCCACGACCCTTTTTACCAGTTCTGCGTACCAAGACCGCCGAGGCCAATCTGGAGTCACCAGAATGATCGGGAATGCCTTCCATCGCCACCCAGCGAATAAACCTCGGCAGAACGAGCGGAGGGAAGGCATAAATCAGGTGGTACTGACTCCAAGGAGCCACCAGAGCGTCTGTGCCATAGGATCCCGAGACCTGACCACAAACCTCTGAACTTTCCTGTTGAGGTGAGACACAAACAGATCAACCTTCGGAGTCCCCCATCGGGCACACAAGATGAAACACCTCCGGATAAAGGGACCACTGCCCCTGATCTTTAACCCAAACTGATATCAAAAAGTGTAGGGATATGCCCGCAGGGACCCCCAATTAAGTTACCACCTCAGACACTCTTCCTCCTGAATCCACCCAGCATGAGCGAAAAGCAGGAAGTGACCTCTGCATTGCAGCAAAAAATTACCACATAGGGAGTGATGTCGCCTGAAAAGGGAAGTACTGCCTAGTATAGCACAGGCTACACAAAGATGGACGCCCATACAAATAGGTAGCAGCAGGGAAAATGGCTGCCCCATACAAGTCTATGGGGAAAAAATACATTGCCCACACTTAAGATGGCTGCGCCCACGGCTTACCATACGGCCGTCAGGGACAGACACATGAAGGCCTCAGGAACAAACGGGACCAGCAAGCCCAAGGTACAATTTTACCCCCCCCCCCTTAGAGTGCCAGAGCACTCCAGACACACAGTACCCGCAGGGAAAGGGAGAGGGAAGGACACAAAACCAGGCAGACAAGGGGATCTCTTGGGAGGCACAAATCCCATTATCCCCAGGAGGGGGCCCACAGCCCCCCAAGGCCAGAAGGGGCAATGGGGGCACATTTACTCACCATACCATGGACCGGATGGGCTCCGCTCCAGGCTGACTGCTTCCCACCCGAAGTGGGGTTGCTGCCAGCCAATGGGTACGCTGCCACTCAGGGCGTTCCAGGTCGATGCGTCCCGGCGAGGCATCCGCTTGCTGGCTCGTCCCCCTCCGGACCAGGGGGAACTGTCGTGGCTAGGCCTAGGTCAAAACTAACCTGCTCACGTTCGTAGGCAAGACTGGGGGGGGAAGGATCTAGATTATCAAGTACAATGCCCCAGCCGGTATTGTTGCTTTTAGATAACCAGGAAAAACCTTCCGAGAACTAGCTAGCAAATGAGTAAAGAGAAAGAAAATTTTCTGAAAAGAACATAAAAACTGAGACTGAGACCAGGGTCCCAGCAGGAAACCTAGGTCCTACTCCTGGATCTCTAGGCAGAAACAAACTGATGTGCAGACACATGCAGTGGGTGTTTATGCTGAGAAGGACAGACAGTGTTTAGTCAAATTTTTTGATGCTTAGACTACTCCTGATGGGAGGAGCAAAACCAACTCTGCTCATGGAGATGAGGCTTTGTCTCTCTAAGGACGATAGAGAAAATGGATTTTTGTACTTACCGTAAAATCCTTTTCCCCCGTAAACTCCTTTTCCCAGAAGTTCAACAGACGCAGCTTCATATATTCTTAGCCATTGGGTTATGTTCCTCCCATCAGGAATAGGGAAACTAGGCAGGAAAAAGCTTAAAGCTTTCACCAGGCCTATGGGGCTGTCCCTGCAGGCATAACCCCACACACTCTGCTACAGCCCACAGTGTGGTTGCATTCAGTGTTTATAAGACAACAACCCCATTCCACTAATGATTAGAGGGGCAGATGATGCCTCCATCAATGAACTTCAGAAAAAAAGGATTTTAGGTTAAGTCAAAAATCCAGTTCTCTTTCGTTTGACAGACGCAGCTTCATATATTCTTAGACATTGGGACGCCCCAAATCGGTATTTTCATGTGGGGTGGGAAAAAGAACGCAAAGAACAGAATTCCCCAAAGGCTAAAATGTAGCCAACCAGGAAACAAGGAGCTCAACTAGGAACAACTGGAGCTCACCTAGAAAAAACATACACCCTAAAAGTAAAAAAAAAAAAAATTCTCTTTAGACCGTAGCCTGCCAAACATGCAGGCAAAAGAGGCATCCGAAGATGCCAACACATCCACCTTGTAGAATTTTGTGAACATTTACACCGACGACCAAGTTGCCACCTTGCATCACTGACGCCTGATGGCGAAAAGCCCAAGAGGCACTCAGAGCTCTAGTAGAATGTGCCTTCACTGGGAAAGGAGGAACCTGACCCTTCAGTGAATAAGCCTGAACCACTATCTGCCTGATCCATCTGGATATGTTCGCAGCAGACGCGACCAAATCCTTTGAGGTCCTTCGGTAAGGACCAAGTCTGATTTCCTGAAAAATTCAGTAGCCGCTAGGTAAACCAATTGCCCAAACCACATCCAAAGAATGCAAAGCAATTTCCTTGGGATACTTGGGCTTCGGACAGAGTAAAGGCAGCACAATGTCTTCATTCAAATGGAAATCAGAAACCACCACAAAAAACGACTGATTAGGTCGAAGTACCACTTAAACTCTGTGGACCACCAGATAAGGTGAACGGCAAGACAACGCCACCAGTACAGAAACCCTGCCGGCAAAAGTGATAGCCACCAAAAAGGCAACCTTCTGAGATAATGTAAGCAGGGGCATCTCTTAATGTTCTCAAAAGTAGGTTTTTGAAGAACCGATAACACCAAAATTCAGATCCCACGGAGTAAACAGGGATAGTCTCGGAGGCGCCATTTGACGCACCCCCTGAATAAAAGTGCAAAATCAGGGGATGCATAGCTAAAGGGCATTGGAAAAACACAGCCAAAGCGAAACGTGGCCTTTGATAGTGCCCAAAGCCAAACGCTGTTCAAACCTTTTTGAAGAAAAGTCAAAACCCTGGCTACCGTAAAAAAGCGAGGGTGCACTTTCAATAATTCACACCATCAAATGTATGAGACTAGCCTGGGGCCACTAAAATCACTTAAATCCCTTCCACCTATTCTGCGCAGCAGTTTCGGCAGACGTTTTAACGGAGGAGACGCATATATAAGCAGATACTGACACCAAGGAGCCACAGGGCGTCTTTGGCGTCGGCCAGAGGATCCCTTGACCTGGCCAGGATTGGACGCATTTTGCCTTCCTTCCTGGGCACAGTAAAAAGGTTTGAATAAAACCCTTGAAAAAAAATGTTCCTGAGAGGGAACCGACACAATTACCCTTTGTGACAGCAGATCTTGTACCACCTCTTGGAGAACCCTTAAATGGTCTGGAGATGTGCGCAGATTGGAAGGGAAGAGCCTGTCAGACGGTCGAGACCGGAATTAATCTTGTACCCTAATCTGATCAGTTTGTGAACCAATTGTCCTGAAACAAGGAAGTAAATGGTTCCAGAAAGAAGCAAAGATGTCCCACCACCCCAGAATCGGGGCACCCCTTCATGCAGACAAGGATTTGTCTGCAGATCTGGATTGGCCTGTCTTCAGTTTACCACGTCTTCTTGGAACTCCCAAAAGAACTGAATGGCTTTCCTCTTTCTTGCAACCTGGAGGTACAAAAAAGCCACTTCTGAGCAGTAAAAGAAGGTGCGGGGGCCTTGGGGGACTTCAATTATCCCGAAATTGACTGGGAAGAGGGGACTGCACACTCACTAAAGGCCCGTCTTTTCATTAATATCTTAAAAGGACAATACATAGGGAACATAAGAACTATAAACTTCAGAAGGGCAAACTTTACTCAACTGTAATCGAGAAAATAAACTGGGACCAAACCCTAGGAACACTGACCACGGAGGAAAAATGGGAATGCTTTAGGAACATATTAAACAAAAGCCTCTCACAGTGCATTCCTACGGGAATTTTTTTTTTTTTAAGAAGAGCCAAGGCCAAACCAGGGTGGCTAAACCGTAATGTAAAAAACCAATTAGGAAAAAAAAAAAAAAAGGCCTTTAAGAGAAATAAATCGGAGGGGACATTTTCGGCTTTCCACCAATACAAGGATTCAAATAGGAAATGTAAATACGAAATCAAGAATGCTAAAATAGACTTTGAGAGACAAATAGAGGAGAGTAAAAGGAACCCTAAGAAATTCTTTAAATATATCAATAGCAAAAAAAAAAAACCGAGGTCAGAGCATGTTGCAGACATAATTAATGATGGGAGGATGGTTTACAGGGGACACCGAAGGCAACCGTGCCAAATGCCTTCTTCTCCTCAGTCTTTACACAGGAAAAGGAGGGGAAGGTTGACCATGACTGTATGGTTAGCAGTACATCACAGATATGCCGCTATGGCTAACAGAGGGTGAAATCATGGAAAGGCTTGAGAACATTCTAACACTAACATTAACATTCTACGAGGAGGTGCGCTGTGAGCTAGACAGGGGGGAGACCTGTGGATGTGGTGAACCTGGATTTCGCTAAGGCGTTTGATACAGTTCCCCAAAAGTGCTTAATTTATAAAATAAGGTCTGCAGGCATCGAGCACAAGGTTTGCTCTTGAATACGGAACTGGCTAAAAGGGCGTGTCCAAAGGGTGGTAATAAATAACGCATACTCAGACTGGTCTGGGGTGGTAAGTGGGGTCCCCCAAGGCTCAGTCCTGGGACCAACCTTGTTCCAATTTATTCATAAACAGCATTGAGGACGGTATCAGTAGTTCTATATCAGTTTTTGCAGAGGACACAAAAATGGGCAAGGCAATAACTGCACAGCATGAGGCAGATATCTTACAGAATGACCTGGACAAAATAGAGTGGGCAACGACATGGCAAATGAGGGTTAATGTGCAGAAGTGTAAGGTTTTGCACTTGGGGACTAAAAACATAAAAGCACAAAACACTTTAGGGGGGGGAACCTTTGGGGAAATCAAAAATGGAGAAAGATCTGGGAGTCTCGGTAGAAGATAGACTAGGCAATAGCATGCAATGTTAAGCGGTAGCTGCCAAATCCAGCAGAATATTAGCATGCATAAAGAGGATGTATTCCAGGAATAAAACTATAATCCTTCCACTTTATAAAAGTCTGGTCTGACCGCATCTCTAGTATTCTGTCAGTTCTGGTCGCCAGTCCTCAGGAGGGATGTGTTGGAGCTGGAGAGTCGAGAGAAGGGCGACTAAACTAATTAAGGGATTGGAGGACCTCAACTATGAAGAGCGTCTACAATCGCTTAATTTATTCTCCCTGGAGAAGAGACGCCTGAGAGGGGACATGACAGCAATTTATAAATACCTCAATGGTGATCTCAGCATAGAAAAAAAAGCTATTCAGTCACAAGGATTGTATGAGGACGCGAGGACATACAATGCAATTAGATGAGAAGCGTTTTAACCTCAGGCAACGCAGGGGGTTCTTTACTGTTAGGCTACAAGACTGTGGAATTCTCTACCACAAGAGGTAGTTTCTGCGGGAAGTATGGCTACTTTCAAAAGACTCTTGGACATACATCTCAAGGATCAGAACATAAGGGGGTATTAGAGAGGATTACGGCCACACACACCTACACAGGTTGAACTGGATGGACTATTGTCTTTATTGAACCTCAACTACTATGTAACTATGCAACATTACCACAAATAAATCACCAGAACCAGATGGTGCGCCAAGAGTACTCAAAGAACTCAGTAAGGTTATATATAGACCACTGTTCCTGATCTTGGCAGATAGTATTTTGACAGGAACTGTACCAGGAGACTGAAGGAAAGGGAAAGTGATACCAATATTAAAAAAAGGGCATAGGCATATCGCGGGAAATCATAGGCCGGTCAGCCTGACGTCAATAGTATGTAAATTACTGGAAGGTATGTAAATTACTGGAAGGGATGAGAAGGGACTATATCCAAGAATTGGCTAAAGTCAACAGTATCAGCACGGGTTTACAAAAAGGACGTTCTTGTCAAACCAATCTGTTAACATTCTGCAAGGAAGTGAGCTGTGAGCAAGATACGGGGAGACTTGTGGATGTGGTGTATCTGGATTTTGCTAAGGCATTAAATACAGTTCCCCACAAACGCTTAATTTACAAATTAACCACTTAAGCCCCAGCCCTATTTTGGACACTTTTTTTTTTTGTTAAAACGAGTATTTTTTCCTAGAAAACTACTTAGAACCCCCAAACATTATATATATATATATATATATATATATATATATATATATATATATATATATATATATATATATATATATATATATTTTTTTTTTTAGCAAAGATTCTGGAGAATAAAATGTCGGTCATTGCAATATTTTTTGTCACGCGGTATTTGCGCAGCGGTCTTTAAAACGCCATTTTTTTGGAAAAATTTTGAAAGAAAAAAAAAAAAAAAAAAAAAATTACATTTCACTGCATTTAAAAATAATAAACAGTAAAGTTAGCCCATTTTTTTGTATGTTGTGAAAGATGATGTCACGCCGAGTAAATAGATACCCAACATGTTACGGTTTAAAATTGCGCCCCCCCCCCCCCCCCGTGGGATGGCGACAAACTACGGTCAATAGAGATCTCAATAGGCGACGCTTTCAATTTTTTTAACGGTAACCAGTTTAGAGTGTAGCTCTTTTTTTTTTTTAATTATTGCTCACGCTCTGGCGATCGCGGCGATACTTCACATGTGTGGTTTGAACAGCGATTTCATTCGCGGCTCGACTTCAGTATACTTTTTTTTGTGCGCGAGCCAACGGTGACGGGGGCGGCTAAATTTTTTTTTCCTATTTTTTTTTTAACTTTATTACAGGTTAAAAAAAAAAAAAATCTGATCACTTTTATTGCTGTCACAAGCAATGTAAACATCCCTTGTGACACCAATATGCAGTGACAGGTCTTTATGGAGGGATCGAGGGTCTAAAAGACCCTCGACCCCTCCACTACACTTCCATGTATGCAAAACGCCGAAAACTGCGTTTTTGCATACAGCCGTTTTTAAAATTTGCCGCCTTTTGCAGCACAGTAACCCGGAAGTGACGTCATGGACGCCGCCTCCGGGTTAGGTAATCGGAGACCCGATCGAAGCCGTTTCCGGCTTTGATCGGGATTCCATCCAGCCGACGGACGTGCCGGCTGGGTGCTCCGAGCAAAGTCACGGGAGGGGGGTATACTACCGCAAAGTTTGGGTGGTAAAAAAACACGTACTCAGACTGGTCTTGAGTGGTAAGTGGGGTCCCCCCAAGGCTCAGTCCTGTGACCAATTTTGTTCAATTTATGCATAAATAGCATTGAGGACGGGATCATTCGCTCAATCAGTTTTTGCAGAGGACTTCACATCATTATGTAGAAATCTTACAGAATGACCTAAACAAAATAACAGAGTGGGCAACTACATGGCAAATGAGGTTTAATGTGGAGAAGTGTAAGGTATTGCACGTGGGGACTAAAAACAAACGCAAAATATGACTTGGGGGGGGGGGGGGGGGAGAATGGAGAAAGATCTGGGAGTCTTAGTAGAAGATAGATTAAGAAATAGCATGCAATGTCAAGCTACAGCTGCCAAAGCCGACAGAATATTAGCATGCATAAGGAAGGGGATATAATCCAGAGATAAAAACTATAATCCTACCACTTTATAAAACCATGGTCCAACCACATTTGCAGTAGGGATGTAACGATATCAAAATCTCACGGTACGATACAGTTTCGATATTGACCTCACGGTACGATATTTATTGCGATATTGTGGAAAAGCTCATGGTATTGTTAAATAGCTCATGATAGTGTTTGTGATGATAATAGCGAAAAAATACCGACATTTATTCTGCTTTTGCCAGTCAACAGGCAATTTATTGTTGTATTTATGGATCCATGACAACATAAAACACTGATCACATAGTGCTTTTAAAGTGCAAGTTGTAGTCAGGAACATCAATATTCTGTATAGTAATATTTGGTTGCATAACTGATTCTTCTGTGCAATGTTCAAGTTAAGAAGCAGCTAGAACAATTGTAAACAAACAATAGGCAATTCCCTTTAAGTGCAAACAAAGATCAAGTTAAGTCAGGTTTAAATGTGCAAGGCAAATAAAGGCAGCCTTTTAAAACTGGTATTTAGGAACATAACTTAAACTTAAATGAAATAGTCAGTCAAAAAGCCTTTAAAAAAAAAAAACACTGACCTATCATTTAGCTTATGTTCACGTTTTTCATCAGAAAGATCAAAATATCTACATTGCAAGAAAAAAAAAAAAAAGTAAAAAAAATCCTTAAACTCTGGTCTATGTAGTTAAAGTGGAGTTCCACCCTAATTTAATACTTACCTCCATCTTCTCGCTCCGGGGTCACCTGAAAAAGAAATGGATAATCGCATATTTTTTTTTTTTTACTTACCTCGTAGCGAAGAAAAAATACTTACCTTACTTCCTTCTTACTCCTTCCTCGGCCGCGGCCCGTCGTCACTTCCTGGCTCTGCAATGATTCCTGGGAGCTGAACGTCATAGCTCCCAGGAATCATTGCGCCTGCACCGGCCCAGACGTCAGTTCCAGGTCGCGCGCGTCATCCCCTTCTAAACAGCTTCTGGGCATGCCCAGAAGCTGTAGAGGGATGACGCGCGCGACCCGGAAGTGACGTCGGGGCCGGCGCAGAGCATCGTGGGACCAAAGAAGGCGGAAGAAGACGCCGAAGGGGATCTCGCTGGCTTCAAGCTGCCCACATCTGAGATGGCAGCGCTGGACAAGACGTTTTCAAGGTAAGTATTTGTCCTAACAGGTAAGTGCAACCCAGGACAGATCAGAGGCTAGCCATTGTGGAATGTACTAGCCCTGACTGTCCCGGGGGTATTAAAAAAAAAAAAAAAATCCAGGGTGGAACTCCGCTTTAACAATGATTTGTTCCGCGGGACTGTGTTTATTCCTCTTGCTTTTTGACGGACACCTGTCCTTTTAATATTGTAACCCAACCACGACGATATCGAGACACGACCACGACAATACGATATCGCGATATCTTCGATATCGTTACATCCCTAATTTGCAGTACTCTGTCCAGTTCTGGTCACCAATCCTCAGAAAGGATGTGTTGGAACTGGAGAGAGTCCAGAGGAGGGCAACGAAACTAATCAGGGGATTGGAAGACATTACGAGGAGCGTTTACAAGCGTTTGATTTATTCTCCCTGGAGAAGAGACATGATGGCGATTTACAATTACCTCAATGGTGATCTCAACATAGAAAAAAAAAAAAAATTTATTTTATATATATATACATACATACATACATACATACATACATACATACATACACATATATATACACATATACATACACATATACACAGTTGCAAGCAATGCAAGATGACACAAGGCCATACAATGCAATTAGAGAAGAGATTTAACCTCCGGCTACGCAAGGGGTTAACACAAAGGCAAATAAGATTGTAGAACTCTCCTCCACAAATGGTGGTAACTGCTGGGAGTATGGCTACTTTTAACAGACTCTTGGACGCACATCTCATAGATCAAAACATTCAGGGGTATGGGAAATGAATACATCCACACACACCTACACAGGTTGAACTGGGTGGACTATGGTCTTTAGTCAACCTCAACCACTATGACTATAGGCCCCCGTCTAGCTACTATGACTATAGGCCCCAGTATAGCAAGTGGTGCCTTGCCCTTAAGAGTATTGAGAGGGAGAAGAGTACTCTTCCCACCCGTAAGGCCTTTTATTAACTCATCCAAGGAGGAACCAAACAATTTGTCCCCCTGTAAAGGGAAGGTCAAAAAGAGCCATTTTGGAAGCCTGGTCCGCAGACCAGCTTTTTAGCCACACCATGCATATAATAGCAATTCTCACAGCGGACACTCTGGCTACCAGTTGAGCCGCATCCAGTGACACATCACATATATACAGAAGGGCTTGAGCCATTTGATCCAAGAGTTCAATTAGCCCCGAGGAGAGCTGTTACGTTTCCAAGACACCTTTTAGTAACTTCACCCATTCAGCGACGGTCTGACACCAGGGTGGTCAAAAAATAGAATTATTGTAAGAACTTACCGTAAAATTATTTTCTCTGAGTCCTCTGACAGTCGCCGCCCGATGGTATTGGCCTTCACTAATGGGTAATGGCGCACTCTGCAGGAGCAGGCTAGGCAGATAATTATCAGGTTAAAAAAACTTTTGTAACTCAGCACGCCACTAGAGGGCCATCCCACAGCCATTACCAGAAACCTAATCTGATATTACTTCAGTTTCGTAGCAAGCCGTACCGGAAGGCAACAACCCCCAGATCCAAAAACCAGAGGGGTGGGGGGCGGCGACTGTCAGAGGACTCAGAGAAAAGAATTTTACGGTAAGTTCTTACAAAAATTCTATTTTCTTACGTCCTCTGACAGTCGCCGCCTGATGGTATTAGACTTTGGACGTCACAAAGCAGTGCAGGTATCAGGGGTGGGAAAGCAACGCAACCAGATAAGAAGGTAATGCAAATAACCAGGCTAGTAACAATCTGAGCCCACAGAAAAAAAAAAAAAAAAAAAAAAAAAAAAAACTGGAACAAATCCAGAAAAACACCAACAAGGAAAGACATTAAAAACAAACAATGTTCCCTCAAACAACTGCCGCACTCAAAACTTTGCGGTCAAAAGAAGCATCCGAAGATGCCAAAATGTCAAGATTTTAAAAGTTTGTGCAAGTGTGCACTGACGACCATGTCGCCGTCTTGCACACCTGAGCCACAGACGCCTGATGGCGAAAAAACGGCACTAACAGCTCGAATAGAATGAGCCTTTAAAAGGGAAAGGAGGAACCTGACCCTTGATGGAATACGCCTAAACAATCACCTGTCTGATCCATTTAGAAATGGTCGCCGCGCAGGCGGCCGATCCCTTCAAAGTCCCTCAGGAAGAACAAATAGAGAATCAGACTGCCGAATCTACTCCGTGGCGGACAGGTAGACCTTGACCGCCCGGACCATATCCAGAGAAAGCAAAGCAAGCTCCTTAGGATGCTTGGGCCGTGCGCACCGCTAAGGCAACGCGACATCCACATTGAGGTGGAAGAAACCACTGTGGGAAGAAGAAAAGATTGACTCCTCGCAGAACCACCTTATCTCTATGAAGTACTAGATAAGGAGAGCGGCAGGACAAGGCCGCCATGTTAGAAACTCTGCGAGGTGACGTGATGGCCACCAGAAAAGCAACTTTCTGTAACACAGACCGAGATATCCCCCTGATGTTCTCGAAGAGAGGTTTATTGTAACACTGGCAAAAACTAAATTGAGGTCCCCTGGAAGCAAGAGAGCTCCCCTTGGGGTGAGCCAAACGTCACACCTCTTGAATAAAAAGGTGTGGACCAAAGAAAGCAACGCCAATGGTTGATGAAACAAGACGGCCAAGGCCGACAGACCCTTGGCCTTAGTCAGCACCAGAGGCTGATCCACGCCCTTCTGCAGGAAGGCCAAGACCTTCGCCACCGAGAAGGAACGAGGGTAAAAACCATGCACTTCGCACCAAGCGAAATAAGCTTTCCAGGTGCAGCGAAAAAAAACTTCTTTGAAGTAGCTTTGCGAGCCCCTTACAAAGGTAAGGATGACCACCCGAGGAAGACCTCTATCCCTCAGAACCTGGCTTTTAACAGCCATGCAGACAAAGCCAGCAACTGTAAAGCAGAATGGAAGATCGGTCCTTGAGACAGATCGTCTCGCAGCGGAAGCCGCCATCAAGGTTCGACAACTATTTGAACGACGGCCACGTACCAGGACCGTCGAGGCCCGCCAGGGGCCACCAGAATGACTGACATCTGTTCCGACGCCAACCTGCGGAGGAACCTGGATAACAGTGGAATCGGAGGAAAGGAATACAGTAGCCGATAGCGGTGCCAAGGCACCAACGCGCCCGAGGCGCCTGCCAGAGGATTGCGAACCCTGGCCACGAACCTTACCACCACTTTGTGGAGACGGGACGCAAACAAATCCACGCCCGGGTCCTCCAAAAAAGGCGCACAGGAGGTGAACCACCTCCGGATGTAGGGACATTGCCCTCGGCCCAAAAGTCTGGCGACGTAGATAGTCCGCCTGCCAGAGTTCCACAGCCGGAATGAGAACGGCCGAGAAGCAAGGTACCCGCTATCCCTGCCCAGGACAGAATTTCGGCCACTGCCTTGGCCACCCAGGCACTCCACATGCCCCCTTGGTGATTGATATAAGCCACAGCTGTGGCATTGTCAATCTGTACCCGCCCCCGACACCACTGAAGCTGAGGTGACCACCGGAACAGACAAAGCTGGAGCGCTCGGAGCTCCAAGACGCTGATCGGTAGTCAACTCTCCCCGGCCGACCACGTCCCCTGGGCGCAAAACGTGCCCAGAACTCCTCCCCAGCCCGACAGGCTGGCATCCGTGGTGACAACCATCCATACTAGAGGTCTGAAGGACCGACTCCATGTCAAGGACAGCGGCCAGCGCCAACACAGAAGATCCGACCCGGATGACTCAAGGAAATACTCCTTTCCAAGGACTGAGGTGTCCTGTCCAGGATTTCCGCTTGCAGAGACCTGGTGTGAAATTAAGCAATCCGAACCGCTTCGAAGGCCGAGACCAGCCGTCCCAGAACCCGCATGCAGATGCGCAAAGAGGAGAGATAGTCGTTCCTGAGAGCTCTGATCTTCTCCCGCACAGTCCAGATTTTTATTCCCCGGAAGGAAGACCCGAGATTGAGCAGAGTCCAGGACCAGCTAGGTACTGGAAACCAGTAGAAGGAGTCAGTGACAACTTCTGAAATTGACGGGCCACCCAAACTCCTGAAGCGTCTGAACATTCACAGCCAGATCTTTTGCCAAGGTTACACATGAGTTCGACCTTACAAGAGGTCGTTCAGGCAACCAATGACTGTAATGCCCCGTAAACGCAGCAAAGCTAGACCGGAACAAACGCCTTGGTGAAAACCCTGGGAGTCGAAGCAAAACGGTAAGGCAACGCCACAAACTGGTAATGCTCCCCAGTCACCGTGAAGCGGAAGCAGCTCTGATGACCCTCGAAAATAGGGATGTGGAGATACGCATCCTGCAACGCAATGGATGCAGCAATTCCCCAGACCTCAACGAGGCCATCACCGACCGGATGGATCCCACCCTGAATGTCCCGCACGAAGCGGTTCAGGGACTACAAGTCCAGAATCGGACACACCGTGCCCCCTTTCCTGGGCACCGTGAACAGGATGTAGTCAAAACCGCGAAAATTTTTTCCGAAAAGGAACAAGTTCAATGACTCCGTGTGCAAGCACAGCCCCCATGAGATCTCTGAGACGATCAGGGGGCAGCTGAAGAATGGACGGGATGAACCTGTCTGCGGGGCGAGATCAACTCGATCTCTCTGAACAAATTGGTTCGTGAACCCACCTGTCCTGAATGCCGGACAACCAGGGTTCCTGAAAAGAAAGCAGACATCCCCCACCCCGACAACGGGGAGGGCTCCCCTTTTAGGGAGAGGTGGACTGGGCCGCCGAACCAGACTGACCGGCGTTCGGCTTACCCGACCACGGCTCCTCGTGGCCACTGGGAAGGCGGAAGGGTTTACCCTTCTCCTGCATCCCAAAAGGCAATTATGCTGAGTCTTGAAGGGGGGCCCCCTCCGCTTACGGGGGAGCTCTCCCTTGGTGACCTGGGGCAGACAAATACTCTTACCTCCCGTGAGCCCCGCAATCAACTCATCTAGAGTTACCCCAAAAAGACGACCCCCCCTCATAGGGGACCTCAGACACCGTCTTTTAGGACGCGTGGTCAACCGACCAGCACTTACCAGGTAATGCAGTGGATCGCAATCCCCACCACCGATAACCGGGCGACTAACTGAGCCACTTCCAAAGCCGCGTCACCCAGGAAGCTCACAGTGTGGACGAGCTGATCCTGCTGCGAAGCCCCTTGCACCATGTCATGAGCGCCCGAGAGGCCACCACTGAGGAAAAACACAGGTTGCAACAGGGAACACGCCACTAGATAAATGTGGCGGGCAAGGGCTTCCACATGCCTATCAGCCAGATCCCTGAATACTGGGAATCCCCTACCGGCAAGCAAGTTGGACTTATGTAGCCTAGACAGTGTGATCCCCCGCTTGGGGACACCAACCCAACGTTCGTCTACCGCCTCCAAAAAACGCTTAGGCACCACCAACATTAACTAAATGTGCCGCCACTGGCCATTCACAATCTCTGGAAAATCCACTGGCAGGAAAAATGCCTGACCCGACAGTCTGGGGTCTGCGGAACCCGAGAAAAACTGACTGCTCACTTGACTGAGCTGGCTCATCGTTAAGATAGAGTTTCCTACCTCCTACCGAGGAGGAAGATTCCCCCTTCTCCTCTCCCTCAACATGGAGGACCGGGACCCCTCAGGGGGACCATCGTCCATGGCAAGCAACTCTGGCTCAAAGTCAGAGGACTAGGAGGGCACAGGCCGTTTTTTATGGAGGAGCGTGCCGACATCAGCAGATTCACCTGGGACGCTAAAGTCGCCAGAGCAGTAGATATGGGTGCCAGGGGTGAGGATTCAGGTGTACCCGAAGTCCCCACCAGGTCTGCGGGGAATTTATTATCACGGGAGACCATTTTTTGCCTTAAAAATGAAAAAAAAGGGACGCTGGCCCTTTAAATTGGCGGTTCCCGCGACCAATGGAGGAGGCAGAGTATGATCGCCCCGAGCTCCAGGACATGAGCGGTAAGGAAACGATTGGCGGATTGCCCAATAGGGTCGGGGTGATAACCTACTCTCAACAGGAAATCTTCCAGATACCCGAGGATCGCAATCCCTTTGTGCAGGAACAAGACCAACACCACAGGCAAAACCTTGGTGAAGACTCAGGGTTCCCAGGCACCAGGAACAGGGGTGAACAAAAAAACCCAAAACCTTTCCTGCCGAGGAACCGGTGGAGGTAAACCTAGGTCCTACTCCTACGCTAGGCAGCATGAAACTGAAGAGCAGCACCTAGTGGCTGATGAGTAATGGCTGAGGGACAGCCCCCTAGAGGTGTCGTGTGTAAATTTTTTTGTTAACCTTTTCACTGCCTAGCCGACTCCTGCAGAGAGGTACATTACCCACTCGTGAAGGATTACTTAACGGGCTGCGACTGTCAGAGGACGTAGGAGAAAGTACTCTTCTCTCTCCCCTCTGTGAGACTCCCAATGATGTCATCCAGGGTGATCCCAAACAGGTGAATACCCTGAAAGGGTTAAAATTCATTCCCCCCCCCCCCCCCCTTTAAGATTTCTGGTCCACAGACCAAACACTCAAGCCACAATACGCACCCAAGTACCACTGCCAAAAACAGCCTAGATATCAGGGGAGCAGAATCCAAAGAAGCATCACAGATAAACTGCAAACCCTAGACCAACTGGTCCACCAGTTCAGCAAAGGCAACGGGCAGCTGCTCACCCTCTAGGTCATGGCGCAAAAGCTTAGCCCACTCAGAGTTTGCGACATTAGGGCAATGGTGAAAACCGGCCTAAGCGCTGAACCAGAAAACAGTAAACATATTGCGGGCCACAGCCTCCGCTTTCCTGTCACCTAGATCTTTAAAGGCCGAAGATCATTTCAACCGGAATCATGGTTGCCTTATTTAACGTGGAACCGGGGGGGGTTCAACACCACTGGAACATTCTACTTTTTAAGGAGGGACTCCTCAAAGGAGTACCTCACCGCAAAGTGTTTAGGTACCACAGTGGACATGTGCACTCTTTCCTCAGGTGCTGGCACTTGACTTACCACTGAGGAAAGAGCGTGCATGTCCACTGCAGACTTGGCGCATGCTCAGAAACATGTTGTGCATTTCCGGGCCCCGGGATACCAGCAGCGTCACAGACGTGACCCTTCCTCCCTCTACTGCGGTGCTCATTCCTGTCGTATGACCTGGACACCCTGAGACATAGGCCGGCCACCTTCTCTCCTGTTCCACGGCTCCACAAGCTCACAGCACACTGCATATCTATGAGGGACTTCTTTACTATCATGTCTGCTTACCATCAACCTTTGTGAGTTGCGGCTATCTGTTTTTATACATTTTTATTAAAGCAGTCTGCACCCAGGGCGCTTATTTGTTTTTTCTTGTTGCTCCAGAGCTTCTTCCATCTCTGAGAAAAGCTGCCTGGTTCAGCAGGACTTTTACCATTTTATTATATTCTTATTTTCTTCATTGTCCCTTATAAAGACCTTTAAAAAGACACTCTCATTGGACTTGTTATGATTAATACATATTACCATTAATGCTGTGCGGATGGACTCTTCTCTATACGTTTGTGGGTTTTTTTTTTTTTTTATGTCATAATGAGGTGAGAATGAGGCATTACATATACCAACTCAGGACAAAAAGTTGATGACAGGATTACCAAAGTTCAAAAAAAAAAAAGCTAATGTAACCACCGAACCCAAGGACTGGTAAACTAAAATCCTAAGGGTTTAGACTTTAAAGTGAGCCTGTGATTTACCTCTGCATGGCAAAGCAACATAATTAAATTAATTTAAAATGATGACCTCTCCAGCCTAATTACTTAAACTTTTCACTCCAATAAAATAACCAGTACTTTGGCTATAGTTAACATGCGACTCATGCCCCCTCCTTCTGCGTGCAAGCACAGTTGCTTGGCATTTGGTCACTGTGCTTTTGTAAGTGTAAGGAGTCCTCAGCCCTTTGTAAGCTCTGCTTGGCAACTTTGAGTTTAAATATAATACAAAATAATTGTAAGCCAACCTGCATGGGCAAAACGCGCACACATGGTGGGTGGTGTGCTGAAATTTGTTTGCTTTTGCACAGGTGACTTGTTTAAACAAAAAACAAAAAACAGCCTTACACTTTTGAGCCAAGTGTGGTCATTGCAGTTTGGATAAGAGGTTCTATGTTAATGGGATCCACAGGAAAACTGTCACTGATCTTATCCAAATTCTCAATAGCTAATCTTGCAGCTTGCTCATATCCATCAGAGATTCTTATAGGATGAATACCACGATCCAGCAACTGCTCAGCTTGTTCCAGTAATGCTCCTGCAAGAACTAAAAAAAAAAAAAAAAATAAAAAAAAAATTTAACAGAAGAAAGTTTAATGTAATTTAATACTATTGAATAAATAAAATTGGTGCGCTAATTCAAATTGTGATGTGCGCATATAAAATATGAAAATGATCTTGTGAACCAAACTGGCAATTAAATAATCCACATACAAAGTGTAAAAGGTGACTGACTTAAAAGCCAAAAAAACAAAGTATATAAAATGAATAGATAATCAAATAATCAAACAGTCCAAAACATAAGAGGAGGATATTCTCTTCAATGGTGCTCAGGATTGCTCAAATATATAGTGTGGAACAAAGTCCAAAAGAATCAAGAGATAATGGTGATATTATCCCTCCACCTGGTGAATTTCCTCCTTACCCGGCGGAAAATAGGCAAGTACAGTAAGTATATATCCACGTGATGTTCACCTCCAACCTGTTGGCCTCTTACCAAATAAAAGATGAGCTTGACAATCACTGTTTAAGAAAATAGTGTTGATCCCTTCTCCACCAAACGGGAATGGATGGCTTTTCCACTAATAGATATTCAATCCACGGTGTACATGTGAAATAAATGGAGGCTAATAGTGCATTATCCTTTAAAAGTATCTAATAAAAAGACTTGCACTTACATTTAATGAGACGAAAACAGGCTGAAATATAGGCTTCTAGCAGAGAGGATGTTCTTAGGGAACTCGCGTCCAGCTGCAGCATGGACCGTGAGTGACGTAGTGACGGCACGCCTCCTTGCTGACGCGTTTCCTCCAATAGGACTTCGACAGAGAATAGCGATTGTCAAGCTCATCTTTTACTTTTATTTGGTAAGAGGCCATTATTGCTTTTTCACCGGTGTTTCATACAAGGTTGGAGGTGAACATCACGTGAATATTTACTTTATGACACAGGATATATACTTACTGCACTTGCCTATTTTCCGCCGGGTAAGGAGGAAATTCACCAGGTGGAGGGATATCACCATTATATCTTGATTCTTTTGGACTTTCTTCCACTATTTGAGCAATCCTGAGCACCATTGAAGAGAATATCCTCTTAAGTTTTGGACTGTTTGATTATCTATTAATTTTATATACTTTGTTTTTTGGCTTTTAAGTCAAAGTCACCTATACACTTTGTATGTGGATAATTTAATTGCCAGTTTGTTGGTTCACAAGATAATTTGTCATATTTTATATATGCACATCGCAATTTGAATTAGCGCACCAATTTTATTTATTCATTTCTTATTTTATCACCCTGGTAGCAGCTTTTCACTTATCAGCACTCCCTTCCCACAACATAAAAATGTAATACTATTGCCACACATAATATAACAAAAAAAAAAAAAAAAATAGCAGCCCATCAGATCAATTTAACATTATACCACGCACAGTAGAACTTCAACCTAAAGGTGCCAGCAGTCCATTAGTGTTTGATTGCTTTGCACAAAGCGGTCAGTGAACAGGTTGGAAGAATCACAGGAGAGCGTAAAGTAGCCACAATATCCTTTATAGATCAGTCAGAAGCAGGGTCAGATTTGTAATTAAAGTAAAACTAAAAGGCAAAACTTTTTCTAGCATTATAAATAGAGTAGGAGAGGGGGGTTATATACAGTGTCAGGATTTTTTTTTTTTTTTTGCCATGTCCCATAGGGGAGATTCTATCTTCAGTTCCCTTAGCCAAAAACAAAGTGAGAGGAAAGCCCTCTAAAGTGAGGGAATCCTGGGGTGTCACTAGAACTACTGTTCCCACTGTAAGATTTCCTCTCCATTTCTGTTCCAGGGTCAACCTAAAACTTAGATTTATTGATACTTTTGATAATGATAAACAGGACAAATGGAGGGTGAATCTCCCAAATGGGGGCTCAGACCACAAAAAAAATTGACAGGTGTTCTAAACCCTCTCAAAAACTTAAAGCTCTGCCTTTAATTATACTTCAACTTTCATTTCTTATAATGTATAGTTTTGCGCCATTTTGGGGTCTGTTCAATACAAAATTGTTACATTTGCTTGATATGTGCAAAAATACCAGTTGAACCTGCCAGAAATCAAATGATGTCCAGTGTACCCTGCAATGTTGGCTTCAAGCACTTTTTGAGCACTCCACAGGTTCTCTCTGAACTGCAGAATGCTTCTTATGGTATGGAGATATTGGGTTGGGTGAAGTGTTCTGTAGTTTAAAGCCCCACACATACACACAGGCGAAATAGCGGCCAAAACCAGTCAGTAAAGTAGAAACCGGCTGACATTCAGCCCATGTGTACAGCTCCTTGTCCGACAGAAGCTGATCGCACAACCAGCTTCTGTTGAATGAGAATGCTAGAAAACCAGCAGCCAAATCGGCTTCCGATCAGCACTGACCGGTGTGCTATGGCAAGGGAAGATGGGTGTTGTGTGGTTCGACCCCCCGGTCAGATCACAATAGCACAGCAGGGAGACTGTACTAACATCTCAGTTAAGTACAGCGACCTCCTCAGTTATTTTTCATTAAACCCACTGGGTTGAATATTAAAAAAAAAAAACCCTTTAACGTGTGTGCCAGGCATACAGTGCCTTGCGAAAGTAATCGGCCCCCTTGAACTTTGCAACATTTCAGGCTTCAAACAAAGATATAAAACAAATTTTTGTTCAGAATCAACAAGTGGGAAACAATCATGAAGTGGAACGAAATTTATTGGATATTTCAAACGTTAATAAAAAAACTGAAAAATTGGGCGTGCAAAATTATTCAGCCCCTTTACTTTCAGTGCAGCAAACTCTCTCCAGAAGTTCAGTGAGGATCTCTGAATGATCCAATGTTGACCTAAATGACTAATAATAAATAGAATCCACCTGTGTGTAATCAAGTCTCCGTATAAATGCACCTGCACTGTGATAGTCTCAGAGGTCCGTTTAAAGCGCAGAGAGCATCATGAAGAACAAGGAACGCACCAGGCAGGTCCGAGATACTGTTAGAGAAATTTAAACCTGGATTTGGATACAAAAAGATTTCCCAAGCTTTAAACATCCCAAGGAGCACTGTGCAAGCGATAATATTGAAATGGGAGTATCAGACCACTGCAAACCTACGAAGACTTGGCCGTCCCTCTCAACTTTCAGCTCATACAAGCAGAAGACTGATCAGAGATGCAGCCAAGAGGCCCATGATCACTCTGGATGAAGATGGATGGAGCCAAATACAGGACCATTCTGGAAGAAAACCTGATGGAGTCTGCAAAAGACCTGAGACTGGGACGGAGATTTGTCTTCCAACAAGACAATGATCCAAAACAAAAGCAAAATCTACAATGGAAAAGGTTAACAAATAAACATATTCAGGTGTTAGAATGGCCAAGTCAAAGTCCAGACCTGAATCCAAAATCGAGAATCTGCGGAAAGAACTGAAAACTGCTGTTCAAACGCTCTCCATCCAACCTCACTGAGCTCGAGCTGTTTTGCAAGGAGGAATGGGCAAAAATTTCAGTATCTTGATGTGCAAAACTGATAGAGACATACCCCAAGCGACTTACAGCTGTAAATCGCAGCAAAAGGTGGCGCAAGTATTAACTTAAGGGGGCTGAATAATTTTGCACGCCCAATTTTTCAGTTTTTTTATTTGTTAAAAAAAAGTTTGAAATAGCCAATAAATTTCGTTCCACTTCACGATTGTGTCCCACTTGTTGATTCTTCACAAAAAAAAATTACAGTTTTATATATCTTTATGTTTGAAGCCTGAAATGTGGCAAGAGGTCGAAAAGTTCAAGGGGGCCGAATACTTTCGCAAGGCACTGTAACACTAGTAATAGGGTGACAATGCTGCTTCTCCACTGATACAGTATATTTAGTGGGTGTTGTCACCCAGGAACAGAAGTGTTAATAGCAAGATGACTGCAGCCACCAGATTTATGGCCAGTTCACACTACATGCAGTGCCTTCATTTTCTGCATGGCAAGTGGGTTCCAATGGCATTGTTCACACCAGCGTAGTGTGATCTTCCAGTGTCTTTTTATGGAACAGAAAAAAGATTTAAAAAAAAAAAAAAAAAAGCTGCTTTCTACCTGCACAGACCATACTGGAAAGCACTAAAAAAATATCAAATAAGCACAAGACCCCAGAACATTGAAAAAAAAAAAAAAAAAAAAAAAAAAAAAAAACACACCAGGAAAAAAATAAAAAAGAAACTGGAATGCATAAAAAACACTCTGGAATGCATTATAAACAAGGGTGAATGTGCATGACGAAACACATCCTGAAAACGAATCTAAAGGGCATTTTTGTGGTGTGAACTGGCACCCTTATCACTAGTAAGCGACAATAGTTTACCTGTATGTCCTTCAGTTTAGACACACTTTAAAGAAAAATAGCATTTTTTGTAAGATCTTACAGTAAAATTATTTTCTCAGAGTCCTGACAGTCGCCGCCCACTTATACATTCTTCATTGGGTATTGGCCCTCTGCGCAGGAGCAAGCTAGGCAGTAACTTTGTTAATACAAACAAACTAACATAGACACACCTACAGGGGGCCGTCCCTCTGGCCAATATCCCACAGCCAGTACCACTCCAATACAGTTTCATAGCAAGAAGTCCATGAAAAACAGTCAACCCCAAAGAGGGGTGGCGACTGTCAGAGGACTCAAAAGAATTTTATGGTAAGATATTACAAAAATTCTATTTTCTCTTCTTACGTCCGCCGACAGTCGCCGCTCACTTATACAGTCTTTGGGACGTCCCAAAAGCAGTGCAGATGTGAGGGGTGGGAAGATGCAACCTTCAAAAATCGGCAACGCAGCACCCAGTTAGGAGAAAAAAAACTGTACTGAACCAACGGGGCAACCAAGCTTAACAGGGACTAACTCAGGAAAACAAACCCCATGACGAAGAGACAGAAAAAATAGCAAGTCTCTTAAGACCACTGCCGCACTCAAAACCTTGCGGCCAAAAGAAGCATCCAAGGATGCCAACACATGAAGTTTGTAAAACTTAGAAAAGGTGTGTACAGACGACCAGGTCGCCGCTTTGCACACCTGAGCCACCGACGCCTGATGGTGAAAAGCCCAGCAACGGCTCTAGTAGAGTGCGCCTTGACAGGGAAAGGAGGAACCTGACCCTTAAATCGAATAGGCCTGCACAATCGTCTATCTGATCCATTTGGAAATGGTTGCCGCAGACGCCGCTGTACCCTTCCAAGGTCCCTCAGGGAGGACAAACAGGCAATCCGACTTCCTGTAAGAGTCCATGGCAGAAAGGTAAACTCTGATCGCCCGGACCAAATCCAAGGAATGCGAAGTAAACTCCTTTGGATGCTTGGGCTTTGCACAAAGCGAAGGCAACACAATATCCTCATTGAGGTGGAAAGCCGAAACCACGTTAGGAAGAAGAGACTGATTTGGTCGCAAGACCACTTTATCCTTATGAACAATCAGATAGGGGGAGCGACAAGACAGAGGTGCCAACTCAGACACTCTACGGGCAGATGTGATCGCTACCAGAAAGGCAACCTTTCATGACAGCACAGGCAGAGGAATCTCCCTGATGTTCTCAAAGGGAGGCCGTTGTAAAACGGACAGGACCAAATTCAAGTCCCAAGGAGGTAAAGGCGCTCTTCTAGGAGGAGCCAAATGACGCACACCTTGCGGAATTAGTGATCACCACTAGAAAGGCAACCTTCTGTGACAACACAGGCAGAGGGATCTCTCTGATGTTCTCAAAATGAGGCCGTTGTAAAAAACGGACAGAACCAGGTTCAGGTCCCAGGGAGGAAAGGGAGCCTTCCTCGGGGGAGCCAAATGACGCACCCCCTGAATAAAGGTGCGAATCAAGGAATTAGTCACCAAGGGACGCTGAAAAAGAATGGCCAAAGCCGACAACTGGCCCTTAATAGTGGTCAGCGCCAGGCGCTGATCCACCCCAGTCTGCAGGAAAGCCAAAACCCTCGCCACTGAAAAGGAGTGGGGATGAAAACCTTGCAACACCAGGCAAAATATGCCCTCCAGGTATGATAAATCTGCCTAGAAGAAGCTTTCCTAGCCTTCAGTAAGGTAGGAATGACAACCAACGAGAGACCCCCGTCTCTCAAGACTTGGCTTTCAACAGCCACGCTGTCAAAGCCAGCCACTGTAAAGCAGGATGGAAGATCAGCCCTTGAGACAGAAGAAAGTCTCTTAGCGGAAGCCTCCAGGGAGGCTCGACAACCATCTGCATGATATCCGCGTACCAAGATCGACGCTGCCAGTCCGGAGCCACCAGAATCACCAGCATCCGTTCCGAGGCCAACCTGCGGAGGAACCTGGACAACATTTGAATCGGGAGAAAGGCATATATCAGCCGATACGGATGCCAAGGCACCACTAACGCGTCCGCCAGAGAATGAGTTCGAGCTACGAACCTTTCCACCTTTTTGTTGACGGGACGCGAATAGATCCACGTCCAGAGACGCCCACCGGAAACACAGAAGGTGAAACACCTCCGGGTGTAGGGACTTTTCTCCCTGGTCCAGGGTCTGGCGACTCAGATAGTCCGCCTGCCAGTTCTCCACACCTGGAATGTGGAAGGCTTTAAATCGCCGGAACATGCGACTCGGCCCAAGAGAGAATCTCGGCCACTTCCTTGGCCGCTCGGGCACTCCTGGTGCCCCCTTGATTGATGTAAACCACGGCCGTGGCATTGTCCGTCTGCACTCGAACAGGGCAGCCCCGAAGTCAAGCCGACCAACGGAACAGAGCTTGATCGCCCGGAGCTCCAAGACGTTTATCGGCAGGGAGGACTCCCCCTCTGACCATGTCCCCTGGGCACAAAGCGTGCCCAGAACTCCACCCCAGCCTAACGGGCTGGCATCCGTGGTGAGCACCGTCCACAATAATGGCCGGAAGGACTTGCCTTGTGTCAAGAGTCGGTGACTGGATCCATCACAAAAGATCGGGTCTCACTTGGTGGCTTAGAGAAATCCTCCCATCCAAAGACTGATGTCTGTCCCACTTGGCAAGAATCTCTGCTTCAGAGTTCTCATGTGAAACTGCACAAATGGGACTGCCTCGAAAGTCGACACCATCAGACCCAGGGACCGCATACAGGTCCGAAGTGAGGAGAGATCAGCATCCCTGAGGGACATGATCTCGTCCTGCAGTGTCTGGAGTTTGTCCTCCGGAAGAAAGACCTTCGCCTGAGCAGAGTCCAGGATCATCCCCAGGTAGGGGAGATGAACCAAAGGGAACAGAGCAGACTTCAGAAAATTGATGGTCCACCGGAATGCCTGGAGCATCTGAACCGTGACCAACAGATCGCTCAACAGGGTGGCACTCGAGCTGGACCTTAACATGAGATCATCCAGATAACCAAGGACCGCAATCCCCTGCACCCGCAGCAGAGCCAACACAGGAGCCAAAACCTTGGTGAATACCCTTGGAGCTGAAACGAGACCGAAGGGCAACGCCACAAACTGATAATGCTCCTCTGCGATTGCGAAGCGAAGATACCGCCGATGACCCTCGTAAATAGGGATGTGCAGAAACGCATCTTTTAGGTCGATGGAGGCCATGAAGTCCCCTGGACTGAGAGACGCCACCACCGACCGGATGGATTCCATCCGTAACTTCTGTACCCGCAAGAAGCGGTTCAGCAATTTTAGATCCAAAATCGGACGCACCTTGCCCTCTTTTCTGGGCATCGTGAACAGATTGGAGAAAAACCCTCGAAACCTGCCCCGCGGAGGGACCGGCGCGATGACCCCCTGGGCAAGAAGATCTTGCAATGTCCTTTGGAGATCCCAGAAATGATCGGGAGTCAGATAGAGATTTGATGGAAAGAATCTGTCTGCGGGGCGAGATGCCCGGAGAGTCTTCCACGGGCATCAAGGTGGATTTATTAACTCTGGAAACAGTATGGTCCACCTTAGGAGCCACAGGCCAGCGAGAATCAACAGAATCCGCAAATGGATAGCGGTACTTACATCTCTTAGGCACCACCAGCGTATGCTTAATGCGACGCCATTGGTCATTCACGGTTTCGTGAAACTCCTTGGGACAAGGAACAACCTAACCCGACTTCTGGGCCTTGCGGGTTCCGAAGAAAACCCGCTTACCCGACTAATCAAGATTTAAAGTCTCCTTCCCGGAGCTGATACGCGTGTCCACCGCAGCGCGGTCTCGTGCGGTCACAGAGAACTGAGAGGACAGGGACCCCACCATAAATAACATTAGATTTTTCACTCCAGGACCAGCAGTACACAGGGGGCGTATATTACAGAAAACTGACATGTACTGCCATCCCCAGAGTGGGCCAACATAACACCCCCTCACAACATGGTCCCAGGGACAGAGGGGTAGTAGTGCTCACCAGTCCAGAGAACTGAGACATCCCAGCGAAGATAGGAACTTTGCAGGCTCGTCCCAGTCTCCAGGGGAACGGTCGTTGCGAGGCTTGGGCGTACCAATAACCTACGACGCTCGATGGCAGGCTGGGACTCCACGAGGCCCCGTTCCGCCTACGCTTGTAGTCCTCCTGACTAAATAGAGCAGGTGAGAAAAATGAAGCTATTCTTAATAGAAAAAAAATGAATTTTTGTAAAAACCTTACCGTAAAATTCCTCTCTCTGAATCCCGACAGTCGCCACCCACTCATTCAGTCTTCACCAATGGGTATTGACCTCTTATCCATAGGAGCAAGCTAGGCATAAGACTTGTTAGAAACAAAGCAATTTACATAGACACACCTATAGGGGGCTGTCCCACTGGTCTAATACCCCCCTGCTATCAGCATTCCCAAATCAGTTTGGTAGCAAGCAGTTAAAGTCCAAAAGAACCCCACAAGAGGGGCAGGGGTGGCGACTGTCCGAGGACTCAGAGAAAGGAATTTTACGGTAAGATTTTACAAAAATTCAGTTTTCTCTTACGTCCGACAGTCGCCGCCCACTCATTCAGTCTTCACCAATGGGATGTCCCAAAGCAGTGTAGACATGAGGGGTGGGAAGCGCAACCGTCACAAAGGCAACGCAGCACCCAGGTCAGAGAAAGGAACCTTATCTGAGCAGAAAGGTAAAAACTCTGGTTAACAGAAAAGCTCAACTGGGAGCAAGCACCCAAGAAAGCAAATAAAAGGGAGAAAACAACCCCAACAGACGGGGACCGGCCAACGCCATGGTCCCCTCAAGGTACTGCCACACACAGAACTTTGCGGCCAAAGGATGCATCTGCTGATGCAAAACTAAGTTTATAGAATTTGGAAAAGGTGTGCACGGACGACCAAGTCGCTGCCTTGCACACATGGGCCACCGAAGCCTGACGGCGGAAAGCCCATGACGCACTCACCGCTCTGGTAGAGTGCGCCTTGACAGGGAAGGGCAGAACCTGTTCCCTAATAGAATAGGCCTGTACAATCTTCTGCCTGATCCATTTTGAAATGGTTGCCGCAGACGCAGCCATACCCTTCCGAGGGCCCTCGGGAAGGACAAAAAGGGAATCCGACTTTCTGAAGGACTCAGACGCCAGGTACACCACGATCGCCCAGACTACATCCAACAAATGCAAAGCAAACTCCTTAGGATGCTTAGGATTCGCACACAGCGAAGGCAAGATAATATCCTCGTTAAGGTGAAAATCCCAAACCACCTTAGGTAGGAAAGATTGGTTAGGTCGCAAGACCACTTTATCCCTATGAATCACCAGGTAAGGGGAGCGGCAAGACAGAGCCGCCAACTCCGACACTCTACGGGCAGATGTGATCGCTACCAGAAAGGCAACCTTTCATGGACAGCACAGGCAGAGGAATCTCCCTGATGTTCTCAAAGGGAGGCCGTTGTAAAACGGACAGGACCAAATTCAAGTCCCAAGGAGGTAAAGGCGCTCTTCTAGGAGGAGCCAAATGACGCACACCTTGAATAAAAGGTGCGCATCAAAGAGTTTGACGCCAAGGGGCGCTGGAAAAGGATTGCCAGTGCAGACAACTGACCCTCAATCATGGTCAGCGCAAAACGCTGGTCCACACCAGTTTGCAGGAAGGCCAGCACCCTCGCCACCGAAAAGGAGCGAGGATGGATGCCCCTGGATTCACACCAGGCAAAATAAGCCTTCCAGGTACGGTAATAGATCTTACCGGACGAGGCCTTCCTAGCCTTAAGCAGGGTAGGAATGACCGCCGACAAGAGACCCCGATCTCTCAGGACTTGGCTTTCAACAGCCACACCGTTAAAGCCAGCGACCGTAAAGCAGGATGGAAGATCGGCCCCTGAGACAGCAGATCGTCCCATAACGGGAGCCACCAGGGAGGCTCAACGACCAGTTGTATGATGTACCAAGACCGGCGCGGCCAGTCCGGGGCCACCAGAATCACCAACTTCGGTTCCGAGACCAACCTGCAGAGGAACCTGGACAACTGATTTGGGGGGGGGGGGGGGGGGGGGGGAGGCATACATCAGGCGATACTGATTCCAAGGCACAACCAGCGCACCCGAGGCATCTGTAAGAGGATTGCGCATTCTTGCCAAGAACCTTCCCACCTTGTTGTTTAGCCGGGATGCGAACAGATCCACATCCGGGGATCCCCATCGCGCACACAGCATCTGAAACACCTCCGAGTGTAGGGACCATTCCCCCTGGTCCAGGGTCTGGCGGCTCAGATAATCGGCCTGCCAATTCTCCACACCCGGAATGTGAACTGTGAAACGTGTGTCTCGGCCCAAGACAGAATCTTGGTCACTTCCTGGGCAGCCCGGGCACTCCTGGTGCCCCCTTGGTGATTGATGTAAGCCACCGCAGTGGCGTTGTCCATTTGCACCCGCACAGGACGGCCCCGAAGATGATCCGACCAATGGAGTAAGCACAGTCTGATCGCTCGAAGTTCCAAGATGTTTATGGGCAGGGAGGATTCTTCCTCCGACCAAGTGCCCTGGGCAGAAAGTGCCCAGAACGCCACCCCAGCCCGATAGGCTGGGGTCCGTGGTGATCACCGTCCATGGTTATCACCGTCCACAACGGTCGGAAGGATTCCCCTCCCGTCATAGCCGGAGACTGGAGCCACCACAGAATTTCATCTCTGGCTTGGCGACTCAAAGATATCCTCTTTTCCCAAGGATTGAGGAAGCCTGTCCCACCTGGCTAGCATCTCCGCTTGGAGAGATCGTGTGTGGAACTGTGCAAACGGTATCGCCTCGAAGGCTGACATGTACAAAAACAGAGCGCCACACACAAGATGGCGCCCAAAGGGCACTTGGTACACTACCAATTAAAATGGCCACTGAAGTGCCCACAGTGAAGCAAGGGGAGGAATGTGAGCCCCAGACACGAGGGGAGAACAGACCTAGCAGACTGTCATCCCCAGACAGAGGCCCCACACAGAATGTACTCACCATACCATGATTGCGTGGGTGCCTCTCTACGACTGGAAGCCTCCCACCCCAGGTGGCGGGGGTGCTGTCAGCCAAGCAGGACTCTAGCAACGCACGGAAGCGCGGTTGAGGCGCCCAAGCGAGGTGGCCACCTCGCAGGCTTTCCTCCCCGAGGACTGGGACAGGTCATTTGCGAGGCCAGCGCGTACGCATAGCCTGCTAAACACTCGATGGCGGGCTGGGATTCCATAAGATCCTCTGTCCCTGGGGCACCAGGACGACCAGCCCGACTCCCAGCTCCGCAAACGCCGTAGTCTTCCGAAGATCCAACTAACTAAGCGCAGGAACAAATAAAAAGCTAGTAGTGCAAGAACACTTTTGCATAAAATATAAAAGTAATAAAAAACAGAAGAAAGGCTGAGACTGTAGCCCCAGCACAGGGATAGCCTGCCTATCTTACTCCTAACTAGGCAGAAGAGAAACTGAGTTGGGAATGCTGATAGCAGGGGGGTATTGGACCAGTGGGACAGTCCCTACAGGTGTGTATGCAAATTGCTTTGTTTCTAACAAGTCTTATGCCTAGCTTGCTCCTATGGATAAGAGGTCAATACCCATTGGTGAAGACTGAATGAGTGGGCGGCGACTGTCCGAGGACGTAAGAGAAAAAAAACTTTTCAGAAAGAAAACAAAGAAAAAACAGAGACACTAGGTCCCAGCAGGGAAAACCTAGCCTACTCCTGATGCTAGGCAGCAAGAAAACTGGATTAGAGTGGTACTGGCTGTGGGATATTGGCGAGAGGGACGGCCCCCTGTAGGTGTGTCTGTTAAAGTTTGTTTGTATTAAAGTTACTGCCTAGCTTGATCCTGCGGAGAGGGTCAATACCCAATTGTGAAGACTTTATAAGTGGGCGGCGACTGTCAGAGGACAATTTTTCTCCCATTTCTCTACCACATTCTTCATGTACAATTAAAAGCAGCAATTAAAGTACATAAAAATGCTGTTTTCTGCCACAGATGCAGTCTTCAGTCTTACCAACAACTCCAGTGGTCCCATCTCCAATTTCATCATCTTGAGATTTCGATAGTTCAACCATGAGTTTGGCTATTTGATGATCAACATCCATCATACTAAGAATTGTTGCTCCATCATTGGTAACTGTAACTTGCCCATCCTTATCCACCATCATTTTGTCAAGTCCTACAAAAAAAAAAAAAAAAAAAAAAAGAAGAAGGGGGGGGGGATAAAGTTACCATTTTAAACAGAAAAGAAAGTTTACTTTGGAAAGCACAAGTAAACACGTTGCCAGCAAACAGAGCATCCCACAACTTGCAGCAGAGAGGGAGGAACCCCACCAGTTTTACCACCCCATCAGGATGCACTTGCTCCACATGCATCACCCAAAGGATAGAGAAATACCCAGGAGTCAGCACTATAAAGTATAGCCATATACATATACTGCCCTCAAGGATCGCTGGAGTCTAAGAGATCTTCTCCTTCCAATTTATACAAGGTGGAGGGAGTCTGCCTGATACAAAGGATACCAATCTACCCCCTTTACAACTGATATCCAACAGATCTTGAACCAGTCTTATATTGGAGGCTTATCTGCACTGCCCTCTTAAGTGTATTAGTGGTGTTATGGATGTGGATAAAATACTTCTGTCATAAGAAATACTGTATTGATATCTATCCATCTATCCATACAAATATATATTTTGTAAGAACTTACCGTAAAGATTATTTTCTCCGAGTCCTGACAGTCGCCGCCCATCCATTCAGCCTTCACTAGTGGGTAATGGCGCCCTCTGCAGGAGCAAGCTAGGCAGTTTAAAAGGTTAATAAACTTTTTATACCTAGGACACACCTCTAGGGGGCCATCCCTCAGCCATTACCCTGAACCAGATATCACTGTTCCTCAGTTTGTAGCAAGCAGTACCGGAAAGCTAACCTCCAGATCCAAAAACCAGAGGGACGGGGGCGGCACCTGACAGAGGACTCAGAGAAAAGAATTATAAGGCAAGTGCTTACAAAAATTCTATTTTCTGTTACGTCCTCTGACAGTCACCACCAATCCATTCAGCCTTCACTAGTGGGATGTCCCAAAGCAGTGCAGATGTGAGGGGTGGGACAACGCAACCAACCTAAAAAAAAAGGTAACGAAAACAACCGGGCCAGGAAAGAACATGAGCCCAACAGGGCAACAAGCCCAAAACTGGAGCAAACCCAGAACAAAGAAACACCCCAGGAAGAGACAGAAAAAAAAAATTATACAAATGTCTCTTCAAACCACAGCTGCATTCAAAACCTTGTGGCCAAAAGGAAGCATCCGAGGATGCCAGTACATCAATTGTGAAAGTGTGTACAGACGACCAGGTCGCCGCTTTGCACACCTGAGCCTGAGGCACTGACGATTCTATTGGAATGGGCCTTCACAGGGAAAGGAGGAACCTGACCCTTAGATTAATTAGGCCTGAACAACAGTCTGTCAGATCCACTTAGAAATGGTTGCCGTGGACGCAGCTGAGCCCTTCCGAGGTCCCTCAGGATGAACAAACAGGGAATCAGACTTCCTAACAGACTCCGTGGCAAATAGGCAAACCCTGATCGCCCGGACCACATCCAAGGAATGCAAGGCCACTTCCTTGGGATGCTTGGGCTTCGCACAAAGCGAAGGTAACACGATATCCTCATTGAGGTTGAAAGACGAGACCACCTTGGGTATAAAAAACGGAATTTTTGTAAAATCTTACCGTAAAATTCCTTTCTCTGAGTCCTCCAACAGTCGCCGCCCCTTCATAATCTTCACCAATGGGAATTGACCTTTGCTCCGCAGGAGTAGCTAGGCAACAAGATTTGTTAATATAAAAGCTTTTAGCATATCACACCCCTAGGGGGCGGTCCCCTCAGTCAATACCTCCCTGCTTCCAGCATCCTCAACTCAGTTTGGTAGCATAGCAGTAGAGTACATAAACCCCAAAAAGAGGGGCGGGGACTGTCGGAGGACTCAGAAAGGAATTTTACGGTAAGATTTTACAAAAATTCCGTTTTCTCTTACGTCCTCCGACAGTCGCCGCCCCTTCATAATCTTCACCAATGGGACATCCCAGAGCAGTGTAGACATGGGGGGGTGGGAAAAACGCAGCCGCGCCTAAAGCAACGCAGTACCCACATCAGAGAAAGGAACCTTACCAAAGTAAGAGAACCGACTGGGCAACAGGAAAACGTGCTCACCAGGAGCAACAACCCAGGAAGAACAAGTAACCCAGGGGTAAAAACACCCCAACAGCCAAGGGCCCAAACAAGGGACCCTAAGGCACCACCGCACTAAGAACTTTACGGCCAACGGAAGCATCTGCCGATGACTGAACATCCACTTTGTAAAATATTGAGAAGGCGTGAACGGACGACCAAGTCGCCGCCTTACACACCTGGGCCACAGAAGCCCGATGACGATAGGCCCAAGACGTACTCAGAGATCTGGTAGCGTGCGCCTTCACAGGGAAAGGAGGAACCTTCCCCTTCAAAGCATAGGCTTACACAATGGTTTGTCTGATCCATTTGGCGATGGTCGCAGCCGACGCCGCCATGCCCTTTCCGAGGACCCACCGGAAGGACAAATGGAGAATCCGACTTGCGAAAGGATTTCGTCGATGACAGGTAAACCCTGATCGCCCGAACAACATCCAAAGAATGCAAGGCCACCTCCTTTGGATGCTTTGGCTTGCACAAAGCGAAGGCAGGACAATGTCCTCATTGAGGTGAAATTCCGAGATCCGCTTCGGAAGAAAAGAAGGGTTAGGTCTTAAGACCACCTTATCCAAGTGAATCACCAAGTAGGGAGAGCTGCAGGACAAGGCCGCCAGCTCCGATACCCTGCGAGCCAAAGTGATTGCCACCAAAAAGGCAACCTTCTTGGACAACAGAGACAACGAGATCTCCCTGATCTTTTCAAAGGGAGCATGTTGCAACACGGACAGAACAAGGTTCAAGTCCCATGGAGGTAAAGGGTCCCTCCTAGGAGGGGCCAAGTGTCGCACCCCCTGAACAAAGGTGCTAACCAAAGAATTAGACGCCACAGGGCGTTGAAAGAGAAAGGCCAGCGCAGAAATCTGACCCTTAATCGTGGCCAACGCCAAACGCTGGTCCACGCCCGTTTGAAGAAAAGCCAACACTCTCGACACAGAGTATGAGCGAGGGGAATACCCCCTGGACTCACACCAGGCAAAATATGCTTTCCAAGTACGGTAGTAAATCTTCCCCGAAGAGGCTTTTCTAGCCTTGATCAAAGTGGGAATGACCTCAGGGGAGAGACCCCTATCCTTCAGGACCTGGCTTTCAACAGCCAGGCCGTTAAAGCCAGCGACTGTAAAGCAGGATGGAATATCGGTCCTTGAGACAGGAGATCTTCTCGAAGTGGCAGACGCCACGGAGCGCCGACTGCCAGATTCACGAGGTCTGCGTACCAAGACCGGCGAGGCCAGTCCGGCGCCACCAGAATCACCGTGTGCGGTTCCGAGGCCAACCTGCGAAGGAGCCTGGACAGCAGCTGAATCGGTGGAAAGGCATACATCTGACGATACTGATGCCAGGGCGCCAACGCATCTGAGGCGTCCGCCCGAGGATCGCGCGTCCTTCCTACGAACCTTTCCACCTTGTTGTTTAGACGGGACGCGAACAGGTCCACGTCCGGGGAACCCCACTTCGCGCACAACATCTGGAAGATATCCGGGTGAAGGGACCATTCTCCCTGGTCCAGGGTCTGGCGACTCAGATAATCCGCCTGCCAGTTCTCCACCCCCGGAATGTGAACTGCCGTTATCGCCGGGACGTGCGTCTCGGCCCAAGACAGAATGTCGGCTACTTCCCGAGCCGCTCGGGCACTCCTGGTGCCCGCTTGGTGGTTGATGTAGGCCACCGCTGTCCGTCTGAACCCGAACCGGACGGCCCTGAAGCCGTTCCGACCAATGCAGAAGGCAAAGTTTTATCGCTCGCAATTCCAGAATGTTGATCGGGAGGGAGGATTCCTCCTCCGACCAAGTTCCCTGGGCGGACAGAACGCCCAGACCACCCCAGCCCGACAGGCTGGCATCCGTGGTGATCACCGTCCACGACAACGGACGAAAAGACTTGCCCCCCCCGACACCGCCGGGGACTGGAGCCACCACAAGACCCCTTCGGGTGAAGCGGCTCAACGAAAACCGCAGATCCAGAGATTGCGGACGCCCGTCCCACTTGGCCAGGATCTCCGCCTGAAGACCCCGCGTGTGAAACTGGGCAAAGGGAATCGCCTCGAAAGCCGAGACCATCAATCCCAGACACCTCATACATGTCCGGAGGGACGAGCACTGAGTGTCCCTGAGGGACCTGACCTCGTCCTGAAGTGTCCGGAGCTTGTCTTCCGGCAGGAAGACCTTCGCTTGAACCGAGTTCCAGGATCAACCCCAGGTAGGGAAGACGAACCGACGGACACAGCGTTGATTTCGGAAAATTTATCGTCCAACCGAACTACTGCAGAGAGTCTGCATCGTGGTGGACAGGTCGTTCACCAGGCCCTGACTGGTCGCAGACCGAAGCAAGATATCGTCCAGATACCCCAAGACAGAGATGCCCTGGGCTCTCAATAAAGCCAGGACCGGCGCAAGCACCTTGGTGAAAACCCGCAGAGCTGAAGCGAGACCGAAGGGTAACGCCACGAATTGGTAATGATCCTCCGCAATGGCGAATCGAAGGTACCTCTGGTGACCCTCGAAAATGGGGATGTGAAGGTACGCATCCTTCAAGTCGATGGAGGCCATGAATTCCCCCGGAACCAGGGCAGCCACCACCGAGCGCAGGGATTCCATGTGGAACTTACGAACCCACACAAAGCGGTTCAGAGCTTTTAAGTCCAGAATCGGACGTACCTTGCCCTCCTTTCTGGGCACAGTGAAAAGATTGGAATAGAACCCCCGAAATCTGTCCCAATGAGGCACCGGAACCACCACTCCCTGGGCCCGCACCGCCAGGTGCAGATCCTGCAAACGCTCCGGAGACAGCTGAAGATTTGAGGGGAAAAATCTGCTCGCCGGCCGAGAGAGAAACTCGATCTTGTATCCAGATCGAATGATTTCCTGAACCCACCTGTCCCGAATGCGGGTCAGCCAGGGTTGAAGAAAACCGAGCAAACGTCCCCCCACCCCAGAACCGGGTGAGGACGCCCCTTCAGGTCGAATTGGCATGGGCAGCCGGCCCGGACCGGCCGGACTTCTGCTTACTCGCCCACGGCTTCTTCTGGGAGCCTTGGCCCTTGAAGGGCTTGCCCTTGTATTGCGACCGAAAGGCACGAAAGGACCCCTGAGAGGGCCTAAACGAGTTATTCTTCTTACCGCGAACAGACTTATTCTTTTGAGTGTGGGGTAAGAGTGCTCTTACCCCCGGAAATTCCCTTTATCAGAGTATCTAAAGACTCGCCAAAAAGACGAGATCCCGCGTAGGGTAAATTAGCTAGAGTCTTGCGAGATGATTGGTCAACCGACCAACATTTTAGCCATATCAGGCGACGGTTTAACACCGCTACACTTGAGAGGCGTGCAGCCAAAGGGACTAAATCCAAGTCCGCATCACACAAATACATGACACCCTGATGAATTTGATCCACCATAGCCAATGTTGTCGGCGGAGCAGAGTCAGCCACTAGGGTGCGCCTGAGCACCTGCGTCCAATCCTCAATAGCCTGGGCTGCCATAATGGAAGCAAAAATAGGTTTTAGCATAGAACCAGCAACCGTATAAGCATGACGGGCCAGAGACTCCAATCTCCTGTCCGTAGGGTCCCGGAACACCGGGGTATCCTCAGCAGGAATCGCAGTAGATTTATTCAAAACCGCCACCGCGTGATCCACCACGCGGCGGCACACACCAACGCTCATCAGTGGTGGGCGTAAAAGGATAACGCAGCTTGAACTTACTTGGCACAGTAAAGGGCTTCTTTAAATTGCGCCATTGCTCATCAACAGCGCGCTGAAATTCCGCAGGGCAGGGAAAAACCTGCGCTGTTTTGCGTTTCCTTTGCGTCCCATAAGAGGACAGCAAAGCAGGAGGACATGGTTCATCCTGCAAATGCAGTGTTTCCTTGATAGAAGCAACCAACTCATCCATGAGTGCAAGCTCTTCAGGTGAGCCAGGGGGAGAAGTATCAACTCCTACCTCAGCCTCCCCCTCAGACCCCACAAGGTCCAGAGATGAGAGAGACCCTGAGAAGGGCACTCCAGCCATAGCAGCCCCATGGCCCTCCGAATCAGAGGAAATAGACAATCTGGGCCGTTTTGCGGATCGATCAGCCATTAGCATCTGCACCGAGAAGCCAGGTTTGCCACAATAGCAGCCAGATCAGCCCCCTCGGGGGATGCAGCAGCCCCTTGGCCCCCCACCAAGGTGGGAGGAAACTTGCAATCCTGAGAATCCATGCCCCAGTATTAACTGAAATAAAGGACTGCCCCTTTAAGACCGCGGCAAGCGCAGCCCACCGCACACTACTGGAAGTACCGACCCCCACAGGGAGAAGGAGCACTGAGCAAGGAAATACAGGACAAGGAAGGTAAAAACCTGGAGAGACCACACAGGCTGCTGCCACCGATCGCTGTTCCAGAGCAAAAGGAAGTGATGCAATGACTGACCGCCCTATATAGCCTATGAAGGCTTCACAAACATGGCCGCTCGGCTGAGGGATTGCAGGCAATAAGAAAATGGCGCCGACATGTGTCTGCAAGATCGATCGCCGCCAAAATGGCAGCGTTTGGCGCCAAAACACCGCTCTGTATCACACAGGGCCGGTCACCATAGTTTGCCTGAAAAAAATGGCGGGCCGCATCAGCGGTCGCCGCACAGCATGTCTGAGCCCAGTCTGCCCCATACATCCCACAGAAAGGCAGCTATCACAGGAATCTGACAGGGAGCTCAGCACTTAGACATGCGGGTCACACAGCCACAGACTGACACCCAAACAGACAGGTCCACACATAGAAAAACACTTACCATTCCGGATGGCGTGGGGAGCCTTCTCTAGCGACCAAACCGCTGTACTGAGGACAGGGAGTGTCGCAGCCAGGACGCAGTGGACTGCGGTGCGAAACCGCAAATGGCGTCCGGTGAGGTAGCCACCTCACAGGCAGCATCCCTGCAGCGAACAGGGATGGGTCATTCAATATGCCAGGGAAACCTGAGCTGAACGCTCGATGGCAGGCTGGGGAAACCCCTGGCTCTCAGCCCTGGGATCCAGGGTGGCCAGTCCGAGACCCAACTCCGCTCGATCATCTTCATCCGAAAACTAAACTAATGCTGAGAAAAGAACAGCTAAGTAAAAGAAAGAGAAAAATACTTGAAATAAAATCAAAAAGAGGATAGAAGGCTGAGACTGAAAGCCCCAGCATAGGATCAGCCAGCTACTCCTAAGCTAGGCAATTGAAAACTGAGTTGAGGATGCTGGAAGCAGGGAGGTATTGACTGAGGGGACCGCCCCCTAGGGGTGTGATATGCTAAAAGCTTTTATATTAACAAATCTTGTTGCCTAGATACTCCTGCGGAGCAAAGGTCAATACCCATTGGTGAAGATTATGAAGGGGCGGCGACTGTCGGAGGACGTAAGAGAAAGACTGATTTCGTTGCAAGACCACTTTAGCCCTATGATTCACCAGATAAGGCCAATGGCAAGAAAGAGCCGCCAATTCAGACACTGCGAGCAGATACGATAGCTACCAGAAACGCCACTTTCTGGGACAACACAGGCAATGGAGCCTTCCCGGGGGAGCCTGGTGCCGCACCCTTGGACGAAAGTGCGAATCAAAGAAATAGTCACCAAGGGACTGGAATAGGACGGCTAAGGCCGACAACTGACCCTTTATCGTGGTCAGCGCCAAACGCTGATCCACCCCTTCCTGCAGCAAGGCCAAAACCTCACAGCAACTCACACCAGGCAATATACACCTTCCAGGTGCGATGATAAATTTTTCGAGAAGTAGCTTTACGAGTCCTCCACAAGGAAGGGATGACCGCATTCAGAAGACCCCCATCTCTCAAGGCCTGGCGTTCAACAGCCACAACGTCAAAGCCAGAGACTAAAGCAGGATGGAAAAATTGGCCCTTGAGACAGAAGATCGTCTCACAGCGGAAACCGCCAGGGAGGTTCGACGACCATCTGCACGATATCCGCATACCAGGACCGACGCGGCCAGTGCGGGGCCACCAGAGTGACCTTTATCCGTTCCAAAGCCAACCTGCAGAGGAACCCAGACAACAGTTGAATCGGAGGGAAGACATACACATCAGCCGATACCGATGCACCATCAACGCACCTGTGGCATCCGCCAAAGGATCGCAGGTGCTGGCCACGAACCTTCCCACCTTTTTGTTGAGACGGGACACGAACAGATCCAGGTCCAGAGTCCCCCACCAGGCACACTGGTCCCTGCATCCAGAGGTGTCATCTTTCTCCCTGGTCCAAGGTCTAGCGACTCAGATAGTCCACTTGCCAGTTCTCCACACCCGGAAAGTGAACAGCCGAAATGTGCGTTTTGGCCCAAGACACGATCTCGGCCACTTCCTTGGCCGCCCGAGCACTCTTTGTGCCCCCTTGGCGATTGGTATAAGCCACCGGCGTGGCGTTGGCCATCTGTACCTGAAGCCGAGATGACCAATGAAACAGACAAAAAAAAAAAAAAAAAACTTGCCCAGAACTCTTCTCCAGCCCGACAGGCTGGCATCCGTGGTGAGCACCGTCCACAATAGAGGCCGGAAGTACAGGCCCTGTGTCAGGGTCGGTGACCAGAGCCACCACAAAAGATCCAATCTCACTTGGTGGCTCAGAGAAATCCTCCTGCCAAAAACTGAGGCGTTCTGTCCCACCTGGCCAGGACCTCCGCTTGCAGAGTCCTTGTGTGAAATTGAGCAAAGGTGGACAGCTTCGAAGGCCAAAACCATCAGACCCAGAGACTGCATAAAAGTCCGCAAGGAGGAGAGATAGTTGTCCCTGATGGACCTGATCTCGTCCGGAGTTTGTCCTCCAGAAGGAAAAAAAACTCATGCCTAAGCAGAGTCCAGGACCATCCCGAGGTACTGAAGATGAATTTGAGTCAGTACAGACTTCTGAAAATTGATGGTCCACCCGAACTCCTGGAGCGTCAAAGTTGCACACGAGCTCGACCTTAAGAGGAGGTCGTCCAGATAACCGAGGACCGCAATCCCCTTTAAAAGCCAGCACAGGAGCCAAAACCTTGGTGAATACCCTGGGAGCCGAAGCAAGACCGAAGGGCAACGCCACAAACTGGTAGTGCTCCCCTGCCACCGCGAACCGGAGATATCTCTGATGACCCTCGTAGATAAGGATGTGCAGATATGCAGCCTTCAAAATCTATGGAGGCCAGGAAGTCCCCTGGACTCAATGATGCCACCACTGACCCGATGGATTCCATCCAGAACTTCCTCACCAGCACAAAGTGGTTCAGAGACTTTACGTCCAGAACCAAATTAACCTTGCCTTCCTTTCTGGGCAAAGTGAACAGGTTGGAGTAAAAACCACGAAACCTGTCCAGTGAAGGCACTGGCACGACTCCTTGGGCGAGCAGATCTTGTACCGCCCCCATGAGATCTCTGAGAGGATTAGGAGTCAGCTGGAGATTTGATGGGAATAACCTGTCTGCGGGGCGAGATCGAAACTCGATATCGTATGCTGAACGAATCAGCTCGTGAACCCATCTGTCCTGAATGCTGGACAACCAGTGTTCCTGAAAGCAATGCAGACATCCCCCCACCCCTAAAAAACGGGTGAGGGCGTCCCTTCAGGAAGAGGTGGACAGGGCCTTTGACTTACCCGACCACAGCTTCTTGTGACCACTGGAGGGCTTGAAAGATTTTCCTTTATCCTGCACCCCGAAGGCACGAAAGGACCCACTCTGAGCTTTGAAGGAAGGGCCTCGCCTAGAGCAGGTGTACTTACCCTTAGTGACCTGGGGCAAAAGAGTACTCTTGTAAGCCCCTTGATCAACTCATCCATCCAGAGTGTCCCCAAAAAGACCCCCCTCCCCCCCACATAGGGGACATCAGACACTGTCTTTTTGGAAGCGTGGTCAGCTGACCAGCCAAATAATGCGGCGAATCACGACCCCACCGCAAATAACCTAGCGGCTAACCTAGCGGCTAACCTAGCGACTAAAAAAGCCTCGCCCAAGGCCGCGTCACGTAGGTACATCCCAGTCTGGGTAATCTGATCCACCATGTCAAGGGCAGTTGGAGAGGCTGACACCGCCACCAGGGTGCTCCGAAGCATCTTGGACCATGCCGTGAGAGCCTGAGAGGCCATCACAGGTTTTAGCAAGGAACCCGCCACCAAGTAAATGTGGCAGGAAAGCGCCTCCACGCGCCTATCAGCTGGATCCGTGAGCACCGGGGAGTCCTCCACCAGCATCAAGGTGGATTTATTCAGCCAAGAAAAACAGTGTGGTCCCCCTTGGGGGACACTGTTCAACATTTGTCCACCGCCTCCAAAAAGGGATAGCGGTAGTGAAAATGCTTGGGCACCACCAGCATGTGTTTAATGTGATGCCACTGGTCGTTCACAATTTCGTGAAACTTCTCAGGGTAGGGAAAAACCTGACCTGACTTCTGGGCCCTTCGGGACCCGAAAGCAGCCCGCTTACTGTACTGAGAGGGCTCATCGTCAAGATTTAAAGCCTCCTTAATGGCGCTAATGGGGGCATCAATCGCAGCGCGTTCCTGCGCAACCAAGGAAGATTCCTCCCCCTCAGAAACTGAGGACAGGGACCCCTCCGGGGGGGGGGGGGGGGGGGGGGGGGGGAACGTTGTCCGTGGCAACCAATTCAGGCTCGAGTCAGAGGACTGGGAGGGCATAGGCAGTTTTTGAGAAGAGCGTTCCGACGCCAAAGTCGCAAGAGCAGCAGATGAGGCCAACGATTCAGGAGTACCCAAAGCCCCCAACAGGTCTGTGGGGAATTTGTCCATATTGCCAATGTAAAATTTATAAGACGCTGGCCCTTTAAATCGGCGGTTCCTGCGGACCCCCACCGCAGCCTGCACTACTTGAAAGAGCCCCTTCAGAGAAAGCAAGAGCCACAAGAAAAAAAAAAAAAAAAAAAAAAAAAACTTCAGGAAAATGCCAGAGGAAATAGTAAAAATCCCCCCACAGTGTCAGTACTTGCCACACGCTGCTCGGTGAAGAAAACGGAAGGGAAGGAGGAAGTGATCTCACACCCCTAGAGGCCTATGCCCTTAAGCCACAAAAAAATGGTGCCTATTGGAAATCAATGTGAAGAGTCACCGGCAAGATGGCCGCTGCCCTTAGCCAAGATGGCGCCCGTTCGGCACCAGGACAAGGCCCTAAAATGGCTGCTGCCCAAACACTGAGCTCAGCCACCCGCCATTATCCAAGATGGCGGCCACACTAAACGGCGCCAGTTCTAGCACTTACATGCGGTCCGGCCACCAAAGGGATAACCCCTCAAAGCTGTGGAGACCCCCACACCCCCCAGGTACAGCAAGTACCCTGCACAGCACCCTCAGCAGGGACAGGGAGGAAAGGAAACATACTAAGCCAGCCAGAAGGGGGATACCACCAGCCCTGCCACTCCCCTAAAAGTCCTAGTCCCAGGGACAAGGGGGTATTCGTACTCACTAGCCCAGAAAAGCAGGCACCGCTCTGATACGGGAGACTTCCCAACCTGAGTGGGGATGCCTTCAGCCAAGGAGGGATGCTAGCAACTCTCTGCGTTCTGGAGTTGACACCCCCGGCGAAGATGCATCTCCGCAGGCTCGTCCCCATTCCGAGGGGCACTGTTGTTGCGAGGCCTGGGCGCACCAGTAACCACTTAGCAGGCTGGGACTCCATAAGGATCTATATTATCCAGTGCGAGGCCCAGCTCTGCTGTCACTTGTAGTCCTCCAGGAAAAAATCCCTGACTAACTAGTGATAGTGAGAGAAATAAACTATTTTAAGAGAAAAACACATTTTGGGAAAAAAAAAGAAACCGAGGCTAGGTCCCAGCAAGGAAAAGCTAACCTACTCCTGACGCTAGGCACTCCAGACGCTAAGACTTGAGGAACAGTGATACCCGATTCAGGTGTGAGCGGTGTGTACTGCCTAGCTTGCTCCTGCAGAGGGCACCATTACCCACTAGTGAAGGATGAATGGATTGGAAGCGACTGTCAGACATACATACATACATACCAAAAGTTTGGACACACCTCAAAGAGTTTTCTTTATTTTCATGACTATGAAAATTGTAGAGTCACACTTCAAGAGGTAGTCACCTGAAATCATTTTCACTTCACAGGTATGCCCGGTCAGGTTTAATAAGCGTGATTTCTTGCCTTATAAATGGGGTTGGGACCATCAGTTGTGTTGTGCAGAAGTCAGGTGGATACACAGCTGATAGTCCTACTGAATAGACTGTTATTTGTATTAAGGCAAGAAAAAAAGCAGCTAAGTACAGGAAAACGAGCGGCCATCATTACTTTAAGAAATGAGTCAGTCCAATAATTAGGAGAACTTTGAATGTGTCCCCAAGTGCAGTCACAAAAACCATCAAGCGCTACAAAGAAACTGACATGCGGACCGCCCCAGGAAAGGAAGACCAAGAGTCACCTCTGCTGCGGAGGATAAGTTTACCCAAGTCACCAGCCGCTCAGATTAGAGACCAGGTCAATGGCACACAGAGTTCTAGCAGCAGACACATCTCTAGAACAAATGTTAAGAGAAGACTGTGCAGGACAATGACCCCCAAACACACCTCCAGGCTGTGTAAGGGCTATTTGACCAAGAAGGAGAGTGATGGGCTGCTGCGCCAGATGACCTGGCCTCCATAGTCACCGGACCTGAACCCAATCGAGATGGTTTGGGGTGAGCTGGACCGCAGAGTGAAGGCAAAAGGGCCAACAAGTGCTAAGCATCTCTGGGAACTCCTTGACTGTTGGAAGACCATTTCAGGTGACTACCTCTTGAAGCTCATCAAGAGAATGCCAAGAGTGTGCAAAGCAGTAATCAAAGCAAAAGGTGGCTACTTTGAAGAACCTAGAATATGACATATTTTCCGTCGTTTCACACTTTTCTGTTATGCATATAATTCCACGTGTTAATTCAGAGTTTTGAAGCCTTCAGTGTGAAACTACAATTTTCATAGTCATGAAAATAAAAGAAAACTCTTTGAATGAGAAGGTGTGTCCAAACTTTTAGTCTGTACTGTATACACACACATATACATTATATAATATATATACCGTATTTTCCGGCGTATAAGACGACTTTTTAACCCAGGAAAATCTTCTCAAAAGTCGGGGGTGGTCTTATATGCCGGGTATCGTCTTATACGGCGGATGCTGGAGCCGAACTGGAGAATATGCGGTGGGGGAGTGAGAGCACTTCAGCTATGCTGCCACACGGACTGCCTAAGCTGACAGAACTCCCATCCAGGCTCCCCCGCCCCTACCTCCACCGCTGTCTAAGTTAAAAAGCCTGTGATTTGTTGTTGCTAAGGGCGGTCCTAGCAACCAATCTGCCTGTTAAATGGAAAGCTGGACACTTCCTGCCTTATGCTCAGACATGCTGCATCCTCTATCTGCTGTGTAAGGAAAGGGGGGGGGGGGCTGTAAAGGGCACTGTGAAAGGGAGTAATGTGTAAGTAAGGTGGGACAACTGTAGAAGAGACTGGGATACAAGGAGGGGGGTTGTGGAGCATGGCAGCTCCCATGGATTTATTGTTTTATACTTCCTTTCAGCTTTAGAGTGAATTTGGAAAAGTTTAATCCACTTGCACTGTTTTATGCATACTCTATATTTTAACTGGAAAAGTTGGGGGGTCGTCTTATACGCTGGAAAATACGGTATATATAAATAAATAAATTCAGGATTTCTATAGCGCCAGCAGTTTACGCAGCACTTTACAATGTTAAGAGGGAGGCAATATAGTTACAATACAATAAAATACAAGAGGATTAAGAGGGCCCTGCTCAGAAGAGCTTACAATCTAATGGGGTGGGGCAGGTGTTACAAGAGGTTGTAACTAGGGATGCACCGAAATTTCGGCCACCGAAATTTTCGGCCGAAAATGGGCCTATCCCATTTCGGCCGAAAATGGGTTAAAATGCCGAAATTAATGGCCGCAGCGCAGGTTTGAAAAGTCCCTGATTCTCCTGTCCGTAGGATAGGAGAATCAGTCTGTTCAATTAGGGGCCGGTGGCTGCAGCAGAGCGCAGCGTCTGTGACACCTCGTCTCTCACACAGCCCAGCAGCGAGCAGTACTCACCCCTCCCAGACACGGACAGGAGAGAAGAAAGACACACAGCTCATCCTCCGCCCCCTCCCAACCCAGTTTTTCTGTCTGCCCGGGGCCGCCCACTCTCCTATCTCGGCGTATGTGCAGGACAGAGAGGGGGATGTGGGCGGGAAATATGGAGAACAGCAAGCAGCTACACATTCCAAGACTCATGAATGAAATCTGAGCCATCCTTTTTTTTTTTTTTTTCTCTAGCAAAGCGTCCACATGACAACCAGTGAAACTAAGTTGTTAAAACTCTTGGGCTATCTTGACCAGTATCTGCCAAAAGCTCCCTGTCTTTGAACTGAAAAGAAGCAGTGCAGAAATGGCAGTAAAATACACCAAATTATTCCAAACACAGTTCAATTACTTTGCTGTTTGTAATTAAGTTTATTCTAATGTTTGAAATAATGTCAGTTTTTAAGACATGTACTTTATTTGAAGGTTAATTACCCTGAAGCAGCAAATTTACTTTTTTACTTTGTATGTATACATAATGTTTCATTTAAGTTTATGCAATTCTGTGTTCTATAGGAACATAAAAAAAAAAAAAAAAAAATTAACCCCTTGTACTGCATTAGTGCAACTAGTATCAGTGCAGCCAGTGTTAATTAACACTGATACTGGTTGCACTAATGCAGCACAAAGGGGTTAATTAACTGCCACTGGTCGGTCACTAATGCATCAGTGACCATAAGTGGCAATACATTAACCCCCTCATGCTGCATAATACTAATACCATTGGTAATTAAATTAACCTCTTGCCAACCCATCACAGTACATATACTGTGACAGGGTGGCAGCGACAGGTGTACGTCGCTGCCTGTTTTTTGTGTATGCCCCTGTTCTATCTAATTTAAAATTATTTGGGGGAAAAAGTCATTTTCGGTTTTCGGCCAAGGGCATCCTTCATTTTCGGTTTCGGCCCAGAATTTTCATTTCGGTGCATCCCTAGTTGTAACAGTAGGGAATGAGCTGATGAAAGATTAGTTGGTGGTGTGATAGGCTTCCCTGAAGAGATGCGTTTTCAGGGATCGCCTGAGAGCAACTAGAGTAGGAGATAGCCGTACAGGTTGAGTTAGAGCATTCCAGAGGATGGGAGAGGCCCTGGAGAAATCCTGGAGACGAGCATGGGAGGAGGAGACAAGGGAGCTTGAGAGTAGGAGGTCTTGAGAGGAGCGGAGAGGACGGTTTGGGTGATATTTGGAGACAAGATTGGTGATGTAGCTCGGGGCAGGTTGTGAATGGCTTTGTATGTTATGGTAAGTATTTTGAATTTAGTTCGCTGGACAATTGGGAGCCAGTGTAGGGATTGGCAGAGAGGGGAGGCAGACACTGAGCGGTTGGTAAGGTGGATAAGCCTGGCAGCAGCACTCATGATAGACTGAAGAGGGGATAGCCTATGAAGTGGTAGGCCTATGAGAAGGGAGTTGCAGTAGTCGAGGCGAGAAACAAGGGAGTGAATGAGTAGCTTGGTGGTTTCAGTTAAAAAGGGGTGAATTTTTGAGATGTTGCGGAGGTGAAGTCTACAAGTTTTTGACAAGGATTGGATTTAGGGCTGAAAGGACAGGTCAGAGTCTAGGATTACACCTAATACCCTGGCATGAGGGGAGGGATTGATGGTTGCATAACTAGTTTTGATGGAAAAGTCATGGAGGGGGGCACGACGGGGGAGGGGGGGGGGGTCGAATTACCAGCTCAATTTTAGAAGACTTAGTTTGAGGAAGTGGTGCGACATCCATGTTGATATGTCAGTAAGTTAGCAATGCGAGAGGAGACTGAAGGAGTGAGGCGAGGAGTAGACAGACAGATTAGAGTGTCATCGGCGTAGAGATGGTATTGGAAACTGTGGGCGGTTATCAAGTGACCGAGGGAGGCGGTGTAGAAGAGGAGGGGTCCAAGAACAGAGCCTTGGGGAACCCCCACAGAAAGGGGCAATGGGGAGGAGGAGGAGGTAAAGTTGTGGGTAACACTGAAGGAGCGCTGCGATAGGTAGGAGGAGAACCAAGATAGAGCAGAATGTTGGAGGCCAAGGGAACAGTTTATTAAGAAGGAGCGGGTGATCAACAGTGACAAAGGCTGCAGAGAGGTCAAGTAATAAGTGTATGGAGTAGTGGCCATTGGTTTTGGCAGTTAGTAGATCATTGGTGAGTTTTATTAAGGCAGTTTCTGTGGAGTGCTGTGAGCGAAAGCCAGACTGTAAAGGATCAAGAAGGTTATTTTCTCCGAGGTAGGAGCTGAGACGGTTGTAGACTATATGTAATTGAATTTTTGTATGAACTTACCGTAAAAATTTTTGAGTCCTCTGACAGATGCAGCCACTTCATAGTTTCCTCACAAATGGGATGTTTCAAAGCAGTGTAGGCATGAGGGGTGGGAAGTAATCCAACCAACTAAAACGGTAACAATCCATCAAGGCCAGAAAAAAAAAAAAAAAAAAAAAAACAAACACACGTGGCCAACAAGACAAAAGAAGCTCAACCAAAAAAAAAAAAAAAAAAGGAAGAAGAAGGAGCCAACCTCAAAATGAAAATTCACCACAGGAAGAGAAAAAAAGCCAACAGCAGCCTGCAAAACCTTACAGCCAAAAGGAAGCATCCGAGGATGGCAGTAAGTCAATCTTGTAGAATTTTGTAAAAGTGTAGGGACGACCAGGTCGCCGACTGAAGCACGGCCCCCTTGAGATCCCTTAAAACGATCTTGAATCAGAGACGTCAAGGGTTCCTGAAAGTAACGCAGATATCCCCCACCCCGGAGCCGGGTGAGGGCGTCCCTTGATGCGGAAGAAGACTTGGCCACAGCACTGGACTGACCGGCCTTGGGCTTACCTGACCAAGCCTTCTTGTTTCCGGTTTCTAACAGTTTTCCTTTTTCCTGCACCCCTGAGGCACAAAAAAGCCCCTGGTGAGCCTTAAAGAAGGTACCCCGCTTACAGTGGGGCGCCTTGTCCTTCGGACTGGGGCAGAAGAGTACTCTTACCCCCTGTGAGACCCTTGATCATCTCATCCAAGAAGTCACCAAAAAGGCGTTCCCCCTAAAAGGGGGGATCAGACACGGTCTTAGAGGCTTGGTCCGCCGACCAGCTCTTCAGCCAGATCATGTGGCGAATAGCAATCCCCACCGCAGACAATCTCGCGACCATGGAGCCTCATCTAGGGCCACGTCACCCAGATACAACATGGCTTTCAACAGATCCGCCAGCAGGTTGCTCTTAAGCACCTTAATCCATTCCGTGACCGTCTGAGAGACCAGCACCGAAGCAAACACAGGCTTGAGGAGCGAGCCCCCCACCAGGTTCAGGTGGCAGTAAAGATTCCAGGCGCCTGTCCACCGGGGCCTTAAACACAGGGGGGTCCTCCACGGGAACCGCCATTGGATTTATTCAGTGTGGTCTACATTAGGTGACAGTCCAACGAGTGGAAACTGCATCTGCAAAAGGGTAGCGACGCTGAAAATGCTTAGGCACTGCCAGCATGCAATCAATGCACCGCTATTGCTCGTTCACGGTCTTGTGAAACTCCTCGGGGCAAGGGAAAACCTGACCCGACTTCTGGGCTTTGCAGGAGCCGAAGACAACCCGCTTTCCTGACTGTGTGCTCATCATCAATATGCAAAGTCTCCCTGACGAAGCGAATCATTTCTTCCACCAAAGCACGTTCCTGCGCTGCAGTGGAGGAGCACTCATGCTCCTCGCCGTCCAAGTGCGAGGACAGGGAACCCTCAGGGAGGGCAGTGTCCGTGGCAACAATTTCTGGCTCAGATTTGGATGGAGAAGGCATCGGACGTTTTAATAGGAACTTGTGACATCAACTTTGGACACCAGAGCTTCCACGACTGCAGACAGGGATGCTAGGGAATGAGATCCAGATGAACCAGATACACACAAGATCAGCGGGGAAATTTTCACCCTGGGACTCCATTTTAACAAAATGAAAAAAGGTACACTGGCCCTTTAAATCTGCATTAGCAGCCCGCACTGCAAAATCGTGCTATTGTTGGAGTTCCCCCTTTAGCAGGCAGACCCACTGACAAAGGCTAAATGTGTCTGAAGAACGTACAAAAGGACTAAAAAAAGCCCCCTACTGTGTCCAGAGAAACAGGGTAAGCAGCCACTCTCCACACTGTTCAGCAGAAAGTGAAACTTAGAGGAAGTGACCTCAGATCACTAGAGGCCAAACCCCTGCATTTCCTGCTTGTTCGATGTTTTCCAAGAAATCTGTACTAGGATACAAAATCAGATTTCAGTCATCCCCTGCAACAAAAACATCATTTTTGGCGAGATAATACCAATAGGAACAGGTCCAAAGGAATGCAGGCCAAGCAGATTTACCCATTAGTGCCCTGCAGGTGCCACAGCTGATTAATTAGGAAACCACTCCCATTAGAACCACTCAGCACAGGGGCACAGAGGAAAAAAAAAAGTGATTTCTTCAGAACAAAAAAGGAAGGCATCTGCAACAAAGGTTGTTATAATACCTGCAATGTCACCAAGAAGGGGAATGTTTTTTTTCTCAAAAAAAGCTTTCAACATATTAGGAGTTGTAGTCATTTTAAAATAGAAAAGCACTTCCTGCAGTATTTATGGTAGTTAAGAGATAACTTACCATTAGGTCCCAATGATGTTCTTAAAGTGTTAGCAACTGCCTTAGCCGCCATAATGTGAGACTGGGAGGAGAAAAAAAAAAAGCAAAGTTAGTAAAAATGACAAAACAACAGACATATGAAAAGCCAATTCCGCACACTTATAGCAGAAAGATATGTATCCCTGAGGTCAATAGATTACATTATGCACCAAGGAATAAGAAGTTATCTTACAGAAGCACAAAAAATGTGAAAAAAAGTTCTCCCTGAAAAAAAAAAAAAAAAATTGTGGCCAAGTGAAACCTCTTGAAACTGATGGATCCTTTTAGAATTTCCAGATTTAAAGTGGTTAAAAACACTTATATACCCAGTGAAAGCACTATCCACAGGTAATACACAGATGAAAAATCATCACTCATAAGTTAAGAAAAGTAGACCTACAAATTGGGGAACTTATGCCTCATTTCCACTGAGCAGATCGGTTCGGGTCAGTACGGTACGCTAATTTAAGTGTTTCCATTGTGAAAGTGGCCCATACAACCGAACCAAACCGCACCATTCCTGGTCCTGCTTCAGATGTAGGGCCATAGGAAATGGAATGGTACGGTTAGGGCGGAGCTACTGGCGTCACAGGATAGATTCCACTGATTGGCGGACAGGAAAACTTCAATGCTCACGTCAAATGAAAGAGCAAAAACAAACACCTCATTTGGTGTAAACCCCGCATGGTCCCTGGTGGCCCGACTTGTAGTGGATTCTCGTAGGCACGGTGAAGATATACATACATACATACATACTCCCATTATGTTTATTTCTTTCTTTTCCCCGTCCTCAGATCATAGTAACACTTACATCTTTATGCGGTCAATAACGAACATCAAAGTTTATTTACCATTGCCATGTTATGATCGCAGTTTAAAACCGCTGATTGGTTCTGCCGTTCAGATGTCTGGCGGCTCCCGTTGCCTGGTAACCACCGTATACAAAAGGGATCCTACTGGAAGTGATGCGACGCTGCAGAAGATGTCTGATGACGAAACACGTACAGCGCCGTCACATCACTTCCAGTTTCTTGGTGGAACGCATTGCGTTCCGGGACACCATTTCCTCGCTTTGAACTATCTTGTATTATGTGAGTACCCATTTTTATGTATACATCGGAATAAAATTTAAAACGGTAATACACTATCGAGCCTCTTTTGCCTCACATGACCCTCCCTGCATATGTACACCATCGAGTGAACGGTATCCATTTACGGACCCTTGGACACCACACCACCCTATTAGGAGAAGCCATACTGAGCCCACCTTCCCTTTGGGACACTCCGGATCTCCATCCAGGGAACCCCTACATTTCCCCCCACTACAGAAAGCAGCTAGGAGACAACAGAAGGAGCACCCAACTACATTATTATACCTGCTCTATACCCCTGTGTGGGGTGGGTATATCTGGTTAGTAGGTCTTTTTACACTAGGGATCACCCTGCACCTCGCCAGTCACCCACCTCGGGGTCACCATAAGGCTGCTTTCACCATTCACCCGTACACCTATTAAATTACGGACTAAAATACCTATATATACACCTACACATACATATACATATACATATACATATATATATATATATATATATATATATATATATATATATATATATATATATATATAACATACATATAGCCATTTGGACTTTATTTCAGCCAGTTATCTAGCTGGCGTAGGCTTTGCACTTTACTACACTACTTGTGATATTCACCTGGTTATTCATGGTGATATTCACCTGGTTATTCATATCGCATCTCATCATTGCTTTATTTTTAGTGTAACATGTTTATTTTGTGTAACTAGCACTCAATACTTTATTGTTGTGTTCATTTATTTATATTTCCATATATTCATTTATCCACCCGCATATTTATATCTGATACGCACTTTTTCACATTTACTCAGGTCGCTGTGATTAGCTGCACAGCGAACCAATCACGCGTGCCTGCACACCTGATTGGTTCCGCTGTGCCGCTACTCACGGCGTGATTGGCTTCCTGAATGTGCCATTGAAAAAACTAGGGAGGAGAGTAAGACTCACTGAATGTGTGGGGCGGGCTGCAGTGCACGAGTGAGTAATGTATGTATGCGGCTGTGCTCCTTTCCAGGCTCCTACTAGTCAACCTCCTACTACCACCACTATGAGAGACTGTCACTATAATCTGATGGAGTCCACACTGACACTGACTGACTGTCACTGAGTAATTGATGTTACCACATTAACCCTGACCTGCCCAGTGCCCTGTATCTGCAATTAAAATTTACAAGGCTGCCTGCATGCTTCCCGATTTCCATTCCCAGCATCCTTCCCAATCCCTACAGTGTCACTAACATTAACCCTATGGTACAAGGCTGCAGTGTGCACTCAATCCCATTCCCTACAGTAACATTTAGGGAGAGAGAGAGAGAGAGACACACACACGAGAGGACAAGAGAGAGAGAGACACGAGAGGACAAGAGAGAGACACGAGAGGACAAGAGAGAGGACAAAAAAATTGGCAAAATAAATGGAAAAAATACGAAACACCGCGTTCGGTATTCGGCCAAACATTTCATTATTATTCGGCTTCGGCCAAGAATTTCATTTCGGTGCATCCCTAATTGATACCCACCATATAGGCAGCGCCAATTACCCATCCCCCACCCTATGATCAGAGATGCAGCCAAGAGGCCCATGATCACTCTGGATGAACTGCAGAGATCTACAGCCATATAGGTACTGGTGCAAAAAAATAAATACAATAAAATATTAACAGTGCATAAGCATATGACAGTATACAGCAGGCAAACAACTTTAACCCCGATACGCTTATATATATGCACCTATGATGCACCTATATAAGGCTGAGGGGTCATTGGCAGCATTCAAGCATTACAAAGAGTGCAATAAGAAATGTAAAGACGAAATCAGGGCGGCTAAAATAGAACACGAGAGACATATTGCAGGAGTAAAAAGAACCCCAAGAAATGAGGTGGAGGAGCGGCGTTTTCGGCGCCATTTTGGCTGCGCTCGCTCCGGCCGCATGTTAACACTGCAGGCGGCCATTCAGGAACTTCAGGACTTTGCGTCCGGCCTCCTGATTCTTGGTGGTGATTTCAATGCCCCCTTGAACCCCATACTCGACTCCTCCACGGGCTCCTCGGTCCTTCCTTACAAGGCACTGCGCCAAATCACTGCTCAGCTCCACTCCCTCCGACTGCACTACACTTGGAGACTTACCCACCCAGACACAAGGGACTATACATTCTTTTCCTCACCCCACCAGAAATTCTCCAGAATCGATTATCTCTTTTTATCCCAACCGGACCTCCCTTACCCAACTTCCTCCACTATTGAATCCGGTGTGTTATCTGATCACAATCCCGATTACTATGTTCCTTCAGTTTCCGGAAATCGAAACGAGATGTAAATCCTGGAGACTTAATGCCTCGCTTCTAAGACAAAGCAGTGGTTGCGAAGCTCCAAAATACTCTGACGGAATATTTTGATCTGAATGATACCCCTGACACCTCAGCGTTGACCCAATGGGAGGCACACAAGTGTGTGATCCGGGGAGAATTTCTCTCTCTGTCGGCCTCCTTTAAACGGGCTCGACAGAAGGAACTTGCGAACCTCTACTCCAAACTTGAAATGCTCGAAAAATCTTTTAAACGCTCCCTTGCGCAATCCACTTTGTCTGAACTGACGGCAGTTCGCACTGAGTTACGGGACAAGCTGGGTCTCCAGGCTCACCGCAGATTAGTTCTCTCACGCAAGTTGTTTTATGAGCAGGGGAACAAGAGTGGTCGCCTCCTAGCTTGCGCAATTCGTACGCAGAATGCCTCGTCCTCGGTACATCTTATCAGGGATGCCTCTGGCACCTCTCACCACTCTAACCCAGCTATAGCCAAACAGTTTGAGTCCTATTACAGGAAACTGTACTACCTTTCTGATTCCCTTGCTGTTCAACCCTCTCAAGAAACCAGGAAGGCCCAACTGGATACCTTCTTCCAGTCGCATGGCATGACCCCTCTTTCCGAAGCGGACGCTGACTCCCTGGAGGCCCCCATATCTGGAGAAGAGTTACATCGCGCCCTAAAGGAAATGAAGCCGGGGAAAAGCCCGGGCCCAGACGGGCTTTCGCTCCAGTATTACTGCTCTTTTGCCGACACTCTTACACCACATTTTCTTCGTGCCTTTGGGAGTCTTGCCACATCCCCTTCCCACCCTCTTTCTCCGCTGGAGGCGCATATCTCGGTGATCCAGAAATCAGGAAAGGACGCTTCTTTAGTGACGAGCTATCGACCAATCTCTTTTAAAATGTTGATTCCAAGTTATACGCCAAGATTTTGGCCAAAAGGATTCTCCCTTTCCTACCATCTCTCGTCTCCCTGGATCAGGTGGGCTTTGTCCCTGGCAGGGAGGCGAGAGATAACACTACAAAAGCCCTTAACATACATCATTGGCTGACCGCAAAGAAAATCCCCGGTTTTTTCCTTTCTCTGGATGCCGAGAAGGCGTTCAACAGAGTGGCCTGGGATTACCTGTTGCAGACCCTGGAATCCATCGGATTCAGATCTCGGATGCTTTCCAGCATCCAGGCACTTTACACGGACCAAATTGCTAGGGTTCGGGTCAACGGCCACTTGTCGGACGCCTTTCGCTTAACTAATGGCACGAGGCAGGGATGTCCCCTGTCCTTTTTGGTTTTATCCCTTGAACCCTTCCTGAATATGCTCCGTCAGAACCCTAATGTTCACGGCGTCCAAGTGGGTAGTTCCACCCATAAGGCAGCGGCGTTCGCGGACGACATGCTCCTTTTCCTGTCGCAACCACATATAAGCATCCCGAATTTGACCTGGAGTATTATGGTTCCCTATCCAACCTTAAAGTTAATCATTCAAAGTCGATGGCTCTTAACGTCTCCCTTCCGCATTCAGAGGTGGAACGGTGTCAATCTAATTTTCCTTTCGTATGGACAACCTCATCACTTCCATACCTGGGTATTCATATCCCGCGAGACCTTGCGAGTCTCTTTGCCGCTAACTACCAACCTCTTCTGTCTGCCATTGGGGAGGATTTGAAATCCTGGAGGAATCTCCAGATCTCGTGGTTTGGGAGGGCCGCTATTTTAAAAAATGTCCATTCTCCCCAAACTACTCTACCTTTTACAAACAATCCCCATACATATACCCCCCGCCTTTTTCTCTTCTCTCCGCGCTTTGTGGCGGACATTTGGCAAGGTAAACCTCCCAGGATTAAGTTCTCGCGCCTTACGGCTCCCAAGCACAGAGGTGGGTTGAACTTGCCGGATGTACTGAGCTATTACAAAGCGTGTCTATTCAGCAGAATAGTGGACTGGAATCTACATACAGACCAAAAAGCGGTCGTCGGGTTGGAAAATACCTGGTCGACTACCCCGCTACATCTCCTTCCGTGGTTACCTATATCCGATGTCCCACAATCTTAGAGCGCACCCCTTCATTGGACCTCCACTACTGATTCATGATACCTGGTGCAAGAAAATGAAAATCGACCCTCACTGTGGTCCCCTAACGACCCTTCGGCTCAACCCAGCTTTCCCGCTGGGGATGTCCAGTGGTTTTCTTCGCTCCTGCTAGCCACACCAAGAAGTTCTGGCAAAACACTTCTACAAGAATGGCGCACCCATCACCTGGGAAAAGCTTAATTCTTCTCTTCGTCCTCCGGGCCTCCCATTGTGGACGTTCTTCCAAATACGTAATTTTCTTTCATCCAGACATACTCCCACCAACTGGACAAGACCCCGGACCCCACTGGAATCCATATGCGAGCGTACATGCCCCCAACGCCATATAATCTCAGAGCTATACAGGCACTTGCTCGATGCTCCTTCAGCATCTTCCGCAACGTTCGCTCATGCCTGGTCGACCGACCTACACTTGTCCCTCACTGAAGGGGATTGGGAGTCCATTTGCCGCTCACCCCACCGCTCCTCGCTTAATGTTACTGCCCAGGAGAATGGATACAAGATTCTGACTCGCTGGTACAGAACCCCAGCGAAAATCCACAAATTTGCACCGGCTGTTGACGATTCCTGCTGGAGATGCAATGCATCTTTTGGTACCATGCTTCACATATGGTGGATGTGTCCGATGTTACAACCCTTTTGGAAATTCGTTCACGAAACGGTGAAGAAGGTCACGTCTAGTGAGATCCCCTACACTCCAGAAAGATTTCTGCTGAATTACTCCCCCAGGAATGCGCCCTCGTTTCAAACCATCCTGGCTCGTCATATGACCGCCGCCAAACTCTGCGTCCCTTGTCATTTGGCGCTCTTCCTCTATTCCCTCGCCCACTGAATGGTTCCGCAGGCTGAACAAAACTGAGGAAATTGAAGAATAGCCATCTCACAGGAAAACATCTCTAAGTTTTCCGCAGAATGGTTGGACTGGCTCCGCTATAAGCAGACAGAAGAATACAATTCCATCACCCGCTCTTCATGACTTGTCCTCTGCGACTGTACCACCCCACTTGGACCGGGCTCGCCATAGTGAAGAAGGAAGGCGAGTCCACGCGCAGCTTCATCTCATCACCAAGCTCAGTCCTTTCTGAATCGCCCCCCCTCTTTTTTTTTTTTCTCTCTCTTCCCGCTTTCTCTCCCATACCCCTTCTTCCTTCTCTCCCTTTGCTCTTCTACTTTCTCTATCCTTTATTTTCCCTTTTTTTAAGCTTGCTACCTATAATCCCACTGATTGTATTTAGGATGTTAACATCCCTGTTTCAGACACATGATTGATGCTCGTCCCAGGAAACACTCCACTTTCTCCCTTCCTGATGGATTAATATTATCGCAAACCTCTCCCCCTTTTGGAGACTCATACGTTATACCCCTAGCCGTCTTTGCTCCAAATTGATGTCTCAACTTATCTCCTCACCCTCCCCCCTGATTTACTTTCTGCCCTGTAAGGGGCTTTCACACTGCTTTTTTTTATTGTGCCTTACTGTATCTGTAAACATATGACTTCATAAGTTTTCATACCTATGTATACTCTGTTTTACTGTGGGATCATTGGCTCTCAGTATACTTTACTGTGTACAATGTCTGTTTTATATTTTGTTAATAAAATTTTTTTTTTTTCCATAAACAAAGGAAGAAAAAAAAATTTTTTTTTTTTTTTTTAACCACTTAAGCCCCGGAGGATTTGGCTGCTAAAGGACCAGGGGTTTTTTTGCGATTTTTTACTGCGTGACTTTAACGGACAATTGCGCGGTCGTGCGACGCTGTACCTAAACGAATTTGACGTCCTTTTTTTCCCACAAACAGAGCTTTCTTTTGGTGGTATTTGATCACCTGTGCGATTTTTTGATCACGCGCTATAAACAAAAAAAGAGCGTAAATTTTGCAAAAATAACAATATTTTTCACATTTTTTTTATATGAAATTCCCCAAAAAAAAAAGTAAAAATCAAAATTTAACATTTTTCGGCCAATTTGTTTTATGCTACCTATGTTTGGTAAAAAAAAAAAAAAAAAAAAAAAAAAAAAAAAAAAAAAAAAAAAAAAAAATCGCAAAAAGCGTATTTTGATTGGTTTGCGCAAAAGTTATCGCGTTTACTAACAAAGAGAAAGATTTTTGTCATTTTTGGTGTTTTTTTTTTTAACGCGTAATGGCGGCGATCTGCGATTTTTTTTTCGGTACTGCGACATTGCGGCGGACAGATCGGACCCTTGACTGACATTTTTGACACTTTTGGGGTTACCAGTGACATTACTGCAGTAATCAGTGCTATACATATGCACTGTTACTGCAAAAATGACACTGGCAGGGAAGGGGTTAACTTTATTGGACAGGGAGGGGTTAAGTGTGTCCTAGGGGCGTGCTTTCTACTGTGTAGGGACATTGCTATTGGTGTAAAAGCAAAGATCAACCGTTCTACATAGTAGAACGGTCAGATCTTTACTTTTACACAGGGAGAACTGACAGGCAGCTTGTTTACACAAGCTGCTCTGTCTTTCTCCCTTCACAGGAGCGATCGCAGTGTGACGGCGGACATCGAGTCCGCCGGTCACACGCACTGACTTGCCTGTGAACGAGCCTCGGCGGGCGCGCGCCCGCTCGCTATAGGCTCGCAAGTCAGTGACAGGCGAGTGATGTACCGATACGTCACTCTGCCTGGCCGGGGCTGACCGCCGCAGTATATAGTCGTGCGGCGGTCGGCAACCGGTTAATATGTATTCGAAAAAATTGGTTAGGATTTAATTAGTGGGAGGAAGAAATATTAGCTAACTTCATTCTTATTGGAAACATGTATAATACAGAAAAATGTATGGTATTAGGAAGAGGAATTGTATAATATACCAATAAACTAAATTCATGATGTATTATTAAAATGCCATTGTTAAAAAGGGGTTGAGAATATTTAAAAAACTGGATATTATTATAATTAAATGGGAGGAGGAAATATATTACAAATAATAAAATAAGAATACTAAAAAATATAAAAATATTATATATATATATATTTTATAATAAAATTCATTGGTGAAAAACTAAAGAGTAAATGGATAAAAAACTACTATACACATAAAAAAAAAAAATCATTTTAAAACTATATATAGGCATGAATCTTTTTTAAGAATATAAATATTAATGTATATTAAAAGGACTACCTCAGTGTTGATGGGAGATATATATATATATATATATATATATATATATATATATATATATATATATATATATATATATATATATATATATACACATATATACACATACATACATAGAACATAATCCCATTATTAGGGATGCACCGAATAATCGGCGGCCGAACATTATTTGGCCGAAAATAGAAAAAATAGCACTTTCGGTGTTCGGCCGAATAAGTCAAAAGGCCGAATAATTTTGTGCCGAATAATAGGGCTGAACGATAGTCGATATGATATTGACTATCGTTCTGTGGCCGTAGGCGATATTTACAGGGGGAAGGGACTCGGAGGAGGACTCACAGACTTCCGTGTTAGGCAGGGGAAGCCGGGACACTTCAGCGGTGAGCATACATACATTACTCACTCGTGAACTGCAGCTCGCCCCACACATTCAGTGAGTCTTACTCTCCTCCCTAGTTTTTTCAATGGCACATTCAGGAAGCCAATCACGCCGTGATTAGCTGCACAGCAAACCAATCACGCGTGCCTGCACACCTGATTGGTTCCGCTGTGCCGCTACTCACGGCGTGATGGGCTTCCTGAATGTGCCATTGAAAAAAACTAGGGAGGAGAGTAAGACTCACTGAATGTGTGGGGCGGACTGCAGTGCACGAGTGAGTAATGTATGTATGCGGCTGTGCTCCTTTCCAGGCTCCTACTAGTCCACCTCCAGCCTCCTACTACCACCACTATGAGAGACTGTCTGTCACTGTATAA